>NC_133128.1:6483048-6805320 GCF_048418815.1 Hemitrygon akajei | reverse complement strand
ACTAGTGGTGAACTCAAGATCAGTATCGGGACTGCTATTTTTCACATTGTCAGTGATTTGGATAATGGAATTGATGGCTTTGTGGCAAAGTTTATGGATGACACGAAAACAGGTGGAGGAGTAGGTAGTGCTGATGAAGAAATGCGATTGCAGCAGGACTTAGACAAATTGGAAGAATGAGCAAAAAAGTGTCAGATGGAATAGAGTGTTGGGAAGTGTACAATAATGCATTTTGGTAAAAGGAACAATAGTGCAGACTGTTGTCTAAATGGGCAGAAGGTTCAAACATCAGAGGTGCAGAGGGACTTGGGATGCCTTGTGCAAGTTCCCCAGAAAGTTAATTTACAGGTTGAGTCTGTGCTAAAGAAGGCAAATGCAATGTTAGCACTTATTTCAAGGGAAATAGAATTTAAAAGCAAGGAGATAATGCTGAACCTTTATAAGACACTAGTCAGGCTGCACTTGGAGTATTGTTAACAGTTTTGGGCCTCATAGCTCAGAAAGGATGTGTTTTCATTGGAGAGAGTCCAGAGGAGGTTCACAAGGATTATTCCTGGAATGAAGGAGTTAACATACGAGGAGAGTTTGGCAGCTTTAGGCCTGTACTCACTGGAATCTGGAAGAATGCAGGGGGGTCTCATGGAAACCTACCGAATGTTGAAAGAACTAGATAGGTGGATGTGGACAGGCTGTTTCCTATGGTGGGGGTATTCAGTACTAGAGGGCACAACTTCACAACAGGGGTAAGGAGGTATTGTTTTAGCCAGAGAACAGCAAATCTGTGGAATGCTCTACCACAGACTGCGGTGGAGATCAAGTCCGTACATATATTTACGGTGGAAGTTGATTGTTTTCTGATCCAGCAGAGCAACAAAGGATATGGTGAAAGGCAGGTGTATGGGGTTGAGTGGGATCTGGGATCAGCCATGATTGAATGGCAGAACAGACTTGATGGGCCAAATGGCCTGATTCTGCTTCTGTGTCTTATGATCTTACGGTCTTCCTTCCCTTCCCCCACCCTCAAAATTCTTATTCTTGCTTCTGTCCCCCTTCTTTCCAGTCTTGATGAACGATCTCGGGCTGAAATGTCAATTGTTTATGTCCTTTCATACTTGTTGCCTGACCTGCAGAATTCCTCCTCCATTTTGTGTGTTGCTTAAGATTTCCAGCATCTGCATAATATCTTGTACCTATATAACCTCTAGTTTTATCTTGCATGAGTGGGAACATTTATTACTGTCTGATGGGGGAATCACATTATCTTAACGACCATAATCAGAGCATTTCTCTTTTCTAGATTTGGATAGTTCTGATCTCTGATGTTATCCTTTTTTGTACTTCATGAAATGTTTCGATCGAGGCCTGAAGGTCAAGCTCGTGAGCAGAGAGTCCTGGTGTTGATACTCAGAAGTCAGCAAAGTCTGAAGAGCCAGACATCAAAGTCCAGGGGTCAGCCAGGCGGAAGCTAGAAGTCCATAGATAGAGGCCTGGGGCCCCTGGGTCGGTTTGTCTGTAGGTCAGAGGCGCAAAGTCTTGGGTCTATGACAGGGACTGGAGGTTAGAGACCCAATATCTGTGTCTGAGAGTGCCAGGAGGCCCAGAGGCCGCCTGTTCTATGGTTGTATATACTGTAGGTCTGTGTGTGTGTGTGAGTAGGTGGGAGAGCACAAAAGGGCATTGCTTTGGTGTTGTTTGGTTTTGTTGTTACTGCTGCTTGTGTTGTTCTGCTGAACATTGTGGGTGTGCTGTGCTGGTGCCTGAATGTGTGGTGACACTTGGGGCGGCCCCCTACAAGTCTCACTGAATGTTTCAGAATCAGGGTTATTATTACTCAATAGATTGTGAAATTTGTTGTTTTGCACTAGCAGTACATTGAGGGGAAGAAGCTGTTCCTGAGTTGATGAGAGTGTGTATTCAGCCTCTTGTACCTCCTCCCTGATGGTAGCAATGAGAAGACTGCATGCCCTGAATGATGGGGGTCCTTAATGATGGATGCTGCCTTCGTGAGGCATCACTCCTTAACCATAAGAACATAAAACATAGAAGCAGATTTAGGCCATTTGGCCCATCGGATCTGCTCATGGCACCCAACAACCTGGGCTCCACAGCTACCTATGGTAACAAATTCCTCAAATTCACCACTCTCTGGCTAAAGAAATGTTTCCACATCTCTGTTTCAAATGGACACCCGTCTATCCTGAGGCTGTGCCCTCTTGTCCTAGACTTCCCAACATAGGAAACATCCTTTCCACATCTACAATCTCTAGTCCTTTCAACATTTGAAAGGTTTCAACGAATCCACCCCCCCTTATTCTTCCAAGTTCCAGCATCTACGAGCCCAGAGCCATCAAACATTCCTCTTATGATAACCCTTTCATTCCCGGAATCATCTTTGTAAACCACCTCTGGACCCTCTCCAATGCCAGCACATCTTTTCTTAGATGAGGAGCCCAAAACTGTTCACAATACTCAAGGCGAGGCCTCACCAGTGCCTAATAAAGACCCAGCATCACATCCCTGCTCTTGTATTTGAGACGTCTTCCACACCGCTGATTCAACCTGCAAAGTAACCTTCAGGGTGTTCTGCACAAGAACTCCCAAGTCCCTTGGCATCTCAGATTCCTGGATTTTTTTCTCCCCATTAGGAAAATAGCCTGCACATTCATTTCTTCTACCAAAGTGCATAAGCATGCGTTTTCCATTTGCCACTCTCTTGCCCATTCTCCTAATCTGTCTAATTCCTTCTGCAGCCTTCCTGTTTCCTCAACACTACCTGCCCCGCCAACAATCTTCATATCATCTGCGAACTTGGCAACAAAGTTGTCTGTTCCATCATTTAACTGATCTAAATCATTAATATACTGCATAAAAAGAAGCGGTCCATATACTGACCTCTGCAGAACACCACTGGTCACTGGCAGTCAACCAGAAAAGGATCCTTTTATTTCCATTCGCTGCCTCCTAACAATCAGCCAATGCTCTAACCATGCCAGTAACTTCCCTACAGTACCATAGGCTCTTACCTTGGTAAGCAGCCTCATCTGTGGCAGCTTGTCAAAGACCTTCTGAAAATATCCAAATATGCAATATCCATGGTCACTCCTTTATTCTACTTGTAACCTCCTGAAAGAATTCCAACAAGTTTGTCAAGCAAGGTTTTCCCTTAAAGACTTTGTCCTATCTTGTCCTGTGTCACCAAGTACTCCATAATCCCATCCTTAACAATTGACTCCAACATCTTCCCAACCACAGAGATCAGGCTAGCTGGTATATAATTTCCTTTCTGCTGCCTGGGCTCTGCTCCTTGAAGGCACCTTGGATGCTAGTGCCCTCGATGGAGCTGACTGAGTTCAGAACTTTCTGCAGTTTATTTTGATCCTGTGCAGTGGCCCCCCACCCCACCCCACCCCCAGCACTCAGACAGCAATACAGCCAGCTAGAATGCGCTCCTTGGTACATTTGTAGAAATTTTGTGCAATTTGTCAAAGTACACATGATAAATAAATCTGAATATGAATTTGTGGACCAGAATGGAGTTTTGTGTTCCAGCTGCAGTTCAACCAAGGTTTAGTTTATTTATTAAAGCACACAGTGTCACTGTTGTTAAGTGTCTCGGCCAATGCTTCAGAAGCTCGGACTGATGGTCTCAGATTTCAGTTATATCTTGACAGCTGGGGAATTAATTAAATCAAACAAATAATGAGGTTGCAACAGTAACGGAGACCATGAAACTACTGAATTGTCATAAAAGTCCATCTGGTTTACCAATGTCCTTGAGGGAAATGGAACCTGCCATCCTTAACCAGTCCAGCCCATAGTGACTCCAGATCAGTGTTGTCGTTAACCCTTCAATACCCCCCACCCTGCTGAATTCCAGGGTGATAAAAACAGGCCTTGTCAGTGACATCCATTTTCTGCAAACAGAAAAGTTTTTGGTTTCACAGGACAATGATGGACAGAGAAAGACAAGGGAGACCCAATAGTGAGTCCTGACGAAGGGTCTCGGCTTCTCTTATAGATGCTGCCTGGCCTGCTGTGTTCCACCAGCATTTTGTGTGTGTTGTGTAATCACTGATAGTGGTTCGATTCTCGCCACCATCTCCCACTGCTGTCTGTAAGGAGTCTGTACTTTCTCTTTGTGACTGCAGTCGGTTTGAACTGGTTGCCTCGGTTTCCTTGCACATTCCAAACACATACTGGTTAAGGCAGCTATGTTGTCATCGGAAGTGTGGCAACACTTGCAAGTTGCCCCCAGCACATCCCTAGACTGTGTTGGTTGTTAACACAAATAACGCATTTCACTGTATGTTTTGATGTGCACCTGAATAATCTAAATTAAATTTGCAAGTTGTATTATTATTGTCACATGTACCGTGGTATGGTTTGGCATGCCATCCATACAAATCTACACTGTGCAACTGGGTATTGGTCTTCCTAGAGAACAGACTTCAGATAGTCAGGATACACAACCGCTCCTCCCTCTCCATCATCTTCAACACAGGGCCGTGTGCAGAACCCATCAATATTCAGGCACCGAATCCCAGGATTGATCCCTGTTATCAGACCCTGAATGAATCTCTTGTAAAACAAGATGGACTCTTGGCATCCACCATCTACTTCATTCGATGAGTAGCACATTAGTATAGCTATTGCATCACCAGCGACCCAGGTTCAATTCGCACCACGGTCCTTAAGGAGATTGTACATTCTGTCTGTGACCATATGGGTTTCTTCTGGGTGCTCCAGTTTTCTCCCACATTCCAAAGAGATACGAAGTAGGAGGTTAATTGGCCTCATGGGTGTAATTATGTAGCGCAGCTTGTTGTGCTGGAAGGGCCTGTTACTATACTGCATCTCTAAATAAAAATAAAAGTCGTGATCTTGCATTTACTGCACTGAACTCTTTCCGTAGTTTTTACACTTTATTCTGCATTGTAATTGTTTTATTTTATTCTGACTAATGGGACTGTGTATGATTTGAGATTTATGAACATTACGTCAGACAAGCTTTTCACTGACATGAAACAATAATAAACCAATATCATTAACAAGTATTTAATACAAATGAAGAAAAATAAAGAATCTAGCACAGATTCCTGCGACACACCACTGGTTACAGGTCTTCAGTGTGAAAAACACTTCTCCACCACCACCTTCTGCTTCCTCACACCAAGCCAATTTTCCCTCGTACTACCTCAGTACACTGATATGAGTCAAGTTGCAAGATTGCTTGATGTCACTTCCAGCACACAAGTGTAAAGGAGAATGCAATAATCGTTACTGGGGATCCAATGCAGCACAAAAAATTACAATAAGGTAATGAACACAATAATTAACAAAAGCTGAACAAATATAAATACATAATATAGCTTAAAGATATATTGAGGATCCCTGCCTGTTACTCCACTGGCACTTACGGCAGCAACGAAGGTCCTACATCTCTGGGGGTGTTCAGGGCTTCCTTTATCATGTCAGTAGCTTCCTTTCAGTTTCTGCTACTGTCATTCATACAAGTCCTGGGTGGAGACTCAGGAATACTCTCACACTCAGATGTAGAAGGATTCTTCATTGTTGTTTCGATAACAATTTTGCTTATCCAGTCAGGGTTGTTGGCTCTGAGCTGAACCCCAGACCCAGGGGATTGGATGGACCACTACCCCTTGACCTGTTTATCATGGGTGGCCCTACAGGAATCAAAGCCTAAAGCCCTGACTTCAGATAGCATAGCGCTCCGTCCGGGTCTTTGAGGCACATGAGCCTCCAAACCACGACAAGGTTGAAAGACATAGATTGATTATGTATACAGTGTGACCCGCTATGCACAGGAGTGTCTGTACATAAAGCGACTGACAGGAAATGATAACATAGTGGTGACGGGGGTTGTGGAGGGGTGGGTTGGTGGGTGGAGGTGTTGATCAGCCTTACTGCTTGTGGAAAGTCACTGTTTCTGAGTCTGGTGGTCCTGGTGTGGATGCTACATAGCCTCCTCCCTGATGGGAGTGGGACAAACGGTCCATGAGCAGGGTGGTGGGATATTTTCTGATTTTGATGGCCTTTTTTCAGCATCTTTCTGTATATGTGCCCTTGATGACCGGCAGACTGGTGCCAGTGATGTGTTGATGCTAAAAACAATAGCTTCGTGTTGGGAATTGTTTTTTTAATATTTGGAGTAGAACGTATGTTTCATGATTAGTGAGTTGGCAATGGGTATTGTGGCCATTGCAGGAGGCTGTCCAAATTTACGACAGGATATAGATCAGCTCATGGGTCAAGAAACTGGCTGATGGAGTTTAACATAGACATGTGAAAAATGCAAACTGCTGGAGGAACTCAATGTAGCAGGAAAGAAATGAACAGTTGAAATTTTGCATTGAGACCCTTCATCTGAATTGAAAGACTGAAAGAAAGTTCAAAGTAAATTTTATTAACAAAGTACATATACAGTATATCACCATACACAATCCTGGGATTCATTTTTTATGGGCATACTCAAGAACTCTATAGAATAATAACCATTCCAGAATTAAAATACAAAAGAAGAAATAATAATAATTAATAAATAAGCAATAAATATCAATAATTTGAGATACAGAGTCCTTGAAAGTGAGTCCATTGGTTGTGTGAACATTTCAGTGCATGAGCAAGTTAAGTTGGGTGAATTTATCCCCTTTGGTTCAAGAGCCTGATAGCTGAGGGTTAGTAGCTGTTCCTGAACCTAGTGGTTTGTGTCCGAAGGCTCCTGTACTATCTTCCTGATGGCAGGAGTGAGAACAGAGCATATCCTGGCTGGTGGGGTCCCTGAAGATGGCTGCTTCTTTCATAGAACATAAAAAACACAGAAATCTACAGCACATTACAGATCCATCGGCCCACGATGTCGCACTGACCATGTAACCTACATGAGAAATTGCCTAGAATTTCTCTACCACATAGCCCTCTATTTTTCTAAGCTCAATGTACCTATCTAAGAGTCTCTTAAAATACTCTTTCCTGTAACAACACTCTATGTAAATATGCTCAGTGGTTGGGGGGGGGGGCTTTATCCCTGATAGACTGGACGGTATCCATGATTTTTTTGTAGGATTTTCTGTTCAAGGGCATTGGTGTTTTCATACCAGGCTGTCATGCAACCAGTTAATATACTCTCCACCACACATCTATAGAGGTTTGTCAAAGGGGAGGCAGCCACTATAAAAAGGTGGAGGGAAGGAGGCCAATCATAAACAAGAGAAAATCTGCAGATGCTGGAAATCTGAGCAACGCGCACAAAATGCTGGAGGAACTCAGTGTGTTGGAGGGAAATGGTCCCATTTCTCTTCATAAATACTACCTGACCCCCGGAGCTTCTCCAGTATACTGTGTGCTGCTCCAGATTTCAGTGTCCTTTGCTCCAGGGAAAACAAGGCCAGCCTGTCAAAGAGACAGGTGATGTACCGTGGTTCACACCATCACCACCAGATTCAAGATTAATCATTGTTTATTTGAAGGTAAATCTGTCGAGTCCCAGATCATAATTAACAACTGGGAATAATTTGTGAAAAATTACCTTGAAAAACAATTTGTCCATCATTTGGAGAGCCTGCCATCTGTTGGGACCTGGTGTCTAGTTGGATGTGCCTGACGGAAACAGCTGATGAATTGCTTAAGTTGAATTCGGGTTTAAAAAATATGCTTTCAAAGAAATCCACTATCCAAAGCAGAGTAATGCTTGCATTCTCCAGTGGGTCACAGTCATAGTCACAGAGATTTCTCTCAGAGAGAGTTATAGCCACAGAGATTCCACTCTGAGATTAGTCACAGCCTTGACGATTTCTCTCATAGAGACAGTTATAGTCATATGTTCATAGAGATATTTCAAAAGAAATCATAGATATTTTTCTTCCTTAGACATAGAGTCATACAAAATGAAAAACAGACCCTTTGGCCCAAATGCTCTATGCCGAACAAGAATCCCATCTACGCTAGTCCCATTACCCACATTTGGCCCATATCACTCTAAACCTTTCTTATCCATGACCCTGTCCAAGTACCTCTTAAATGTTGTTAATGCACCTTACTCAACCCCTTCCTCTGGCAGCTCATTCCATATACCCATCACCATCTGGGTGAATATGTTTCCCCCTCCCCAAGGTTCATATTAATTGTCTTCCAATACATTTTAAACTTTTTCCCTTATAAATTAGTCTGGGTAAAGACCGCAGCTTTCTCTTCCTTTCGTAATAGAGCCATACTACGTGAAAAAAACAGGACTTTCAGCCTAACTAGTCCATTCTGACTCAATCTGACAGCTAGCCCCAGTTGCCTGTGTTTGGCCTGAAACCTTTCCTGTTGATGTATGTGTCCAAGTACCTTTTAAAAGTTATCACAGTGCAGTGCTTAGCATAAAGCTATTATGTACAATATGACTGGCTTTCAATTCCTACTGCCGTCTGAAATGAGTTTGTTCATTCAGTTTCCCCTTGACTGTGTGGGCTTCCTCTGGGTGATTCTGTTTCCTCCCATATTCCAAAGGCACGCAGGTTAGGGTTAGTAAGTCGTATAAAAAAGCTGGATGAACTCAGCAGGTCGGGCAGCATCCGTTGAAAGAAGCAGTCAACGTTTCGGGTCAAAACCCTTCGTGTTGAATGCTTCTTTTAACGGATGCTGCCCGACCTGCTGAGTTCATCCAGCTTTTTTGTACGTCTTGATTTGACCACAGCATCTGCAGTGTACTTTGTGTTTACTTAGGGTTAGTAAGTTCTATGCATGCAATATTGGCTTGGAAGCATAGCTATACTTGCCAGCTGTTCTGATCCAATATTCGGACTGTGTTGGTCACTGACACAAATGACCTTCCCCCACTATAGGAAATATCTCTCCAAGTCAATTTTATCTAGGCTTTCAATATTTGATAAGTTTCAATGAGATTCTTCTAAATTCCAGTGAGTGTCAGCCAAGAGCATCAACCTGTATGTCATTGGAATGTGGGGCGAAACTGGAGCACCTAGGGAACCCCACACAGTCGTAAGAGAATGTATAAGCTCCTTACAGAGGCGAATTTGAACCTGTCACTGGCATTGTGTTATACTACCACATCACTCCACTATTTTTATTGTTATTGTTTCCCCTGGTACTACCCCAATGCACTGATGTGATTGATTGATCTGTATGGGTGGCATGCAAAACAAAGTTTTTATTTTTATTTATTTATTTATTCATTAAGATACGTCTTTAAGAATAGGCTCTTCTGGCCCTTCGAGCCAAGCTGCCGTGTAACCCTGCCCTAATCATGAGACAATTTACAATGACCAATTAACCTACCAACCAATACTCCCTTGGGCTGTGAGAGGAAACCTATGTGGTCACGGGGAGAATGTACAGAAAGTGGTGGGAATTGAACCCGGATCAGTGCTACTGTAAAATGTTGCTCTAACCTGTACATGTGACAACAATAAACCAACTTAAGTGTAAGATGGACAATGGGATATGTTGATCAATCTGCAGAAGATGAGATCTTGCTTTATTGTTCCAGCAGTAAAGTTACATGGAGTTACACGTTACATGTAGTGAAACGTGTAACATCACCGACCAGGGCTCAATTCCAGCTGCTGTCTGCAGGGAGTTTGTATGTTTTCCCCATGACCGTGTGGGTTTCCTCGGGTGCTCCAGTTTCTTCCCACATTCCAAAGACGTACAGGTTAGGGTTAGTGAGTTGTGGGCGTGCGGTGTTGGCACCAGAATCATGGCGACCCTTTGGGCTGCCTAGCAAATAAAGCTAATCTTCAGCTTTATCTTAGATAGTTTCTCTGTTGGTATCGATTTGAACCTACAACATTCAAAGCCCCCACCCCCAAAGCACTGTTAAGATTAATAGAGCTTACTCTACACTCGTATGGCGCCACAGTTGCATAGCAGTTGGTTTAATGCAATTACAGCTCAGGACATTCTAGAGTTTGAAGTTCAATTCCAACACAATTCTGTAAGGAATATCTTCCCCATGGAACCCATAGGCTTTTCGCAGGTGTTCTGGTTCCCCCCCCACAGTCCAAAGACGTACCGGGTAGGTTAATTGGTTGTTGTAAATTCTGAGGCTGTGCCCTCTGGTCCTAGACATCCCCACTATAAGAAACGTCCTCTCCACATCCACTCTATCTTGGCCTTTAAATATTTGATAGGTTTCAATGAGATCCCCCGTCATTCTTCTAAATTCTAGTAAGGGTTAGGGTTGTGGAACTTGATTCAAGAACCTGATATAGGGTCTCACCCAAAAGGTCAACCATATCTCTTCTTTCCCTTTGCCATTCGATTTCTGAACAATCTATGAAGCCATGAACTCTACCACATTATTCTTTCTGGGTGGCCTCTAACGCAAAGACATGAACATCGATTTTTTTCCGTATGGTATTAGAAAATTTCCCTCCCCCTCCCCTCATCTTCTGTTTCCCACTCTGGCCTCTTACCTCTTCTCATCTGGCTATCACCTTCCCCTGGGTGCCCTCTTCCTTCCCTTTCCCCTATGATCCACTCTCCTCTCCTATCAGATTCCTTCCTCTCCAATTCTTTACCTTTCCTACCCACTTGGCTTCACCTATCACCTATCACCTTCTACAATCCTCCTTCTCCTCCCCCTGCCTTTGTACTCTGGCATCTTCCCACTTCTTTTCCAATCCTGAAGTAGGGTTTCAGCTTGCTTAGTTGATGCTGTCTGACCTGCTGAGTTCCTCCAGGGTTTTGTGTGTGTGTTGCCCTGGATTTCCAGCATCTGCACAATCTCGTGTTTATTCTTTTTTATGTTTCCTATTGCAACTTATTGTAATATGTTATGTCTTGCATGGTACTGCTGCCACAAAACAACAGACTTAGCAATATATGTCAGTGATAATGAACCAGATTTTGATTTCACTGACTCTCCTGACCCTCTAAATTGCTGCAGCTTAAGCAGGTCTGGGATAACCTTTTAACCTATTTATTTATTTATTTATTTATTTATTTTGTTTTACGAGACAGTACGGAACAGTGAATGAGAAAGAACTGCAGCCAAGCTGCCCAGCAACCCACCGATTTAACCCCAGCCTAATCACAGGACAATTTACAATGACCAATTATCCTAACAACTGGCATGTCTTTGGATTGTGGGAGGGAACGGGAGCACCCGGAGGAAACCCACGCATACCATCAGGAATGAGGTGCAGAAGCCTGAAGTCACACACTTACCGTTTCAGGAACAGCTTCTTCCCCTCTGCCATCCGATTTCTGTATGTACAATGAATACCTGAACACAACCTCACAACTTATTTTATTTCTATTTTTGCACTACTTATTTAACTATTTCATAAATATATACTTACTGTAATTCACAGATATTTTTCTCTATTATCATGTATTGCATTATACTGCTGCTGAAAAGTTAACAAATTTCACGGTGATATTAAACCTGATTCTGATTCTGACTCTGACGTGAGAAGTAGATACAAGCTTGCTTACGGAGAACACTGGAATTGAACTCTAAGCATCGAAGGCCCAAACTGTATGTAGCAAAATGCTAGCCGCTATGCTGCCATGGCACCCCGCTGTGGTTCTTCCCCATTTCTCATTCTCCTTTCTGTCTGTAATTCTTTCACTCTGCGTGAAGGGAACACATTATCCCATGGACAACTAATTCTCCGTTGTGGAGCTGGGTAAATCTGAGATCAATTTACCATATCAGATTTCTGTGAAGTTGTGCAGAGAGGGAGAAAGGCAGCCGGTTCAGAGACAGATTACTATCTTTCTTTCTACAAAGTGAGATATTAAAAATCCTTTTCATTTAAAACATACGAGGAAAGGTTGAGCGAGCGAGGGCTTTTCCTTTTGGAGAGGAGGAGAGGCGACTTGATAGAGATGTACAAGATGATAAGAGGCACAGATCGAGTGGACAACCAGAGACTTTTCCCAGGGTGGAAATAGCTAATATATGGGGGACAATTCAAAATGATAAGCTGCTTGGAGGAAAAAATGTCAGAGGTATGTTTTTTTACACAGAGAAAGGCGGGTGCATGAACGTGCTGCAGGGGCAGTGGTAGAGGCAGATGCTGTGTATTAGGGACATTTAAGGGACTCTCAGATAGGCGCATCCTATAAGAGGACCACAACCTTGTTGTGCCTCAATGATTTGAGAGCCATGTTGGCTGGAGTCAGGGCTTTATGCTTTGGCTCTTGGTAGGATCATCCAAGTCAAACAGGTCAAGGAGGTGAGGCCAGACTACAGGTGGTCCACCTGTCCAGGTTCGGGGGCTCAGCTCAGGGCTAATAACCTGGACTGGTAGATCAAAATTGTTATGGAAAGAGCAAAGAAGAACCCTTCTACATCTGAGTGTGATGGTATTCCTGAGTCTCCACTCGGGATTTGTATGACTGACAGTGGTGAAAACCAGCGAACTACGGACATGATAAAGGAAGCTCTGAACACCACCGGAGGTGGAGGAAGTTCATCACTGCCCTAAATGTCAGCGGGTAATGGGCAGTGAGTAAGCAGATAGGCACGTGGATGATAGAAAAACTGAAGGGACATGTAGGTGGGAAGGGTTAGATTGATATTAGAGTAACATAGATGGTTGGCACAACATTGTGGGCTGAAGGCCTGGACTGTGATGTAGTGTTCTATGTCCTGTGTTTTACTGTTAAATCTCTTCGTCATCCTGAAGCACTGTTGGAAATTTAGAAATGCAGAAGCAAATCCACACAAAATGACAGCTCAAACAAATGACCTGCAGTAAGTTTCAGTTATAAAACTCCTGGTCTAAATATTGATCAGGGCCCCAAGAGCACTCTCCTTCTCCAAATTATACTGTAAGATGTTCAGTGCTCACCTTAGAGAGCAGAAGCAGTCACATACAGCTTCAGATTTATTCATCAAATGTCCATGGAAGCAGCAAGTGAAATGTGTTGTTTGCTTTAACAACCAACACACTCAGGATGTGCTGGGATCAGCCCGAAGCATGGTCACACATTCTAGTACCAACACAGGATGTCCACAATGTTCACCGAACAACACCAAGACAAGATGACAACATCAAAGCTGGAGTCCTCAAGGAGGGTCTCTGTCCCAGATGCCCGAAATATTCATTTCCATAGATGCTGCCTGACTGAGTTCCTCTTCAGTTGTCCATCAAAATCCAATGATGACGTCCACTCCTTTAACGGTGAGATCTTTGATGACTATACAGTCCTATCCTGGACCCACATGTTCTTTTGCAGGTGGGACATGTATATGTGGTAGTGATGGCAACCACGGCTGCATTTCTCCTGGCTCTCTTCTGCTGTCTTCTGATTGTTCTTTTCATCTCCAGAATACAAAGCCCATCCTTACACAGCTATCACCAAGTGTTACGGTCAGCAGCAACATCCTCCGGGTCCTCGGGTTTGATCTTGCACTTCCTTAAAGCATTCTTCATCTGATCCTAATAGCGCTTCTTCGGCCCTCCAGCTGAGCGTCTCGCCAAGTAATTCCCAGGATGCGCTGAAGGCAGCTTATGTGGAAGCGCTCCAAGGACTTGATGTGACGGCTGTAGGTTACCCAAGCTTCACAGCCATAAAGGAGGGTGGTGACACAGACCACTTGGTATACGGCGACCTTTGTGGAGGTTGTCCACCAAGGCTCCTGTTCTGAAAGACTCTACGCCGAAGTCTCCCAAAGGCAGCTGATGCCTGTTTAATGCGGCTCTGGATGTCGTTGTCAATGCCGCTATCCTCAGAGAGAATGCTCCCCAGATATGTGAAAGATGGCACTACTGACAGCTTTTCATCACCAACAGTGAAGGCAGGTAGGGTGGGTGGGGGGACTGGTACTCCATCAGCAAACCACTTCTGTATTGACAGTCAGCCCCATCCTGCTGTACGCTCTCACCACCACAGCAAGGACAGGCTGAAGATCCTCCGGAGTATGGGCCACAAGAGCACAGTCATCTGCATACTGCAACTCCAGGACCCGCTCTCTATGGAGTTTGGTGGTTGTGTGGAGCCTCCTGATGTGAAAGAGGTTGCCATCTAATCTGACGTCCACTGCCACACCGCTGCTGTCCTCAATCTCGTTGTGGAGAAACTTGGTAACACACAAGAGGACGATGTTAAAGAGCACTGGTGCTAGCACACACCCCGCCTCATCGCTGTGTGTACAAGGAAGGGCTCGGACTCTTGTCCTCCTGTGGTCACTCGAGCAGTCATCCCATTGTGGAACTGGCAGAGGATGTTCACAAATTTATTGGGACAGCCAAACCTGAGGAGGACATCCCATAAGAGCTCTCTTTGCACAGTGTCAAATGTTTTGGGGAGGTCGACAAAGGCCATAAACAGGTCCTGATGTTGCTCCCGGCACTTTTCCTGAAGCTGCCGGGCTGTGAAGATCATGTCGATCGGGCTCCTGTTCTTCCTAAATCCACACTGCGATTCAGGCAGCATTGACTCAGTGATGTTGCTGATGAGCCTCTGAAGCATCACCTTAGCCAGGACCTTTCCAGCAACAGAAAGGAGTGATATGCCCCTACTATTGCCACAGATAGCCTTGTCATCCTTGTTCTTATAAATGACAATGATGTTTGCATTTCTCCATTGCTGTGGGATGTTCTCGTCAGTCCAGGCCTTGGTGATGTACTAGTAGAGGGTGTACACACACACACACACACACACACACACACACACACACACACACACACACACACACACACACACACACACACACACACACACACACACACACACTCTCACACTCACACTCACTCACACACATTCACTTAATTCACAGTCTCACACTCACATGCACATGCACCTACAAACACACACAGAAACACTAAAGCCTGATTTATACTTCTGTGTCACATCTACACTGTAGGTACCACGTACCCTACGCCGTAGGGTGACATGCACCTCCCCAAAAAAGTAACTCACATGTCGCGGCGATGCAGACCGCAACAACTGTGATTGGTCTGCTTGGTAGCATCGTATTTCTGGTTGCTTCTTCTCCGCCATGTCTGTACACTGATGCAAAATAGATGAACCAAATTGTCAAATCTACCTGCCGACATGCGAAAATGTTTGAAATGCATTTCCTCGTCCATGTCTCTCACGAAGAAACTCAACACGGTGGCATAGAAACCCCACCGCCAGCTAGCGTTTTGGCGCACACCAACACATGCTCGCTACGGCGTAGAGCGACGCAGAAGTGAAACCTTGCTCGTTATCCCATAATGTCTGGCACTATAGAAATGTAAATCTCCCTTGCAAGGGTTGGTAAAAACTGCCAGGTAGTGAGATTTTATTTGTTTCAGTGAAGAGTTCTTTTGTAGTGGTGGTGACCTGCTCGTGCTGTGAATTGAATTGTGGAGAAAAAGATGGTGAGTGAGTGTGGAACACAGAGGAATGTTGCAGTAGGGAGGGAGGGGGTGGGGAACCGGTGAGGAATGTGACACTGATATCACAATTATCCCGTCACAAGGCAGTCACAGTTTTCCTTCAGAATAGCGTGTGCTTTATAACCCTGCAGACAAAACGCAGGATTGTCACAATGCATTATTTTCAAAAGGAAATAGATGTAATCCAATCTTACAATCTGGACAGTGGGCAATGATGGTATTCAATGTCAACCAATCACTGTAGGGAGGAGAATTCTAACACATGGTAAGGGAATGTATTAAAGAACATAGACCATAGAACAGTACGGGCTCTTCGACCCACAAATGTTGTGCTAACCTTTAAGCCTACTCTAAAATCAATCTAACCCTTCCCTCTCACATAGCCCTCTATTTTTATGTCCCCCATGTGCCTATCTATTTGCTTCTTAAATGTCCCTAATGTGTCTGTCTCTACCATATACTCACCGATCTTCGTGTAAAATACTTACCTCTGACATGCACCCTCCAAGCACCTTAAAATGATGCCCCCTTGTATTAGCTATTTCCAGCCTGGAGAAAAAAAGTCTTTGGCTGTACACTCGATCTACGTCTCTTATCATCTTGTGCACGTCCATCACGTCACCTCTCCATGCTCCTTCACTCCAAAGGGAAAAGCCCTAGCTAACTCAACCTGATGTCATGAGACATGCTCTTGAATCCAGGCAGTATCCTGGTAAATCCCCTCTCCAAAGCTTCTGCATACTTCCTATAATGAAACGGCCAGAAGTGAACACAATATTTCAAGCTTGTTTTCCCTATATATTGTCCTTTCTGAAAGTTACTTCTCAGGTATTGCATCTTTTCTGAGGTGCCTCATTGCTTATGGACGGGTTGGCAAAAGGAAACAGTGATTAGAGCTGTTAACAATACAGGCAGGTAGGAAGAAGGGGTGAGGGGGCTCTATTGATAAAATTAAATCAAATCCTTTGAAAGAAGTGACATAGGATCAGAGGATTTAGAATCCTTTTGAGTAGATTTAAGAAACTGCAAGGATAAGAAGACCCAAATGGGAGTTATATACAGGCCTCTGAACACTAGGCAGGATGTGGGATACAAATTACAATGGAGATAGAAAAGGCATGTAAAAAGGGTGATGCTGTGATAATCGTTGGGAGTTTCAATTTGCAGGTAGACTGGGAAAATCAGCTTGGTACTAGATCCCAAGAGAGTGAATTTTCAGCATGTTTATGAGATGGTTTTTTAGAACAGCTTGTGGTTGAGTCCACTAGGTAGAACAGTCCATGTTCAAAGCCTCCCTCACTCTTCCTCCGCTACATTGATGGCCACATTGGTACTGCTTCATTCATCCTTGCTGAGTCTGTCAATTTAATCAACCTGCCCTTAAATTCATTCAGACACCTCCCACCCAACCTGCCCTTAAATTCATTCAGACACCTCCCACCCATTTTTTGATGTGTCTATTTCCATCTCTGGAGACAAACTGTCAACCAACATCTTTTATAAACCTACTGATTCCCATGGTTACCTTAATTATACCTCTTCTCACCTAACTCCTGCGAAAATGCTTTTGCCTTTTCTCAATTTCTCTGCCTCTGCTGCTTTCCATTCCAGGACACCTTCTTATTTAAAGAATGGGGTTTCTCTCCCTCCATTATTGATACTGCCCTCACCTGCATCTCCTCCATTTCCTGACCATCCATGCACATCCCATCTTTTCATCACCTTACCGTGACAGTTCCTCCTGTCCTTACCTACCACCCCTTCAGCCTACGCATCCAGCACAATATCTCTGCAGCTACCGCCACCTCCAAAGGGATCCTACCACTAGACACGTCTTTGGCTTCCCCCTGCCCCTCCGCTTTCCACAGGGATTGCTCCCTCCACGAATCCCTTGTCCAATTGTCCCTCAATACTAATCTTCCTCCCTCCCGACACTTATCCCTGCCTATTCACCTACTTCCTCATCTCCATTCAGGGCCCCAGACAGTCCTTCCAGGTGAGGCAGCACTTCACCTGCGAATCTGTTGAGATCATCCATTGTGTCCAGTGCTCCTGATGTGGCTTCCTCTACATCAGTGAGACCCGTTGTAAGTCGGGGGACCGCTTTGTTAAGCACCTTCTTCACCATCCGTCACAAGCCAGACTTCCCAGAGGCTAAACATTTTAATTCCTATTCCCATTCCCTTTCCGATATGTTGGTCCATGGCCTCCTCTTATGCGAAGATCAAGGGTGGAGGAGCAACACTTTGTATTCCATCTGGGTAGCCTCCAATCTAATGACATGAATATTGATTTCCCCTTCTGGTAAACAGATTTCCCCCTTCCTCTGAGTTTTTACCTCTTTTCGCTTGCCTATTCCTTCCCCCAGGTCCCCTCCTCCTTCTCTAGTCATTGACCTTTCCCTCCCACCTGGCCTCACCTATCAGCTTCCAGCTAGCCTCCTTCCTCCAACCCCAACTTTTTTATTCTGGCATCTTTCTCCTTCCTTATCAATCCTGAAGAAGGGACTCGGGCCAAAATGTCAGCTGTTTATTCCCCTCCATAGATGCTGCCTGACCTGCTGAGTTCCTCCAGCATTTTGTGTGTGATGCTTTCTACACTCACCGCCTTGACTAAAGAAAGCCAGATTACCAAAAGCACTCTTCACCACCCTGTCTACTTGTGACTCCACATTTAGGGAACCATGAACTAAGACTCGTTAAGTCTCGCTATTCTACAACACTCCACTGTGCCTTGCTATTCACTGTGAAACTCAAACGCCCATCTGTCTTCACAAAGTGCAACACTGTGCACGATTCCCTGAATGTTAACTTGCAGGTTGAGTCAGCATTAAGGAGAGCAAACAGAATGTTAGCATTCATTTCCAGAGGACTGAAATATAAAATCAAGGATGTAATGCTGAGGCTTTATAAGGGATTGGTCAGACTGCATCTGGAGTATTGTGAGCAGTTTTGGGTAATGTATCTAAGAAAGCATGTGCTGGCATTGGAGGGGTCTAGAGGAGGTCCGCAAGAATTATTCTGGGAATGAAAGGGTTAACGTATGAGAAGTATTTGATGGCTCTGGGCCTGTTCTCTCTGGAGTTCAGTAGAATGAGGGTGGGTTCTTATTTAAAGCTACTGACTGTTGAAAAGCCTGTATAGAGTGGACATAGATAGGATGTTTCCAATCGTAGGGGAGTCCACGAACAGAGGGCAGAGCCTCAGAATTCAAGGTTGTCCATTTAGAACAGAGAGGAGGAGGAATTGCTCTAGCTAGAGGGTGGTAATTCATTGCTACTGATAGTCTCAGAGGACAAGTCATCAGGTAAATTTAAAACAGAGGCTAATAGGTTCTTGATTAATAAGACCAAAAGAATTACAGGGAATGGGGTTGAGAGGGAGTATAAATTGGCCATGATGGAATGGTGGAGCAGACTCAATGGGCTGAAGGGCCTAATTCTGCTCCTCTGTCCAATGCTCTTATCCGTATTATTTCTGTGAAGCAGATGTCTTTCCATGACAGACCTCATTTCATGTTCACCATCGGTACTGTTAGTTTTTTTAATTCCAGATTTATCTTGTAACTTGAACGTAAGTTCCTATATAGAACTGGAATTCTATGTCTCCCAATCAATAGCCTGATCCTCCAGGTGCCCATCCAGTAACAACCAATCTGTTGTAGAGTCTCACATCTTGATTTCCCCTGGTGTTTACCAACTACATTGTTCACTGTGCACAGAGAGCTGACTGAGCTTGGTTATGCATACCTGTTCGCCTGTTTGTTCTCAGACCTTCTCAAGTAGCATTAGCTGTCTTGCTTGTGTGATATAGCAACATATGCTGATTCCCAAGTTCCACGCTTTCCTAACTTGGAAATATATCATTGTTTCTTCGTTGTCACTGAGCCTAAATCCCACAACAGCACAACAGGAACATCTCAGAATCAGATTTATCAGGCTTATTATCACAGACGTGTAACAGGAAATTTGTTGTTTTGTGGCGGCAAGACATAAAATGACTATAAATTACAAACGTGAATAAACTGTGCAAAAGGAAAAGGAATCACGAACAACACACACAATATAACGGAGGAACTCTGCAGTTCAGGCAGCAGTTATGCAGGGGATTAAACAGTCAATATTTCAAGCCGAGATCCTTCATCAACAGTTCGTGGACCGTTCAGAAATCTGCTGGCGGAGGGAAGAAGCTATTGCTGAATCATTGAGTATGTGTCTTCAGGTTCCTGTCCCCCTTCTCTGATTATAGAAACAAAAAAGGGTGTGTCCCAGATGGTGAGGATCCTTAGTGATGGATGCCGCCTTCAGCCTACTGAAGATGTTCTTGATGGTGGGCAGAGTTGTGCCCGTTATGGAGCTGGCTGAGTCCATAACCCTCTGCAGTCTCCTGCAATCAGGTGCATTGGAGGCTCCACACCAGGCTGTGATGCAACCCGTCAGAATTTTCTCCACTATGTATCTATAGAACATAGAACAGTAGAGCACAGGGTGGGGCCTTCAGTCTAAAAAGTTGTGCCAACCTGCACCAGGATCGATCTAACCCCTCCCTCCTTCAGAGTGTCACCCTCCATTTTTCATACGTCCATGTGCCCGTCTAACGGTCTCATACATATTGTTAGGGTGTCACAGTAGCATAGTGATTGGCGTGACTCTATTACAGCCAGGCTGTCAGAGTTCAGAGCTCAGTTACGTCACTGTCTGTAAGAATTTTGTCCATTCTTCCCGTGAGCACATGGGTTTCCTCCAGGTGTTCCGGTTTCCTCCCGCATTCCAAAGACGGACCAGTAAGAAGGTTCATTCATCATTGTAAGTTGTCCCATAATTAAGCTAGGGTTAAGTAGGTGGGCTGCTGAGGAGAAGGGCTTATTCCACACTGTATCTGCAAAAGAACAAAATAATATTGTGCCACAGTGCCCTGTGCTCTCTGATATTCTTAAAATTGTTCTACAGGGAATCTTTTCTATCCACCTGAGATTTTAACAGTACATCAGTTCAAAGCACCGACTGGATTGTGGGATTTATCTGTCCGGTCTTGGAGTGATTCCTGCTTGTAGAGACTTTTATTCTGGCACAATAGAGTTGCACATAATTGGCAGAATTTGATCGAATGTCTCCACTACATCTGGGATACCATATTGGAACTTGCCAAGCAAAACGTTCAGTTTTAAGGAGGTGGCCTGGCTCAGTTTGACCAGCTTGTCTGAGCTTAACTGATGTCCTTAACCTTACGCTGTGAGTTTGGAGCCCAGCCAACCCTTGTTGAGGGCATGCAATTGTCTCCTGCCACACAGCTATTTCTTGTTCTCTCCTCCCCACTCCTTATGGTATCTTTCATGTGTATCATTTCTGTTCCAGCCGACTACAGCCACCTTCCCCTTCCTCTCTCAAGCCTGCTCCCTTCTCTCTCTCAGTCTCCCTGCTCATTGCTCTCATCTATGACGTCTCCCTTCTCTCACCACCCCTTTCCCAAATATTTGTGTGTTTCATCTTGCCCTCTGGGGCTCTCGACATGCACTTAGTGGCCACTTTATTAGGTACACCCGTACTCCTGTTTGTTAATGACTTGCTTTTTTCTCTTTGCACATTGAGTGTTGGACAGTCTTATTTTTTATGCTTTTCTTGGGTATCCTTGTTTTGTGGCTGCCTGATAGGAGATTTTGATAATCAATGTACTTTGAACTTGATGTAAATATCTAAGCAGCCAATCAGGTGGCAGCAACTCAGTTGTTGTTCAGACCAAACATCAGAATGGGGAGAAAATGTGATCTAAGTGACTGTTGGTGCCGGATGGGGTGGTTTGCATGTCTTAGAAACTGCAGATCTGCTGGGATTTTCACGCACAACAGTCTCTAGAGCTTACAGAGAACATTTTAACAACAAAAACACCCAGCGAGCGGCAGTTCTGCGGGCGAAAATGACTTGTTAATGAGAGAGGTCGGAGGAGAATGGCCAGACTGGTTCAAATTGACAGAAAGGCGACAGTATCTCAGATAACCACGTGTTGCAACAGTGGTGTGCGGAAGAGCATCTCTGAACTCACGACACGTCCAACCTTGAAGTGGATGGGCTACAGCAGCAGAAGACCACACCAAGATTTACTGATGTGGCCGTGAGTTTATGTGTGTGCTCCCTTTTGCCATCTGTGCTCTCTACATATTTGTATACACAAGAGATTCTGCAGATGCTGGAAATCCAGAACGACATAGACAGGTCAGGCTGTATGGAAAGGAAAGGAAAGAAGAGTTGACGGTTTGGGTCAAGTCTCTCCGTCAGGACTGGAAAGGGAGGGAGCAGAAGCCAGAATAAGAAAGTGGTGGGGGGGGGGGGGGGTTGGGGAAAGAGTAGAAGTTGGCAGGTGATAGGTGAGACCAGGTGAGGAGGAAGGTAGGTGGGTGGTGGAGGGAAATGAAGCTGGGAGGTGACAGGTGAAAAGAGACAATGGGCTGAAGAAAAAGGAATCTGATAGGAGAGGACAGTGGACCATGGACGAGGAGGAGAGAAGAGGAAAGAGGGTGCCAGAATGGGGAATGGAAAAAGGGAGAAAGGGATGGGGGGGTGAAATTACTGGAAGTTGGAGAAATCAATGTTCATGCTATCAGGTTGGAGGCCACCTAGCCAGAATATGAGCTGTTGCTCCTCCAACCTGAGAGTGACCTCATTGTGGGGGTACAGGAGGGCATGGACTGACATGTTGGAATCAGAATGGGGCGTGGAATTAAAATTGTTGGACAGCGGGAAATCCTGCTTGTTGTGGATGGAGCAAAAGTGCTCGACAAAGGCGTGGACCAGTATGTCAGAATGGGAAGTGAATTGAAATCTTTTGAATGCTTCTTATATGATGCTATATACTGGTGATGTACTTGTAAATACAGTTTTCAAAGCACTTGGGCATTTGGCAATAATCTGGACTTTGACTCGGACTTGGACTCTTGTTTTCAGTGAACTGAAATATCACCCATCTGCAGGATTAAAAGCTGGCCTGCAGGTCCAATCTGAATCTGATTTATACAAGGTGAAAATAGTTGTTTTGTGGCAGCAATACAGAGGAAATAAATAAAATTATTACATAAAATAATTAGTACAAAAGTGGAATAGTGAGGTAGTGTTCAAGGGTTTAACGGCTGTTCAGAAATCTGATGGCTGAGGGGAAGAAGCTATTTCTGAATCAGTGAATGTTGGTTAATGTGGGTGAGAGTGGAAAGAAAGCAGATGCTCAGTGCTGTTGGCCTGCGTTTGACCAGTCCCCCTCTCCCTCTCCCTCACTGCTGCCGGAGGAAGGTGCCTGCATTTGACCAGTTCCCCTCTCCCTCACTGCTGCCGGAGGAAGGTGCCTGTGTTTGACCAGTCCCCTCTCCATCTCCCTCACTGCTGCCGGAGGAAGGTGCCTGCGTTTGACCAGTTCCCCTCTCCCTCACTGCTGCCGGAGGAAGGTGCCTGCGTTTGACCAGTTCCCCTCTCCCTCACTGCTGCCGGAGGAAGGTGCCTGTGTTTGACCAGTCCCCCTCTCCCTCACTGCTGCCGGAGGAAGGTGCCTGCGTTTGACCAGTCCCCCTCTCCCTCTCCCTCACTGCTGCCGGAGGAAGGTGCCTGTGTTTGACCAGTCCCCCTCTCCCTCTCCCTCACTGCTGCCGGAGGAAGGTGCCTGCGTTTGACCAGTCCCCCTCTCCATCTCCCTCACTGCTGCCGGAGGAAGGTGCCTGCGTTTGACCAGTCCCCCTCTCCCTCTCCCTCACTGCTGCCGGAAGAAGGTGCCTGCATTTGACCAGTTCCCCTCTCCCTCTCCCTCTCCCTCACTGCTGCTGGAAGAAGGTGCCTGCGTTTGACCAGTCCCCCTCTCCCTCTCCCTCTTCCTCACTGCTGCCGGAGGAAGGTGCCTGTGTTTGACCAGTCCCCCTCTCCCTCACTGCTGCCGGAGGAAGGTGCCTGCGTTTGACCAGTCCCCCTCTCCCTCTCCCTCTCCCTCACTGCTGCCGGAGGAAGGTGCCTGCGTTTGACCAGTCCCCCTCTCCCTCTCCCTCTCCCTCACTGTTGCCGGAGGACGGTGCCTGCGTTTGACCAGTCCCCCTCTCCCTCTCCCTCACTGCTGCCGGAGGACGGTGCCTGCGTTTGACCAGTCCCCCTCTCCCTCACTGCTGCCGGAGGAAGGTGCCTGCGTTTGACCAGTCCCCTCTCCATCTCCCTCTCCCTCACTGCTGCCGGAGGACAGTGCCTGCGTTTGACCAGTCCCCCTCTCCCTCTCCCTCTCCCTCACTGCTGCCGGAGGACGGTGCCTGCGTTTGACCAGTTCCCCTCTCCCTCTCCCTCACTGCTGCCGGAGGAAGGTGCCTGTATTTGACCAGTCCCCCTCTCCCTCTCCCTCACTGCTGCCGGAGGACAGTGCCTGCGTTTGACCAGTCCCCCTCTCCCTCTCCCTCTCCCTCACTGCTGCCGGAGGAAGGTGCCTGCGTTTGACTAGTTCCCCTCTCCCTCTCCCTCTCCCTCACTGCTGCCGGAGGAAGGTGCCTGCATTTGACCAGTTCCCCTCTCCCTCTCCCTCTCCCTCACTGCTGCCGGAGGAAGGTGCCTGCATTTGACCAGTTCCCCTCTCCCTCTCCCTCTCCCTCATTGCTGCCGGAGGACAGTGCCTGCGTTTGACCAGTCCCCCTCTCCCTCTCCCTCTCCCTCACTGCTGCCGGAGGAAGGTGCCTGCATTTGACCAGTCCCCCTCTCCCTCACTGCTGCCGGAGGAAGGTGCCTGCGTTTGACCAGTCCCCCTCTCCCTCTCCCTCTCCCTCACTGCTGCCGGAGGAAGGTGCCTGCGTTTGACCAGTCCCCCTCTCCCTCTCCCTCTCCCTCACTGCTGCCGGAGGACGGTGCCTGCGTTTGACCAGTTCCCCTCTCCCTCTCCCTCACTGCTGCCGGAGGAAGGTGCCTGCGTTTGACCAGTCCCCCTCTCCCTCTCCCTCACTGCTGCCGGAGGAAGGTGCCTGCGTTTGACCAGTCCCCCTCTCCCTCTCCCTCTCCCTCACTGCTGCCGGAGGAAGGTGCCTGCATTTGACCAGTTCCCCTCTCCCTCTCCCTCTCCCTCACTGCTGCCGGAGGAAGGTGCCTGCATTTGACCAGTCCCCCTCTCCCTCTCCCTCACTGCTGCCGGAGGAAGGTGCCTGCATTTGACCAGTTCCCCTCTCCCTCTCACTCACTGCTGCCGGAGGAAGGTGCCTGCGTTTGACCAGTCCCCCTCTCCCTCTCCCTCTCCCTCACTGCTGCCGGTGGAAGGTGCCTGCGTTTGACCAGTTCCCCTCTCCCTCTCCCTCACTGCTGCCGGAGGAAGGTGCCTGCGTTTGACCAGTCCCCCTCTCCCTCTCCCTCTCCCTCACTGCTGCCGGAGGAAGGTGCCTGCGTTTGACCAGTCCCCCTCTCCCTCTCCCTCTCCCTCACTGCTGCTGGAGGAAGGTGCCTGCGTTTGACCAGTCCCCCTCTCCCTCTCCCTCACTGCTGCCGGAGGAAGGTGCCTGCGTTTGACCAGTCCCCCTCTCCCTCTCCCTCTCCCTCACTGCTGCCGGAGGAAGGTGCCTGCATTTGACCAGTTCCCCTCTCCCTCTCCCTCTCCCTCACTGCTGCCGGAGGACAGTGCCTGCATTTGACCAGTCCCCCTCTCCCTCTCCCTCTCCCTCACTGCTGCCGGAGGAAGGTGCCTGCATTTGACCAGTCCCCCTCTCCCTCTCCCTCTCCCTCACTGCTGCCGGAGGAAGGTGCCTGCGTTTGACCAGTCCCCCTCTCCCTCTCCCTCTCCCTCACTGCTGCCGGAGGAAGGTGCCTGCGTTTGACCAGTCCCCCTCTCCCTCTCCCTCACTGCTGCCGGAGGAAGGTGCCTGCGTTTGACCAGTCCCCCTCTCCCTCTCCCTCTCCCTCACTGCTGCCGGAGGAAGGTGCCTGCGTTTGACCAGTCCCCCTCTCCCTCTCCCTCTCCCTCACTGCTGCCGGAGGAAGGTGCCTGCGTTTGACTAGTTCCCCTCTCCCTCTCCCTCTCCCTCACTGCTGCCGGAGGAAGGTGCCTGCGTTTGACCAGTCCCCCTCTCCCTCTCCCTCTCCCTCACTGCTGCCGGAGGAAGGTGCCTGCGTTTGACCAGTCCCCCTCTCCCTCTCCCTCACTGCTGCCGGAGGAAGGTGCCTGCGTTTGACCAGTCCCCCTCTCCCTCTCCCTCACTGCTGCCGGAGGAAGGTGCCTGCGTTTGACCAGTCCCCCTCTCCATCTCCCTCACTGCTGCCGGAGGAAGGTGCCTGCGTTTGACCAGTTCCCCTCTCCCTCACTGCTGCCGGAGGAAGGTGCCTGCGTTTGACCAGTTCCCCTCTCCCTCACTGCTGCCGGAGGAAGGTGCCTGTGTTTGACCAGTCCCCCTCTCCCTCACTGCTGCCGGAGGAAGGTGCCTGCGTTTGACCAGTCCCCCTCTCCCTCTCCCTCACTGCTGCCGGAGGAAGGTGCCTGCGTTTGACCAGTCCCCCTCTCCCTCTCCCTCACTGCTGCCGGAGGAAGGTGCCTGCGTTTGACCAGTCCCCCTCTCCATCTCCCTCACTGCTGCCGGAGGAAGGTGCCTGCGTTTGACCAGTCCCCCTCTCCCTCTCCCTCTCCCTCACTGCTGCCGGAAGAAGGTGCCTGCGTTTGACCAGTCCCCCTCTCCCTCTCCCTCTTCCTCACTGCTGCCGGAGGAAGGTGCCTGTGTTTGACCAGTCCCCCTCTCCCTCACTGCTGCCGGAGGAAGGTGCCTGCGTTTGACCAGTCCCCCTCTCCCTCTCCCTCTCCCTCACTGCTGCCGGAGGAAGGTGCCTGCGTTTGACCAGTCCCCCTCTCCCTCTCCCTCTCCCTCACTGTTGCCGGAGGACGGTGCCTGCGTTTGACCAGTCCCCCTCTCCCTCACTGCTGCCGGAGGACGGTGCCTGCGTTTGACCAGTCCCCCTCTCCCTCACTGCTGCCGGAGGAAGGTGCCTGCGTTTGACCAGTCCCCTCTCCATCTCCCTCTCCCTCACTGCTGCCGGAGGAAGGTGCCTGCATTTGACCAGTTCCCCTCTCCCTCTCCCTCTCCCTCACTGCTGCCGGAGGAAGGTGCCTGCATTTGACCAGTTCCCCTCTCCCTCTCCCTCTCCCTCACTGCTGCCGGAGGACAGTGCCTGCGTTTGACCAGTCCCCCTCTCCCTCTCCCTCTCCCTCACTGCTGCCGGAGGAAGGTGCCTGCATTTGACCAGTCCCCCTCTCCCTCACTGCTGCCGGAGGAAGGTGCCTGCGTTTGACCAGTCCCCCTCTCCCTCTCCCTCTCCCTCACTGCTGCCGGAGGAAGGTGCCTGCGTTTGACCAGTCCCCCTCTCCCTCTCCCTCTCCCTCACTGCTGCCGGAGGACGGTGCCTGCGTTTGACCAGTTCCCCTCTCCCTCTCCCTCACTGCTGCCGGAGGAAGGTGCCTGCGTTTGACCAGTCCCCCTCTCCCTCTCCCTCACTGCTGCCGGAGGAAGGTGCCTGCGTTTGACCAGTCCCCCTCTCCCTCTCCCTCTCCCTCACTGCTGCCGGAGGAAGGTGCCTGCGTTTGACTAGTTCCCCTCTCCCTCTCCCTCTCCCTCACTGCTGCCGGAGGAAGGTGCCTGCATTTGACCAGTTCCCCTCTCCCTCTCCCTCACTGCTGCCGGAGGAAGGTGCCTGTGTTTGACCAGTCCCCCTCTCCCTCTCCCTCACTGCTGCCGGAGGAAGGTGCCTGTATTTGACCAGTCCCCCTCTCCCTCTCCCTCTCCCTCACTGCTGCCGGAGGAAGGTGCCTGCATTTGACCAGTTCCCCTCTCCCTCTCCCTCTCCCTCACTGCTGCCGGAGGAAGGTGCCTGCATTTGACCAGTCCCCCTCTCCCTCTCCCTCACTGCTGCCGGAGGAAGGTGCCTGCATTTGACCAGTCCCCCTCTCCCTCTCCCTCACTGCTGCCGGAGGAAGGTGCCTGCATTTGACCAGTTCCCCTCTCCCTCTCCCTCTCCCTCACTGCTGCCAGAGGAAGGTGCCTGCGTTTGACCAGTCCCCCTCTCCCTCTCCCTCTCCCTCACTGCTGCCGGAGGAAGGTGCCTGCGTTTGACCAGTCCCCCTCTCCCTCTCCCTCTCCCTCACTGCTGCCAGAGGAAGGTGCCTGCGTTTGACCAGTCCCCCTCTCCCTCTCCCTCTCCCTCACTGCTGCCGGAGGAAGGTGCCTGCGTTTGACCAGTCCCCCTCTCCCTCTCCCTCTCCCTCACTGCTGCCGGAGGAAGGTGCCTGCGTTTGACCAGTCCCCCTCTCCCTCTCCCTCTCCCTCACTGCTGCCAGAGGAAGGTGCCTGCGTTTGACCAGTCCCCCTCTCCCTCTCCCTCTCCCTCACTGCTGCCGGAGGAAGGTGCCTGCGTTTGACCAGTCCCCCTCTCCCTCTCCCTCTCCCTCACTGCTGCCGGAGGAAGGTGCCTGCGTTTGACCAGTTCCCCTCTCCCTCTCCCTCACTGCTGCCGGAGGAAGGTGCCTGCGTTTGACCAGTCCCCCTCTCCCTCACTGCTGCCGGAGGAAGGTGCCTGCGTTTGACCAGTCCCCCTCTCCCTCTCCCTCTCCCTCACTGCTGCTGGAGGAAGGTGCCTGCGTTTGACCAGTCCCCCTCTCCCTCTCCCTCACTGCTGCCGGAGGAAGGTGCCTGCGTTTGACCAGTCCCCCTCTCCCTCTCCCTCTCCCTCACTGCTGCCGGAGGAAGGTGCCTGCATTTGACCAGTCCCCCTCTCCCTCTCCCTCTCCCTCACTGCTGCCGGAGGAAGGTGCCTGCGTTTGACCAGTCCCCCTCTCCCTCTCCCTCTCCCTCACTGCTGCCGGAGGAAGGTGCCTGCGTTTGACCAGTCCCCCTCTCCCTCTCCCTCACTGCTGCCGGAGGAAGGTGCCTGCGTTTGACCAGTCCCCCTCTCCCTCTCCCTCACTGCTGCCGGAGGAAGGTGCCTGCATTTGACCAGTTCCCCTCTCCCTCTCCCTCACTGCTGCCGGAGGAAGGTGCCTGCGTTTGACCAGTCCCCCTCTCCCTCTCCCTCTCCCTCACTGCTGCCGGAGGAAGGTGCCTGCGTTTGACTAGTTCCCCTCTCCCTCTCCCTCTCCCTCACTGCTGCCGGAGGAAGGTGCCTGCGTTTGACCAGTCCCCCTCTCCCTCTCCCTCTCCCTCACTGCTGCCGGAGGAAGGTGCCTGCGTTTGACCAGTCCCCCTCTCCCTCTCCCTCACTGCTGCCGGAGGAAGGCGCCTGCGTTTGACCAGTCCCCCTCTCCCTCTCCCTCACTGCTGCCGGAGGAAGGTGCCTGCGTTTGACCAGTCCCCCTCTCCATCTCCCTCACTGCTGCCGGAGGAAGGTGCCTGCGTTTGACCAGTCCCCCTCTCCCTCTCCCTCACTGCTGCCGGAAGAAGGTGCCTGCGTTTGACCAGTCCCCCTCTCCCTCTCCCTCTTCCTCACTGCTGCCGGAGGAAGGTGCAGGAGTCTTGGTTCGTGGGCAGGATTTAATCAGCACAGTTTGTGGACTGGACTTGTTTTTGGAGGATGCTGCTGTTCATGTCATGATATGTTTTGTAGTTTCTGGTTACTCCTTTTTCATATTGCTAGTTTTGTAATTTTGATCGGGGCAGACAGGTTCTGTGGCCTGCAGTCAATGAACGACACAGCGCTACGTTGAACTGGACTGGACTGATCTGAACATTCCTAGAGTGCTTCGAGGACTCCGCAGTTTGATGTTCAATATTCTGTGTATTATTTGCTCATATTTTGCCATTTGATCGATTTGTTTTTTTTGCACATTGGGTTTTGTTACTTTCGTTGAACAGGTTCTCTGGTGTTTCATTGTGTCGTGACTGTCTGTGGGAGGATGAATCCCAGGCTTGCGTACTGTGTACATACTTTGATAATAAATGTACTTTGAATCTCTGAATCCTGTAGCTCCTGTCTGAAAGTAGTAATGAGAGGAGAGCATGTCCTGGATGGTAAGGGTCCTTCGGTGCTGGATGCCAGCTTCTTGATGAACTGCATCCTGAGGATGTGCTCGATGATGAAGAAGGTTGTGCCCCTGTGATGGAGCCAGCTGAACCTACACCCCTCTGGAGCCTCCACACCAGGCTGTGATGCAGCCCGTCAGAATGTTCTTCATCAGACATCTAAAGATCTTGTATGTCTTTGGTAACATAACAAATCTCCTCAAATTCCTAATAGAGACACTCGCGTGCCTTCCTCACAATTGTATCTAAATGTTGGGCCCAGGACAAATCCTCCAAGGTGCTGATGCCAGGGAGCTTGAAGCAGCTTTCGCTTTCCGCTACCGACCCCTTGATGAGGACTGGTGTGTGTTCCTCCCCTTCCTGAAATCCACAATCAGTTCCTCATCCTTGCAGACATTGAGGGAAAGATTGTTGTTGGAACACCATTGATCATTAGCCAATCTGTCTCATTCCTGTATGCAACATCACCATCTGTGGTTTTTCCAGCAACAGTGGTTTATTGGCAAATTTAAAGATGACGTTTGAACTACCTGATGGTTAATGTTTGATTGCTGTCGTGTTTGAGTGATCTCGGGCTAGTATGGTAGTGTAATGGTCAGTGTAGCACTATTACAGTATTAATGACCAGAATTCATTTAGAAAGATAGAAACACAGAAAATCTACAGCACAAACAGGCCCTTCGGCCCACAATGCTCTGCTGAACATGTACTTCCTTTAGAAATTACCCAGGGTTACCCATAGCCCTCTATTTTTCTAAGCTCCATGTACCTATTCAAGAGTCTCCTAAAATACCATCACTGGCAGCCCATTCCATGCACTCACCACTCTCTGCATAAAAAACTTACCCCTGACATCTCCTCTGTAGCTACTTCCAAGAACCTTAAAATTGTGCCCTTTCATGTTAGCCATTTCAGCCCTGGGAAAAAACCTCTGATTATCCACGTGATCAATGCCTCTCATTATCTTATACACCTCTATCAGGACACCACTCATCCTCTGTCGCTCCAAGGAGATGTTCCTGCTGTTCTCTATAAGGAGTTAATATTTTCTCCCTCTGAACCTGTAGGTTTCCTCTGGGTGCTCTAGTTTCCTCCCACAGTTCAAAGACAGACTGGTTAGTAGTTTAATTGGTCGTGTGGTGGAACTGTGCTGTGTGGGCTCGTTGGGCCGGAATGGTCTGTTACCATACTGTACCTCTAAATAAAAGAACAGCTCACTAACGTAGTGGTTGGCACAATGCTTTACAGTACCAGTGACCCAGGTGCATTTCCCGCCATGCCTGAAAGGGGGTTTGTACGTTCTCCCCGTGACCACGTGGGTTTCCTCCAGGTGCTCCGGCTTCCTTCCACGGTCCAAAGACATACTGATTAGTAGGTTAATTGGTTGTTGTAAATTGTCTTGTGATTCATTGTTATGTGCCATGTCATATGATGTGGGCGATCGCTCTTGGCAAATTATTCTACGGAAGTGGTTTGCCACTGGCTTCTTCTGGGCAGTGTCTTTACAAGATGGATGACACCAACAATTATCAATACTCTTCGGAGATTGTATGCCTGACATCAGCAGTCACAGAAACAGGACTTGTGATGAGCACCAACAGCTCATACGCCATCCACAACCTGTCCCATGGCCTCATGTGACTCTGATTCAGGGAAGAAGGGGGCTAAGCTGATGCTACACCTCGCCCAAGGGTGACCTGCAGGCTAGCAGAGGGAAGGAGCACCTTACACCTCCTTTGGTGGAGACGTATCTCCAACCTGCCATCTCTGTCCTGTGATTAGGCAGGATTAAATTGGGGATTGATGAGTGGCGCAGCTCGAAGGGCTGAAAGGGTCTATTCTCCACTGCAGCTCAATAAATTAAAAAAAATTATATATACACAGAGAGGAAAGAATAGGGGCAATGAGAGGAAGATGTCTCCAATTTGAGCTATTTTGCAAAATCCTAAGTATGGCCAATGACAGAAAAATTATGATGTGATCCTTTTATTAACTCATTGCAATCTTTCTGTTATTATTTTGATCCATTATTTCAACAGATAAGTTACTGTTTGCTGAGCACTGCTTAATCTTCTCCTCACGACAGCTGTGATAAAATGCCGCAAAGAGATTTTGTTTTCAAATCCCTTTCTAGAGTGATTAATAGTTCTGCATAAACCCTATGCAAACTATTTTTCATTGCGGTCTTTGAGTTTGTTGGTGTGACCAACCAAACCTGGCACCTCTTCACTGGGATACGATGAGAAATATTCCTGCACCTGGGAATGCTGCCACTGGACTAGTAAAATAAATGTGAGTGCACTGCCCTCTCTCCTCCCATCAGCGGGTGATTTATGGAACCACTTCCCGCCTCTCTCCAACATCTCACAGTGATTTGTATACAATGAATTATTCTTGCTTTTGAAGTCAGCCTCTGGTCTTCTGGAACACGTCACCACAAGCATTTTGCATCAACTCAGTTCTTGCAATTGCAAAATGCTGTAAGATAAATCTATTCTTGCCTCAATTTCTCTCTGTCACCCATTTCTGCTGGAGCAAATTTGGTATGTCACCAAATTTTTCTACAGGTGTACCGTAGACTGTACTTTAACTGGTCGCATCACCATCTGATATGGATGCTCCCATGCACAGGATCAGAACAAGCCGCAGAGGTTTGTGGACTCAATCAGCTCCATCCTGGGCACTAGCCTCCCCACCATCAAGGACATCTTCAACTGTCACTGTTACCATCAGGTAGGAGGTACAGAAGCTTGAAGGCACATACTCAACAATTCAGGAACAGCTTCTTCCCCTCTGCCATCCGATTCCTAAAGGGACATTGAAGCTTTGGACACTACCTCAATTTTTAAAATACCATATTTCTGTTTTTGCATGTTTTTTAAGAATCTATTCAATATACATAATCGATTTACTTGTTTATTTATTATATTGTTTTATTTATTTTTTTCTCTCTGCTAGATTATGTATTGCGTTGAACTGCTGCTGCTAAGTTAACAAATTTCACGTCACATGCCGGTGATAATAAACCTGATTCTGATTCTGAAATGGCGATGCCACAAGAAGGTGACATCCATCATAAAGGACCCCCACTATCCAGGACATGCCCTCTTCTCATTATTACCATCAGTGAGGAGGTACAGGAGACACTCAATGCTTTAGAAACAGTTTCTTTCCCTCTGGCATCTGTTTTCAGAATGGTCCATGAATCCTCAAAGTTTTGCTCTCTTTCTGCACTAATTATTTATCTTTTTATATATATTTCTTAGTGCAATTTGTAGTGTATGTTATGTATTACACTGCAGGGCTGCTACAAGCAACACATTTCATGATATATGTTCCCTGGAGCATGGGAGAATAAGAGGAGATTTGATAGAGGTATACAAAATTGTAAAGGATATAGAAAGGGTAAATGCAAGCAGGCTTTTTTCACTGAGGGTGGGTGAGACTGGAGGCAGAGGTCACATGTTAAGGATGAAAGGTGAAATATATAAGGGGAATTTGAGAGGGAATTTCTCAAATGTGGATTGTGGAATGAGACGTCGGTGGAAAGCACATGACAATTTATCGAGACTCCACTCTAACTTCCTTATTCTTGAACTTAATGGAACGACTAATAAAAGCGTACATATGCCAGAAATCCAAAGCTACACACACCAAACGCTGGAGGAGCTCAGCAGGCCAGGCAGCATCTATGGAAATGTGTAAGCAGTTGACATTTTGGGCCGAAACCCTTCATCAGGAGTCCTGATGAAGCATGCCATACACCTTCTTTACTGGCCTATCGATTTGTGCAGCCACTTTCAGGAAACTATGGACTTTGGCATCAAGATCCTACTGTACGTCAGCGCTGTTAAAGATGCTGACACTAGCATTCCACAGTAATGTAGCAGTTAGTGCAATGCTATTACAGCTTGAGTCATCGGAGTACAGAGTTCAATTAGAAACATAGAAAACCTACATCCCTTCAGCCCACAATACTGTGCAGAGCACGTACTTACTTCAGAAATCACCCAGGGTTACCCATAGCCCTCTATTTTTCTAAGCTCCATGCACCTATCCAGGAGTCTCTTAAAAGACCCTCCAGCACCATCGCCGGCAGTCCATTCCACGCACTCACCACTCTCTGTGTAAAAAACTTAACCCTGACGTCTCCTCTGTACCTACTTTCAAGCACCTTAAACCGTGCCTTCTCGTGTTCACCCTATCAGCCCTGGGAAAAAGCCTCTGACTATCCACACGATCAATGTCTCTCATCATCTTATACCCCTCTATCAGGTCATCTCTCATCCTCCGTCACTCCAAGGAGAAAAGGCCGAGTTCACTCAACTTATTTTCATAAGGCATGCTCCCCAATCCAGACAACATCCTTGTAAATCTCCTCTGCACCCTTTCTATGGTTTCCACATCCTTCCTATAATGAGGCGACCAGAACTGAGCACAGTACTCCAAGTGGGGTCTGACCATGGTCTTATACAGCTGTAACATTACCTCTTGGCTCAAACTCAAACCCATGGTTGATGAAGGCCAATACACCGTATGCCTTCTTAACCACAGAGTCAACCTGCGTAGCAGCTTTGGGTGTCCTATGGAGACAGACCCCAAGATCCCTCTGATTCTCCACACTGCCAAGAGTCTTACCATTATTACTATATTCTGCCATCATATTTGACCTACCAAAATGAACCACCTCACACTTATCTGGGTAATTCCGGCATTCTCTGAAAGAAAGTTGATACGTTTGTCCCATGTCCACAGTCCAAAGATGACCAGTTAGTAGGTAAATTGGTCATTGTAAATTGTCCCATATTTTGGCAAGGGTTAAATGGGAGGATTGCTGGGAAGCATAGTTCAAAGGGTCTATTCCGTGTTCAATCTGTGATTAAAAAATAAATTAACTGTGTACTTTCTCTTTACATTTGATCAATCAAAGTACAACACCTCACACTTACTTGGATGAAATTCTGCCATTTCTCTGCCCAGATATATCGAACTGATCTTTACCAGCTGATCTGGAGCATCTGAAGTCAACTCCACTAGCCTGCTATAGTGAGATATCCCTCTATACCATTGTCTATCACCCTCAAGCTTAACAGGCTCTCTTCCCCTTCCACTGGTGGGCTCCACGGGAGCATAATAGTCACCACAAAACACTGTAGGGTAATGTACTTGGGAGATTACATAAATGTTTACAATTCACAACCACTGGGCATTGAGGTGTGGTTTCACTTGAAGAGGATGGTCTGACGTGACGACATTGTTGCATAAAGATTTTTAGTGTGCTTTTGTGTTCAGTTTTTGGAGTTCAATAAAATGTGTTATGGGTTTCATTAAACATAACGTACCTCACTTTGTTTAATTTATGAAACCCACACTGGTGATCCCCAGTGCTCTGGATGATTCCAGAGTTATTGAAAGTGTTGGCCAACACAGTTGTTTTGAAATTGCTGGAGTTGTGGGGGGTAAAATGCAGTCACTTGGTTTGTACAAGCTGAAGCCCAATTCCCAATTTTCTCTGTGAGAAATCCCCACCAGCACCAAATTCTATTATGCGGTAGTGTCACTCACTGACTCCATGGCTGTAAGAGTGGTGACAGCAGACTGAACATGATAAATACCAATCACTGAAAACTCACCTTCTATGGACTTTTGGGCTACCAGAGTCTAAGCACGTCAAACAGTTGCTCTCCTTGCCTGGTCTCGGTGATGCTAAGCCACCAGAGCTAATGGACCACATGCTGTCTCTCCTGGGAGATCACCATCCATGAAGCAAATATCTGATCAAGTTTACATAGCCCTTGCTAATGCAACCGTAAAGGACTATAGGGAGCTTGCTAAAATGGCTGATGGTCTACACTCAGCTAGGCAGCAGTGCATCATTCCTCCTCCTTTCTCAACTTCAATAAGCCTGGTCAGCAAGGCACCCCACATGAGGACGCCCACTGCTACGAGACAGATGATGCCGAGCCTATGTTTTCACCATGCTCGCTTTGGTATGAACACCAGGGACTGCTGACCGCCTTCCAGCTTCCACAGTGCCAGTGCACTGGGACAGAGGTTTGTGAACACCGTGGGTTCCAGCTGCCAGGATCGTCTACTGTTCATTCTGGGCACCCTTTCAGGTGTTGCTTCTTGTGTGGCACGGGTGCTCAAGTGAGTGCGCTGCCAACATCTCCTATTGATCAGAAGGCAAAGAGTGACGAAACCTCGCTGGAGGCCACCAATGGCAGCAGGGTCTAAACTGATGGACACGACACGTGACACTCTGCTTCAATGGGCAACATTCCACATGGGACTTCATCCTGATCGTGGTGGCTAGACCTCTGCTCGGTGCAGATTTCCAGTGTGCCTGAGGACTGTTAGTTGAACTTAAGAACTGTCAGCTTGTGGATGACTAGGACTTGGGGTTGTTACCCTACTCCCCAGTAAGTTCCCCGTGACTTTGTCAAGCGAATGCACCACCACTCACCTCACCAAACCCACATTCTCCACTACAGTCACAAAACATTGGGTCGAGCACCACATTCCCACGACTGGCCTGCCAATCCATGCCCATGCACGTAGACTCAACCCAGAAAAGCTGGCAACAGTGAAGGTTAAGCTTGCCACCGTGGAAAGGCTTGGAACTGTATGCCGGTTGAATAGCTCCTGGGCTTTGCCTCTCCACATGGTCCCTAAGTCTGATGGTGGTTGCCGCCCATGTGGCGTTTACCAACGCCTTAATTGGGTTATCACCCCCATTCATTACCAAGTCTCACACATCCAGGATTTTTCAGCATGTTAAATGGAAAATGAATTATTTCCTAAGTTGATTTAGTTAGGGGCTATCATCAGGTGCCTGTGTGCTCAGAGGATGTTCCCAAATCAGCTGTGATAACCCCGTCCAGCCTTTTTGAGTTTCTATGCATGCTGCTTGGAATGAAAAATGAAGCACAGACTTTCCAATGGCCGATACACTCTGTATTGAAAGACTTAGATTTTCTTTTTGTTTACCTGGCTGATGTACTTGTCACCTGTGTGTCCAAATCTATGCACGTATCTCATCTTCACACACTTTTCAAGCGTCTAAGCCAACACAAGTTGATTATTAACCTGCTAAATGCCAGTTTGGGTTGTCAACAATTGACTTTCTCAGCTACCACATCTCTGCAGAAGGTGCAAAACCGCTCCCATCAAAAGTGGCTGCTGTAATTGATTTCCCACTGCCCACACTGCTAAAAAACAACAGTAGTTTTTAGACATGATGTATTCCTATCACCACTTCCCTCCACGAGCTGCTGAAATTATGCTCCCCCTGTATAGTGTGCTTAAAGGCAATACCCCTAATCAAGTGCTTGACTGGTCAGCGGGCATGACCAGGCCTTTTGATGATACCAAAGGAATTCTTCCTAAAGCAACCCTAGAGGTGCACCTGCTCCCCAATGCACATTTGGCCATTACTACTGATGCTTCAGACTACGCTGTAGGTGCTGTGCGTGAACAGCTGGTCAGGGGCATGGCAGCCGCTTTCCTCCTTCAGCCAAACAGCTCCACACAACCGTCCCCTCCCCCCCCCCGCCCCACGAATGGAAGTGCAGCCGTTTGACTGTGAGCTTCTCAGTCTCTATCTGCCAGACTGCCATTTTCGTTTTCGTATAAACAGTCGCCATTTCACAACATTCATTGACCACAAACCCCTCATGCACATGACGGCCAAAGTGTCAGACTCTTGGTCTGCACAACAGCAATGCCACCTGGCCTACATGACCGAGTTCACAACTGATATACAACATATCAAGGGGGAAAATAATGCCGTGGCTGATTGCCTGTCACGGACAGCCATTGAGGGGTTGACTCTGCCGGTAGGGCAGCTGACCAGGTTTCTGACTCAGAGCTCCAGGTTTACAGAACAGCAGTCACAGGCCTGCAGTTGGCTGACATTAAGTTTGGGGAAGCTGGGATTCTCTCCTGTGTGATGTCTCAACCGGTTGCCCTCAGCCCATTGTGCCCGCAAACAGGAGATGGACTGTTTTTGACATATACGTGGAATCTTGCATCCGGGCCAGAGGGCCTCACAGAAACTGGTTGCACTGAAGTTTGTATGGCACGGCCTCAGAAAGGACATACGTGATTTATTTGCAGCCTGTGTGGAGAGTCAGTGGGCAAAAATTAGCCATCATGTTCAGGTGCCATTGGCACCTTTTAAGGTCCCTGAGTGATGGTATGACCATGTTAATGTGGACTTGTTGGTTCTCTTCCATTCTCCCTCCCCACCCCTGCTGTTTCATGTACCCTCTTACCATGGTGGACGGTATCACCCGGTGACCAGAGGTCATCCCTCTAGTATCAATGATGGCCACAGGCGTGGCTTGGGAGTTCATCAGCAACTGGGTTGCTCGTTGTGGCACCCCCATCTATGACTGTCGTCCCCAATTTATTTTGGATCTCTGGAATGTGAAGACCCAGACCTTGACATTAGGCTACATCACACCCCAGCGTGTCACTCACAGTCTAATGGCCTATGCAAGTGGTGTCACTGCTCCTTAAAGGCTGCTCTGAGGGCTTCCCTGACTGCTGAGTCTTGGCACGATCGTCTGCCATGGGCTGGCGGGCCAGTTGTGGGAATGTGGTGCCCGCCCCAGGTTTGTGACTAGTGAAGCATGTGGGCTTGGTGGGGTCTGGGAATTCATCCAGCAGTCGAGTAAATGGTGCATGCACTTGACAGAGTTGTTGTGGGGAAGCAGGTTGGTGAACCAATGTTCTTGACACTCACTTGCTGGTCTTTCTTAAGGTTGACTAACAGCCCTTAGGCACACAGGAAATCTGCACAAGCAGAGGTCTAAAGACAAAATGAAGTCCCATGTGTAACATCACCCACTGAAGCAGAGTGCCAGTCATTGTGTCCTGTAAGTCTGGTTCCTGCTGCCGTTGGTGGCCTGCAGCAAGGTCTCATCGCTCTTTGCCTCCCCATCAATAGGCAATGCTGGCAACACACTCACTTGAGCACCCGCGTCACGCAGGAAGAGTCACCCTGAAAGGGTGTCCATAATGAACAGTAGACGACCCTGGCAGCTGGAACCCATGGAGAAATGTACATAATTTGCAACCACTGACATTCAGTTGGGGTTTCACTTTAAGAAGCTGGTCTGCCGTGATGGCGTTGTTATGTTAGGATTTTTAACACTCTTTTGTGTTTAGGTTTTGGAGTTCAATAAAATATGTTACGAGTTTCATTAAACATAAAATGCCTCACTTCATTTAATTTGCAAAAAACCTACAATGTTATGTAACATTGCCCATCTTCGTTAATCAAGAACCCATCAAACTCCATGTTAAATACACCCAAAGACTGATTCACAGATTCACCATCCTTTGGCTTAAGAAATTCCTCCTCATTTCTCTCCTGAAGGGATATCCTTGTATTCTGAGGCTGTGCCCTCTGGTCCTAGACCCCCTCACTGAAGGAAACATTCACTCTATCTAGATTTCTCAATGTTTAGTAGGTTTCAATAAGATTCCCCCATTTTTCTAAACTACAGCGAGCACAGGCCCAGAGCCATCAAACACTTCTCGTACTTTTTCATTCCCAGGATCATTCTCGTGAATCTCCTCTGGACTCTCTAGTATGCCAACACATCCTTTCTTAAATAAAGAGCTCCAAAACTGATCATAATACTCCAAGTATGGTCTGACCAGTGCCTTTTAAAACTTCAACATTACACTTCTGAATTTATATTCAGGTCCTCTTAAAATGAATGCTAAGATTGCATTTGCCTTCCTCACCATGAACTCAACCTGCTCAATTACCGGACCCTTTCCCTAGTATAATACCAGGGTCTCTTGACCTCAATTTACCATGTTATGACTTTGCACCTTATTGTCAGCCAGCACTGCGTTTTCTGCATGCCTACAGCACTTTTTTCTGTTTACTGTTTTCCCTTGTACTACCTCAATGACATTGCCTTCTCAAATGATCTGTATGGATGACATAGTTCTTTACTGTATCAATGTTCCACCCTAGCTGTCAATGCAAACCAGTACACAAACAAGCCAGGTCAGTACATTAGGGGGAGATGCCCATGTCACAGGCTCCCCCTCTCCACACAGATGATGAATCAAAAGGAACAGCAGAGACTGATATAGCTTAGCACCAGCCTTAGGGACTCCAGCTCCTGATGTTTCCTCAGGGTTTACTCCTGAAACCTTTCCCATGAGTGGGTACAGCCGCAAGGTAGTGGAGGTTTGAGATCAGAGTTTTCCTTCTCCTTGATGAGCTGCCAAACACGGCTGTTAAGCCCCATCTGCCAGAAGCGAATGATTTTAAGGCACGAGTGAGCTGCCTTCTTCTGTCAGAAGAAACGGTTCTACCGGACTTAGTAGCAAAGCTTCCCATGAAGGCCAGGAGCTGGACTTGTATCTCAGTACATGTGATAATAATAATCCAATTTACCATAAGATGAGAAAAATCGCAAGACACATCAAGGGAGGTTGAAAAGCATCTTCAAGTCCTGACGTCTATCTCCCTCAACGGCTGTCAAATCTGTTGATTAATGGGTAGGACGGTGACCAGATATCAGAGGAGTCATTCATCTCAGCACTTCTATTGTACAAAGGAATTGACTAAATAGGGAACAATGGATTCTCATTTGAAAGTCAAACGTACACGTAGCACTATACGTGAACAGTGAATTGTGTCCCTGTCTTGTTGTTATATTTGGGCTCTACCAGGTAAAGCTGCAAAGGCTCTCGACCCTACAATGAAAGTGCCATCAATTTTTCTTCAGTCACACACAGTCTGGTGTTCAACTGATAACGAGACCAACATTAGTCATATTTTGATAGCAAGGGTCATCAAGTATTCCTCGAGAGGTGCCTTTGATCTTCAACCCTTTCTTTTCCTTTCAGGGTCTTGCAATTAATGCGCAGAGTGACAAATAGCTCTTGTCAACTCCTGCAGTCAGAAAGAGGAAAGGCCCATTCAGCCCATCAAATAGGTACTAGAATTAAAGGCAGAGGAACTGATCTAACTCCATCCACCCCTCTCAGGTTCAGATTCAGATTTATTTGTCACATATACAATACTGTGCAAAAGTCTTAGGCACATATATATATAGCTAGGGTGCCTAAGACTTTTATGCAGTCCTGTATTTGTCAATGTGGAGTGGAGAGTGAGTTTGTAAATTTATTGGGAGCAAAGGATGTTGGGATTTGTGAGGGTGAGCATCATGGGAGGGGTGTGGAACAGGTGGCAGAGAAGGAGGGCCAGGGGTGCTGGGTGGCACGGGTGCAGTCACACCCAGCCCTGAGACACCAGGTAAGGCCATTTAATTCCAAACAATTGATACATTGATCAAAATAGAATGTCTCTCTGCTATTTCCTGCTCCCTACCTCCTCTCCTTTCCCCTTTTTCCAACCATGATTCCCCTCTCCCTGTCCCCTTCACACTCTCAGTCCACAATAGAGACCCATATCAGAATGAGGTTTATCATCACTCACAAATGTCATGAAATTTGCTTTTGCAGCAGCAGTACAGTGCAATACATAAAATTACTACAGTACTGTGCAAAGGTCTTAGGCACCCTAGCTATATATATATATATATATATATATGTGTGTGCTTAACAATTTTGTACATCAAAACATACAACAAATGTGTTGTTTTTTTATGTTAACAACCAAAATACACGAGGATGTGCTGGGGAGCAGGCCATAAGTGACACCACACATTTAATGGCCAAATGCAGACTCAATGGGCCGAATGGTCTGATTTGTTCCTTTGTCATAGGGGGTGTGAGAGGAGGAGGAAATGACTAACGCTGAAACTAGCAATGGTGGTATAGTAGATAGTGTAGAAGGTTGCCATTGACAGGTTGCAGAGTCAGGCAGAGAAGTGCCAGATGGAGTTCTATACAGAAAAGTGTAAAGAGTTTGAAAGGTCAAAATTAAAGGTAGAGTACAGAGTTAATGGCAAGATTCTTAGCAGTGTGAAACAGAGGGATCTTGGGGCTCACATCCAAAGATCCCTCGAATTTGCCATGCATGTTTGATATAGACTAGGTGGGCCAGAAGCCTTTCCCTCCACTGCAGTGCTTTATCACTCTATGACGCTAACAGTAACAGCAAATCCCATAGCAATTGAATGCACACTTGACTTGCATTTTTGGTGTACGTTTACAACAACAAATGTGTTAAGCCAGCTGCTTAAAATTTACACTGTGGGGCCCACTCTCTCTCTCTCTCTCTCTGTCCCATCTTTCATCCTGCCTGAATCTCAGATCCGGCTAGGGAAGTATGCTTGATCTGAGCCTGGCCTTACCTTCCTCATCACCCATACTCCCAAACCCCCACCAAACCAATTCCATTGTCTCTGTATTTAAAGTACCCTGTATTGTGACAGGAACTACAGGATCTTCAATGGCTGAAAAGCATTTCAGTACATCTTACAGGGATTAGGAAAATTGGACAGTATAGCACAGGAAAAGACCCTTCAGAATTCAGAATCAAGTTTAATTTCACTGGCATACCTTGTGAAATACAGTATGTTGTTTTGCAGAAGCAGTATGTTACAGTCAGAAGTATCATCATCACCATGTGCCATGTTGTAGGATGTGAGCGATCATAGTCCCATGACCATGGTTGTTCTTGGCAAGTTCTTCTACTGAAGTGGTTTGCCATTGCCTTCTTCTGGGCAGTGTCTTTACAAGGCGGGTGACCCCAGTCATTATCAATACTCTTCAGAGATTGTCTGCCTGGTGTCAGTGGTCATATAACAAGGACTTGTGATATGTGCCAGCAGCTCATACGACCATCCATCACCCGTTCCCATGGCTTCACATGACCCTGATCGTGGGGCTAAGCAGGTGCTACACCTTGGCCAAGGGTGACCTGCAGGGTAGCAGAGGGAGGGAGAGCCTTACATCTCCTTTGGTAGAGATGTATTTCTACCTCATGACATTGAAATACTATAGTAATAAAAACTATAAATCACAATAAGGTTTATATAAAAAAGCAAATTAAATTAAATGAGTAGTGCTAAAGGAGAGGGATAAAATAGTGAGGTCGTGTTCGTGGGTTCTGATGCACCATCAATAACTCTGAGACGTGGGTTAAGGTAGGCTTTTATTGGCTGGAAGAAAGCACAAGCAGCAAGTGACCACCACACAACATCCTGGAGACTGAGGAAGGGTCTGTGCCTCCAATCGCCTTTATACCGGGGTCTGTGGGAGGAGCCACAGGAGCAGTCAGCGGGGGGGCGTGTCCAGACAGGTATATGTAGTTCACCACAGGTTCATTGTCCGTTCAGAAATCTGATGGTAGAGGGGAAGAAGCTGTTTCTGAAATGCTGAATGTGTGTCTTCAGGCTCCTGTACCAAAGAGAAGAGGGCATGCCCTGGGAGACGGAGATCCTTATTGATGGATGCTGCCTTTTTGAGGGCTGCAGTATCTGTGCTGACCATGATCTCCCCCTCATTTTCATTTCCTAGAATGCAGAAAAATGCATGCAGATCATTTGTATGCAAAATAATGAGGGATGTACAAGTACGCGGGTATAAGGTTATGAGGGTGAATGCATGCAGCCCTTCGCTACTGAACTTGGGTGAGACTGGAATGAGTGCTCAGTGCCTTAGGGTGAAAGGTGAAATATTGAAGTGTATGACAAGGACAACCTTCTTCACTCAGAGGGTAGTGAGAGTGCTGTCAGGTGAATGGGGGTTCATCTTTTAAATTTAAGAGCAGTTTAGATGGGTACATGGATGGGACTGGTATGAAGGACTATGATTCAGATGCAAGCAGATGTGGCTAGGCAGTAGATCAGATTATCATGGACTAGATAGGCCAAAGAACCCGTATAATGCAAAATTTAATCACCCACCCTGTTCGTGGTCTGTTTGCCCCACTCCCATCAGGAAGAAGGCTATGTAGCTGATGCACCATCAATAACTCAGTCTGAGACGTAAGAAGCGAGATATCGGCTTTTATTGACTGGAAGAATGAACAACACTACATCCTGGAGAATGAGGCCGGGCTCAGGCCTCAATCGCCTTTACACAGGGGTCTGTGGGAGGAGCCACAGGAGCAGTCCAGACAGGTATATGTAGTTCACCACAGTAGCATCCACACCAGGACCTCTAGACACAAAAACAGATATCTTACACAAGAAGTAAGGCTGATCAACACTCCACCCTCTAACCCACCCCTCCACACCCCCAATTTCCACTATTTTATCATCTCCTGCAGAGTCAACTTATTTACAGACTCTCATATACTGAGTGTCACTTTATGGACATACTAATCTATATGTCTATAAGTTATATATATGTTTATTGTGTTGTTTTATTATTATTATGTTCTTTATCTCATTGTGTGCTTTTTGTGCTGCATCAGATCCAGAGTAAGAATTCTTTTGTTCTCCTTTACACTTGTGTACTGGAAATGACATTGAACAATCTTGAATCTTAAACTAATTCCTTCTGCCTGAACATCGGGCAGGAGGTACAGAAGCCTGAAGTCCCACATCAGCAGGTTCAGGAACAGCTACTTCCTTTCAACCATTCGGTTCTTGAACTAACTCACAAAAATTCTCACCACTACAGTTCAGCAACACTAAAATCATTTGCAATGAAATGGGCCTTTTTGTTATAATTATGATCTTTCTTGTAAAAAAACTTGTGTAATTTATATTTAGTTGATATTTTTCTTGTGAAAGCTGATTATCTGATGCTCAGTGCCTGTGATACTGCAGTAAATCAGATTTTCACTGTATTTGTGCTTAAGAATATGACAACAGAGACAAGAACAGACTAGATCTGTATCCATCTGTTCCCTACTTTGTCATGTGCTGACAGCTCTGTGCCATTCTTCCAAGCCTCTCTGCTCCTGAATGATCAAATGTGCATCCAGCCCCTTTTTAATAGGCAGATGATATTGGGACTAATCGGTTCTCTCCCCACCTCCTTCCCTCTATTCCATGGTCCTATCAAATTCCATCTTCTTCAGCTCTTTGTCACTTCTGCCTATCACCTCCCAGCTTCTTACATCATTCCCATTGTCAGCAGTTCCTCACCTGCCTATCACCCTCCCCCCAGCTCTTGTTCCGTGGCTTCCCTCCATCTCTCCAGTCCTGATGAAGGCTGTCACTGTCCATTTCCCTGCACAGATTAATCAGCCTGACTCACTGAGTTCCTCCAGAATATTTTGAGCATTGCTCTTTAGTACCAGGTATTGCTGTTTAAATTAACATACAGAACTCTGCAAAACTCTTAGGCATGTATATATAGCTAGAGCGCCTAAGACATTTGGACAGTACTGTATTTGTCAATGTGGAGCAGAGACGGAGCAAAAGGCGTTGAGAATGGCGTGGGTGGAACATCGCAGGAGAGGTGTGGGACAGATGGCACAGAAGGAGTGCCTGGGCAGGCGTTGGCACGGATGCAGACACACCCAACCCTGAGACACCAGGAAAGGTCATTTGATTCCAATCAATTGGTTTTTGATCATTACAGAATGTCTCTCTGGTGCTTCCCTCTCCCTTCCCCTTTTCCCAACCATGATTCCCCTCTCCCTGTCCACAATATCAGAATCAGGTTTATCATCAGTTGCATATGTCATGAAATTTGTTTTTTTTTTGTGGCAGCAGTACAGTGCAATACATAAAATTACCACAATACTGTGCAAAGTTCTCAGGCACCCTAGCTATGTATATGTGCCTACGACTTTTGCACAGTACTGTACAGCACAGTACAGTCCCTTTGGCCCGCAATGTTGTACATACCCGTTAACCTACTCCAAGATTAATCTAACTCCTCTCTCCCATATCAACCTCCATTTTCCTTTCATCCACGTGCCTATCTAAATGCCCCTAATGCATTTGCCTCCACCACCACCCCGGCAGTGTGTTCCACACACACGCACCAACTCTTTGTTTGAAAAAAATACCGCTGCCAACCCCCACCCCCCCCCCCCACCCCCACCATACTTCCCTCCAATCACCTTGAACTATGCCTTTTCGTATTAGCCATTTATGGCCTGGGGAAAAGCCTGGCTGAGCAGCCGGGCAAAGCACATTCATTCCGTGGGGTTGGATGTCCAGAGACTCCTTACAGAATGGCACTGGAATTGAACTCCAAACTCCTGAATGCCTCGGGATGTAATAGTGTCGAGCTCACTGCTACGTTACCATGGCATATTAACTGTATAAGATGATAAGAGGCATAGATTGAGCGACCTTTTCCCAGGGAGGAGATAGCTGATACAGAGACACTATTTTAAGGAGATTGAAGTAAAGTATGGGGGGGGGGGGGGGGGCGGTGCCTGTCAGAGATAGGAATTTTACACAGAGAAGGGTGGGTGTTTTGGATGCGCTGTTAGGGGTGGCCATAGAGGCGGATATATTCAAAATATTTAAGAGATTCTTAGATAAGCACCTGGATGATAGGAAAGTGGGGGGTTATGTCGGAGGGAAGGGATAGATTGATCAGAGAATAGGTTACAACATTGTGGGTCAAAGGGCCGGGTACCGCTTTGTGGTTCTTTATGTTCTAAAACTAGACTTTTCACTTTACCTTGATATTGCGCAAATAAAAAAAGCTTAATCTATACCTCCTATCATTTTTGTACACTTCTATCAAGTCACCCCTCTTCCCTCTTCATTTTAAAGAAAAAAGCCCTAGGTTGCTCAACATTTCCTCAAAAGACACCCTCTCTAATCCAGAGAGCATCCTGGTAAATCTCCTCTGCATTCTCATTGAGGGGAAGGAGAGTGAGTGTACTTAACCAAAGACTTTGAGCATCATCTGGAAGGACAGGCACATTCCCACCAGTGTAGTGGAGGAGGCCAACATGAACAGAATCCCCACCCTGCTAAAGCAACGCCAACTCCGATGGATAGGTTATGTCATCCGATGTATAACTCACATCTCCCCAAACAGATCCTTTACTCCCATTTGAGAGAAGGTCAATGAGCCCCTGGTGGGGAAAGGAAACGTTCCAAAGATAAAATCAAAATCAACCTGAAGAAATTCAACATTATATCTAAAAACTGGGAAGTCATCGCACTTAGAGGAAATTTGTTCAAGGGAGAAATGCACTACATGAGAACGACCTCCAATCTGCTGGGGAAAACAAACAGCAGCTGTGAAAGGAGAGACTGAACGGCCAAAAGACCCAACCACTATCCGTAGCCACCACTTCCTCTTACCCACACTGCCCCAGAATAGGTGGATCCTGGGTAGGCCTCTACAGGCACCTGAGGACCTATTGAATGTTGAAAGGCCTCAGTAGATTGGATATAGAGAGGATGTTTCCTATGGTGGGGGAGTCTAGGACCAGCAGACACAACTTCAGAATAGAGGGGTGTCCCTTTAGAACAAAGATGAGGAGGATTTTTTTTAACAGGACAGTAGTGAATCTGTGGAATTTGCTGCTACAGATGGGTGCGGGGGCCAAGTCACTGGGTATATTTAAGAAAGAGGTTGATAAATTCTTGAGTAGTTAGGACATGAAGGGATACAGGGAGAAGGCAGGACATTGGAGCTGAGAGGGAAATGGATCAGCCATGATGAAATGGCGGAGCAAACTTGATGGGCCAAATGGCCTAATTCTGCTCCTATATCCTATGGTTTTATGGACCCACCAACAGACAAGCCCTTAAGAGATCATCACATTCGACTTCAGTGATTGCACTACTATCACCAAGCATTGATTAGTTTAGCATTTATAACTTTAAGTTCTCAAACAGCAAGGATTCGTGTGCGTTCATAACCAAAATTCTTTAGGAATGTAGTTTCAGGAATGTAGAAGGGGCCGCAGAGGGAGTTCAACTGGAATCAATCCCATGTTGAATGAGGACGATTTCTAACACATCGCCCGACAGGTGTTCAGTGGATAACAAGCCTAGCCTGTGCCAAAGCAGAGGTTAAACCGATTACAGGCACAATTTGAGGTGAACACAAGAAACGGTCTGTTTTGCTCAGGCTGGATTCCTCCTGCAACCCTGCATTCCGTCACTCGATACTTCACTGAACTCCAAACCCCAGGAGATGCCAGGAAAGGGAAAAATGCTCTGGGGAGAAAACGGGGAAGATGAGAGGAAATGTTGAAATATTTATGGTAGGAGGTAGTCAGGTTTTAACGAAGTGACTGATGAAGCTTTTCCCTCTCCATGAATGGTCTGATTGTACAACTCGACCAAACACTTACATACCCCGGCTTCCCAAACACATGGTGACCTGTGGCAGATCAATTCAGAACAGAGTCTGGACAATTTTCAAAAGCGGAAAACCGTCCTCCAGCATTTAACTCAAAGTTGTTCTTCTTAAACAAGTAACGTAACTCTTTCGGTCATGATTCTGACTTAAGCATTTCAAGGTCTCTGCTGCCCCTTTCCCTATGCCCCTGAGATCCTTTCTCTCCCTTAGAGTGTGGTTATGTTACTGGGCTAATAATCCCGAGGTTTGGGATTATGTTCCGAAAAATGTTGCCTCAGTTTGATAATTTTAATGCTGCTTCAAGACAGAATTTTTGTTAAATAACTAATTTCATGGAGAGGTTTTTAATATCACTGTTTAGACCATAAGACCACAAGAAATAGGAGCAGAATTAGACCATTGGCCCCGTTGAGTCTGTTCCACCATTTCATCATGGTTGATTTCTTAATCCTCTGCATCTCATCTCTGTTCTAAATGGATGTTTCTCTATTCTGAGGCTGTGCCCTCTGGTCCAAGACTCTCCCACTATAGGAAACATCCTCTCCAAGTTCATTCTATCTGCACCCTCTGGTCCTAGACTCCCTCACTATAGGAAACATCCTCTCCACATCCACTCTATCTGTGCCCTCTGGTCCTAGACTCCCCCACTATAGGAAACATCCTCTCCACATCCACTCTATCTGTGTCCTCTGGTCCTAGACTCCCCCACTACAGGAAACATCCTCTCCACATCCACTCTATCTGTGTCCTCTGGTCCTAGACTCCCCCACTATAGGAAACACCCTCTCCACATCCACTCTATCTGTGTCCTCTGGTCCTAGACTCCCCCACTATAGGAAACATCCTCTCCAAGTTCATTCTATCTGCACCCTCTGGTCCTAGACTCCCTCACTATAGGAAACATCCTCTCCACATTCACTCTGTCTAGGCCTTTCAATATTCTATAGGTTTCAGTGAGACCCCTCATTCTTCTAAACTCCAGTGAGTACAGGCCCAGAGGCAGTCCTGTGGTGTTGCTGGTACCAAACAGTATCAGTGTCTGCATTTCCTTTGGGTTCATCAGATGCCTGGAGAGGGGGAGCTTGCTACATGGGACACAACTTGCTCTCCACATCATACTGCCCAGGCTTGCATTTCTGGACAGCTAGGAGGCAAAAGTCATGGTCAGCTCTGACTGATAGAATCCTCAGACAGACAGGCCCAGAGCCATCAAACACTCCTCATTCACAAGCCTTTACATTCCTAGGATCATTCTCCTGAACCTCCTCTGGACCCTCTCAGTTGCCAGCACATCCTTTCTTAGATAAGGGGCCCAAATCATCTCACAATACTCAAAAGTGTGGACTGACCATTGTTAAAAAAGAAGAGCTTGTACGTTCTGTAGGCTTCGTGGCATTTATATTCCAATGTGCTCTGTTTTTCAACACTTACTGGAGTTAATTCTGATACACTGAGTACATCTACAAGCGGCATTCTTTATCAAGGACCCCCACCATCCAGGCCATGCTCTCTTCTTGCTACTGCCGTTGGGAAGGAGTCACAGGAGCCTTGGTCCCACACCAACAAGTTCAGGAACATTTATTACCCTCAACCATCAGGCGCCTGAACCGGTGTGAATAACTTCACTCACCTCAACTCCAAACTAATTCCACAACCTATAGACTCACTTTCAAAGACGCTAAACTCGTGTTCTCAGTATTAGTATTTATTTATTATTATTTGTATTTTTTTCTACTTGAACGTTTGTCCTTTGCACATTGGTTGTTTGTCGTCTTTGAGTGTAGTTTTTCATTGATTTTATTGTGTTTCTTTGTTCTACTGTGAATGCCTGCAAGAAAATGAATCTCAGAGAGGTATATGGAGACGTATGCGTAAGAAAGTCTGCAGATGCTGGAAATCCAGAGCAACACGCACACACAAAATGCTGGAGGAACTCAGCAGGTCAACCAGCATCTATGGAAATGAATAAACAGTCGATGGTTCGGGCCGTGAACATTCATCAGGACTTAAAGGAAGGGGGAAGATGAGGGGAGGGAAGAAAGCTAGAAGGTGCTAGGTGAAGCCTGGTGGCTAGGAAAGTTAATGGGCTGGAGAGGAAGAAATTTGATAGGAGAGGCGAGTAGACCATTGGAGAAAGGGAAGCAGGAGGGAACCCAGGGGGAGGTGATAAGCAGATGAGAAAGAGGCAAGAGGCCAGAGTGAGGATTAGAAGAAGAGGGGAGGGGATGGGAAATTTTTTCACTGGAAAGAGAAATCAATATTCATGCCTTCAGATTGGAGATTACCCTGATGGAATTTCACCAATGCAAGTTGTATATGGTGACATAGGCAAATTTTGATAATAAATTTACTTTGAATTTTAAGCCTTACACAAGAGAAAGTGAAATGTTGTTGTGCAGATCCTGAGGTCGAAGCTGGAGATTGAAATTACTATCGATGCAATGCTCCTCAGACAGGATGAAGAGGTCAATACTCCCCAATGCCATTAGGCTCTACAATTCTACCGCCAGGACTTAAGAACTTTTTAAAGCTATTATTAATGCTTTTTGAGATGGTGATTTAGATGCATATCATATTTTTTTTTTTACTGAGTTAAGTATTGTATGTAATTAGTTTTGCTACAACAAGTGTATGGGACATTGGAAAAAAGTTGAATTTCCCCATGGGGATGAATAAAATATCTATCTATCTATCTATCTATCTATCTATCTATCTATCTATCTATCTATCTATCAGTGAGAATGGAGATCAAAGGCCAAGTGTGAATGATTGAAGACAAAAGTTGGAAAATTTGGAGTTTGAGGCCCGAAGTTTGAAGCCCCTGGGTTGGCATGTCTGGAGGTTGGAAGCCCGATGTCTGCAAGTCCAAGCCAGGGGCTGGTAGTTGGAGACCTGATGTCTGTGAGTCTGGGGTCAAGGGCTGCAGGTGAGAGGCCTGGAAATGGCCAGTCCTGGGCTTGTAGGCCTTCCTATGTGTGTGGGTGGATGGGAAGGTAATAAGGGGCTTGATTTGCTGCTATTGCTTATTTTGTTATTGTTGTTGTTGCTTGTATTGCTCTGCTGAATATGGTGGACTTGCTATGGCGGTGTTGGAATGTGTAGTGACTCTTGTGGGTTGTCCCCCGCACATCCTGAGGCTGAGTTCGTTGCTAAGAGAAACGGCACATTTCACTGTGTGTGTCAATGTACGGCGATAAATAAATGAATCTCAATCTGAATTTATCAGACCTGACACTGAGAACACACACAGAGGGTGTACAGGAGGCAATGCTCACACACACACACACACACACACACACACACACACACACACACACAGAGTCACATAAACAGACACACAGTCACACACACACACACATATATAGACAGACAGGCACACACACACAGACACAGAGTCACATAAACAGACACACAGTCACACACACACACACACACACATATATAGACAGACAGGCACACACACACACACACAGACACAGAGTCACATAAACAGACACACACACACACACACACACACACACACACACACACACACACACACACACACACACACACACACACACACACACACACACACACACACAGAAACTGAGGCATGTTCAACATTTAAAAACTATTTGGACAAACAATCGAATCACCAAGGCACAGAACGGTACAGATTAGACATTTGTAAATTAGAACATTTTGGTGGTTACCTGATGGTCTGCTTGGAATAGGATGAGCTGAAGTGCCTGTCTTTCTGCAGTGTGACTCAACAATGAATCATTGCCCTTTTAACCAGGCATCCTTTGTGTACAGGACTTGTTCTGGTTTAGATGAGAAATCCCTTTACCGTTTTCAATCACTTCTGACTAATCGCTGCACAGCGATGGTCTGCAAGTCTTTCGAGTTACAGAACTCAGCTGTGTGCCTGGCCTGCTTCAAAGACATTTTCAAGTGCAACAAGGAAATACAGCTTTTCTGAATTCTGTCAAACACCTCCTCGTTTAGATTGTAATTAAAGTTTCCTTGAATCTTTACATTACTTAAATTCCGTCATTGGCAAATCGATCATAAAGATCAAAGAAAAGATTAGCTTTGTTTATGACATGTACCTTAAGATATCAAAACATGCAGTGAAATGTGTAATTTTGCACAAAGACCAACACAGTCTGAGGAAGTGTTGGGGCAACCCCAAGGTGTCGCCACGCTTCTCGTGCAAACATAACACGTCCACAACTTACTAACCCCTACCCGTATGTCTTTGGAGGGGTGGGAGGGAACCAGAGAACCTGAAGGAAACCCATAGGATCACAGGGGGAAGTACAAACTCATTGGGAATTGAACCCCAATCTTCCAATCGTTGATGCTGTAGAGCTTTACGCTCACTTCTACGCCACGATGCCACCCAATGGACAATGAGTCCAAGGCCCTGTCCTTCCAATTGTTCTTCAGACCATGAGAGTGACAACAAGGTTGAATGGTGCCATGATAACAAGCTCTTGCTCAACGTCTGTAAAACTAAAGAACTGATTGCTGGGTTCAGGAAGGTTAAACAAGTCTACATGGGGGGATTGGTGATGGAAGAGGGACATCAGCTTTAAATTCCTGGGTGCTAACATATCAGAAGTTCCCTAAACTTGTTATAGCCGGGGGTGAGAGCGGGGATAAGCTCCCATGACCTATTCAATACTCCCAATGGCGTGCATCTCAAGTAGCCTCTGAAAACCAAGTCCAGCTCCTGGCCTTCACCTGTGGCTTAGCTTCTAAGCCCAGCGGAACCATTTCAACTGGCAGGAGAAGGGGTAAAGGAGGGTTACTGATGCCTTAAAGCCACTTGCTTTAGGTAGATGGGCTCGTCAGCCGTGGTTGGCAGCTCACCTGGAAGGAAGATGCTGATCTCAAACCTCCGCTACCTTACCTTAAGGTACCTTACCTCCGCTACCTTACCTTACAGTAACCCTGAGGGAAAATCCAAAGCTGGAGTCCCTGAGTGTGGTGAACTACATATACCTGTCTGGACATGCCCCCCTGCTGACTGCTCCTGTGGCTCCTCCCACAGATCCCGGTATAAAGGCGATTGGGGCCTGAGCCCTGCCTGTCAGTCTCCAGGATGTAGCATGGTGGTCAATTGCTGCTTGTTCTTTCTTCCAGTCAATAAAAGCCGATATCTCAGAGAGTTATTGATGGTGCATACTGAGGCACTCTGATGTTGAGTTCAACACTGACTGACAACTCTTGCGACACCACTGGTGCCAAACTGTATTGGTCTCTGCCATTCCCTTGGATTTATCAGCTGCGTGCAGAGAGGAGCCTGGTTCATGGGCAGCAGCTTCCTCTCCATATCATACTGCCCGGGCTTGTGTACTGACTGACACGTCGACACAACATCCATGGGCAACCCCAACCAAAGGAGGTCCTTAACATATTGGACAACCAGTCCTGGGCCCAGAACACAGATTTAATAATAAGGAATTACACCAGTGTCTTTACTTTCTTTGGAAATTAGGGAGGATCAGCTTGTTATCAAACACTCCAGCATCTACAGATATACTGCCAAAAATATTCTGGTTCAAGATGGCGCTGGTGTAGATTTATGACCCTCTGCCAGCTGCAGGAAATCGTACCTCTTTTGAACTACTTTCACTGCAATCTGCAGCATGTAAATTTCCTCTAAACAATGGACTATGATATTACATCAATGATCTTCAGATCTCACATTCGCTGGTTAAATATGGAGCAGTTAAGCGTGGTGCCATTACGGGTGGGTCAATGGATTGGCTGAGAATGCAGCAGGACAGGCAGAATAAAAACCAGGCTGAAGTGTAGAGAGATGAGGCCTCCTCCACCCAGCATCTTGTTGGTGAATGTGCAGTCACTGGAAAATAAGACTGATGATCTCAGGACAAGGCTGCTGTCTCAGAGGCAGATGAGGCTGATCTCAATGGTTTGTACACTGAAACTTGGTTCAATGAGGATGCAGTGGTACGACTAGAAGGTTTTACAGTTTCAAAATGGATCAAACTGTGAACTCTGGTAAGAAAAGAGGTGGCTGCGTATGCTGTTCAGTCAGTTCTCATTGGTGCACCGACGTTGGGGTTATGTCAGCTTCTTGTTCCTCTGACTTAGAATATTTAACAATTAAATGCAGACCATTCTATTTGCTTCAGGAGTTCTCATCTGTGATCCTGACCGCAGTTTACACGCCACTAGCGGCTGATTGTAAGCAAGCAGCCGCAAAACTGCATGATGTTGTCTATAATTTGCTAAGGCTATTGGGGAGAGTTTAAACTAGAATTACTGGGGGGTGGGAACCGAACTGAAGAGACAAAGAAGAGGCAGTTGGCTCACAAATAGAGTAAGCTTGGAGACAGTGCAAGGGAGGATAGGCAGGTGAAAGAGAAGGAACGCACTCAGACCGATGGTTTGAGGTGTGTCTATTTTAATGCGAGGAGTATTATGAACAAAGTGGATGAGCTTAAAGCGTGGATCAGTACTTGGAGCTATGATGTTGTGGCCATTATGGAGATGTGGATGGCTCAGGGGCAGGAGCGGTTACTTCGAGTGCCAGGCATTAGATGCTTCAGAAAGTTCAGGGAGGGAGGGAAAAGAGGTGGGGCGTGGCACTGTTGATCAGAGATAGTGTCACAGCTGCAGAAAAGGTGGACCTCATGGAGAGATTGTCTACGGAGTCTCTTTGGGTGGAAGTTAGGAACAGGAAGGGAACAATAACTCTACTGGGTGTTTTTGATAGACCACCCAATAGTAACAGGGACATCGAAGAGCAGGTAGGGAGACAGATCTGGAAAGGTGTAATAATAACAGGGTTGTCATGGTGGGAGATTTTAATTTCCCAAATATTGATTGGAATCACCCTAGAGCAAGGGGTTTAGATGGGGTGGAATTTGTTAGCTGTGTTCAGGAAGGTTTCTTGACACAATATGTAGATAAGCCTAAAAGAGGAGTGGCTGTACTTGATCTAGTATTGGGAAATGAACCTGGTCAAATGTCAGATCTCTCAGTGGGGGGGCATTTTGGAGATAGTGATAACAATTCTATCTCCTTTACCATAGCATTGGAGAGAGATAGGAACAGACAAGTTAGGAAAGTGTTTCATTGGAGTAAGGGGAAATATGAGTCTATCAAGCAGGACCTTGGAAGGATAAATTGGAAACAGATGTTCTCAGGGAAATGTACACAAGAAATGTGGCAAATGTTCAGGGGATATTTGTGTGGAGTTCTGCATAGGTACATTCCAATGAGACAGGGAAAGGATGGTAGGGTACAGAAATCGTGGTGTTCAAAGGCTGTTGTAAATCTAGTCAAAAAGGAAAGAAGAGCTTACAAAAGGTTCAAAAACTAGGTAATGATAGAGATCTAGAAGATTATAAGGCTAGCAGGAAGGAGCTTAAGAATGAAATTAGGAGAGCCAGTAGGGGCCATGAGAAGGCTATGGCAGAGAAGATTAAGGAAAACTCCAAGGCATTCTACAAGTATGCAAAGAGCAAGAGGATAAGATGTGAGAGAATAGGACCTATCAAATGTGACAGTGGAAAAGTGTGTATGGAACTGGAGGAGATGGCAGAGGTACTTAATGAATACTTTGCTTCAGTATTCACTACGGAAAAAGATCTTGGCGATTGTATGGATGACTGAAGTGGACTGAAAAGCTTGTGCATATAGATATTAAAAAAAAGGATGTGCTGGAACTTTTGCAAAGCATCAAGTTGGAAAAGTCACCGGGACCGGACGAGATGTACCCTAGGGAAGCAAGGGAGGAAATTGTTGAGCCTCTGGCAATGATCTTTGCATCATTAATGGGGACAGGAGAGATTCCAGAGGACTGGAGGGTTGCAGATGTCATTCCTTTATTCAGGAAAGGGAGTAGAGATAGCCCAGGAAATTATAGACTTACTTCAGTGGTTGTTAAGTTGATGGAAAAGACCCTGAGAGGCAGGACATATGAACATTTGGAGAAGCATAATATGATTAGGAATAGTCAGCATGGCTTTGTCAAAGCAGGTCATGCCTTACGGGCCTGATTGAATTTTTTGAGGATGTGACTAAACACATTGATGAAGGTAGAGCAGTAGATGTAGTGTATATGGATTTCAGCAAGGCTTTTGATAAGGTACCCCATGCAAGGCTTATTGAGAAAGTAAGGAGACATGGGATCCAAGGGGACATTGCTTTGTGGATCCAGAATTGGCTTGCCCACAGAAGGCAAAAAGTTGTCGTAGACAGGTCATGTTCTGCATGGAGGTCGGTCACCAGTGGTGTGCCTCAGGGATCTGTTCTGGGACCCTACTCCTCGTGATTTTTATAAATGACCTGGATGAGGAAGTGGAGGGATGGGTTAGTAAGTTTGCTGATGACACAAAGGTTGGAGGTGTTGTGGATAGTGTGGAGGGCTGTCAGAGGTTACAGCGAGACATTGATAGGATGCAAAACTGGGCTGAGAAGTGGCAGATGGAGTTCAACCCAGATAAGTGTGAGGTGGTTCATTTTGGTAGGTGAAATATGATGGAAGAATATAGCATTAATGGTAAGACTCTTGATAGTGTGGAGGATCAGAGGGATCTTGGGATCCGAGTCCATAGGATGCTCAAAGCAGCTGTGCAGGTTGACTCTGTGGTTAAGAAGGCATACGATGCACTGGCCTTCATCAATCATGGGATTCAGTTTAGGAGCCGAGAGGTAATGTTGCAGCTATATAGGTCCCTGGTCAGACCTCACTTGGAGTATTGTGTTCAGTTCTGGTCGCCTCACTATAGATAGATAGATAGATAGATAGATAGATAGATACTTTATTCATCCCCATGGGGAAATTCAACTTTTTTCCAATGTCCCATACACTTGTTGTAGCAAAACTAATTACATACAATACTTAACTCAGTAAAAAAATATGATATGCATCTAAATCACTATCTCAAAAAGCATTAATAATAGCTTTTAAAAAGTTCTTAAGTCCTGGCGGTAGAATTGTAAAGCCTAATGGCATTGGGGAGTATTGACCTCTTCATCCTGTCTGAGGAGCATTGCATCGATAGTAACCTGTCGCTGAAACTGCTTCTCTGTCTCTGGATGGTGCTATGTAGAGGATGTTCAGAGTTATCCATAATTGACCGTAGCCTACTCAGCGCCCTTCGCTCAGCTACCGATGTTAAACTCTCCAGTACTTTGCCCACAACAGAACCCGCCTTCCTTACCAGCTTATTAAGACGTGAGGCGTCCCTCTTCTTAATGCTTCCTCCCCAACACGCCACCACAAAGAAGAGGGCGCTCTCCACAACTGACCTATAGAACATCTTCAGCATCTCACTACAGACATTGAATGATGCCAACCTTCTTAGGAAGGATGTGGAAACCATAGAAAGGGTGCAGAAGAGATTTACAAGGATGTTGCCTGGATTGGGGAGCATGCCTTTTGAGAATAGGTTGAGTGAACTCAGCCTTTTCTCCTTAGAGCAACAGAGGATGAGAGGTGGCCTGACAGAGGTGTATAAGATGATGAGAGGCATTGATCGTGTGGATAGTCAGAGGCTTTTTTCCAGGGCTGAAATGGCTAGCATGAGAGGGCACAGTTTTAAGGTGCTTGGAAGCTGGTACAGAGGAGGTCAGGGGTAAGTTTTTTACGCAGAGAGTGGTGAGTGTGTGGAATGGGCTGCCGGCTACGGGGGTGGAGGTGGATACGATAGGGTCTTTTAAGAGACTCTTACGTAGGTACATGGAGCTTAGAAAAATAGAGGGCTATGGGTAACCCTAGGTAGACATGTTTGGCACTGCTTTGTGGACTGAAGGGCCTGTATTGTGCTGTAGGTTTTCTATGTTTCTATAAGTAAGAACCAGTTCAACCTATTACATTTCAAATTATAGTTGGTGGTGTTAAGCTGGCCTGTTTTAAGAAACCCCTGCCCAACTATCACCAGCACCAGAGGTCCCAACACACTAGACCACTGCTACACTATGATAAGGAATGCCCATTGTTCCTTCCTGAGACCGAATTTTGGCAAGTTGGATCACTTGTCTGTACTCCTACTACCGGCATACTGACAGGGTAAAGAACAAGGCTCCAGAGAGTAAGACTACCAAGAGGTGGTCACAGCAGGTAGAGGAACAGTTACAGGATTGCCTTGAGTCAGTGGACTGGGCCATGGCCAAGACCTCATCTGAGGACCTGAATGACTACACCAGGCTCATTACAGACTTTATTAAAACAGCCGTGGATGAGAGTGTCCCAACAACATCATTCAAGAATTACCCCCATCAGATGCCCTGGATGAACAACGGAATCCAGAATCTGCTGAGACCCAGATCAGAGGCATTCAAGTCTGGAAATCGAGAATGCTACAAGAGGTGCAGGTATGATCTCCGGAAAGCGAAGTGGAAATTCTGGACTAGACCGGAATCAACGAGCTGTGGCAGGGTTTGAATATCATAACCTCCCACAAAGCTAAATCTTGCAACATGGGGGACAGCAGAGCTTTGCTCCCAGATGAGCTCAAGGCCCTCTATGCTCGCTTTGAGAACAGGAAGGAACCATTGCACATCCCCGTGTCTCCCGATGATCCTTTGGTCTCAGTATCTGAAGATGACGTGCGGTCTGCCTTCAAGAGAGTGAATCCAAGGAAAGCATCTGGTCCGGAATGAGTACCTGACTAAGTATTGAAGACCTGTGCTGACCAACTGGCTGGTGTATACACGGATATCTTCAGCCTCTTGTGTGGTACTCACCTGCTTCAAGCAGGCTTCAGTCGTACCGGTGCCCACGAAGATCGTGGTAGCCTGTCTAAATGACTAACACCCAGTGTCACTTACATCAACAGTAATGAAGTGTTTTGAGAAGCTGATACTGAAGCATATCAGCTCCTGTCTGAGTGGTGACTTGGATTTGCTCCAATTCACCTACCGAAGCAACAGGTCTAAAGCAGTTGCCATCTCGTTGGCCCTTTACACAACCCTGGAACATCTGGACAACAAAGATGCATACATCAGGTTGCTCTTTATCGATACCAGCTCAGCATTCAGTACCATCATCCCTTCTAAACTAATCAGTAAACTCCAAGCCCTGGGCCTCAATACCCCCTTTTTGCAACTGGATCCTGGATTTCTTCACTTGTGGACCCCAGTCAGTTCAGATTGGCAAAAACATCTCCACGATCTCCATCAGCACAGGAGCACCATAAGAATGGTGTGCTTAGCCCCTCTGTTCTACTCACTTTACACCTATGACTGAGTGGCTCCAATACCATACACAAGTTTGCTGAGGACACCACTGTTGTGGGCTGTACCAAAGGGGGTGATGATCCATAAGTCAGATTGAAAACTTGGCTGAGTGGTGTAATAACAAGAACCTCTCACTCAATGTCAATAAGACCAAGGAATTGAATGTAGACTTCAAGAGGGGGAAACCAGAGGTCCTGAGCCAGTACTCATCACAGGATCAGAGGTGCAGAGAGTCAGTAACGTAAGCTCCTGGGTGTCACTATCGTAGAGGACCTGTCCTGGACCCATTACAGTATATAAATATAATTGCCAAGTAAGTACAACAGCACCTCTGCTTTCTCAGGAGTCTGTGGAGATTTGGCACGTCATCAAAAACATTAGCAAGATGTGAGGTGGAACATGTGATAACTGGCTGCATTATGGCCTGGTGTGGGAACACCGCTGTCTGGCAGAAAATCCTGTGAAAGGTAGTGGATTCAGCCCAGTACATCACAGGTGAATACCTCCCTACCATTGAGCACATCTACATGAAAGATTGCCATACAAAGGTAACATCAAGAACAGTTCAAGAACAGTTACTACCCCTCAATCATCAGGCTTTTGAACAAAAGGGAATAACTACACTTCATTTCCTGTGGAGCATCAAGAAAGCTCACCTCAGTCCGAGGATACTGATGGACTTTTACTGCTGACCCATTGAGAGCATATTCACCAACTACATCTCAGTGTGGCATGGCAATTGTCCCGTATCAGACCGTAAAGCACTCCAGCAGGTGGTGAAAACTGCCCAGCGGATTATCGGCACCCAATTGCCCACCATTAAGAACATCTACCATAAACGCTGCCTGGGCAGGGCGAAAAGCATTATCAAGGATGCATCTCTCCCTAACCATGGACTTTTTACTCCCCTCCCATCCGGTAGGCGCTACAGGAGCCTCTGCTCCCGCACCAGCAGGCACAGGAAAAGCTTCTTCCCTGAGGCTGTGACCCTGCGGAACCTCACATCACAGCACTAAGCAGTATTGCACCCATATTGTACTGTCTCAGTACTTTTATATTTGTGTGCTGTAGCACTAACTTTTTATTTGCAGTTATTTTGTAAATAACACTATTCTTTGCATTTCTGGTTGGATGCTAACTGCATTTCATTGGCTTTGTATCTGTACTCGGCACAATGACAATAAAGTTGAATCTAATCTAATCTAATCTAATCTAATCATTAAAGGACTCTTTTATCTTGTTATTTTATGCTTGTTATTTATTGCTATTCACTTATTTCTGTCTTTGCACAGTTTGCTTACAGTTTACAGATCCTGTTTGTAGTTACTGTTGCTAAGTATGCCCGCTGAAAAAGAATCTCATGTGGTGGTATGTATGAAACCTGATAATAAATTTTACATTGAACTTTGAACTTTGGTTGCATCATGGTCTGTTACAGCAACTTGAAATCCTATGATCATAAAGAAGCTGCAGAGAGTAGTGGACCCTGTCCGTCATGGGCACAGCCTTCCTCACCATTGGTAGTATCTATAGGAAACACCGTCCCAAGAAAGAAACATCCATCATCAAAGATCCCGTCCATCTGGACAAGTGATCTTCTTTCAGCTCCCATTGGAAGCTTCAAGTCCCACACCACCAGGTTCAGGATCAGCTACTTCCTTTCAACCATTCAGTTCTTGACTCAACCAGTACAACAGTTTGGCAACAGTGTGGCCACTATGGGCCTCCTTGTGAGGGGACGCCTTTCCCGACTTCAGTTGACTCACTGGGTCAGGTAGTTCCTAAGTGGTCTGGAGTGGGGAAGTTCGGCTTGCTGTACGAGAAAAAGTAAGTGTAAAACTGATCATCACAAGAGTGTGAAATGGTGAGGTGCAGATATTACGGTGGCATAGTGGTTATTGTAATGCCAGTGCTCTGGTTTCAGTTCCACCGTTGTCTGTGAGGAGTTTGTACATTCTCCCTGTGACTGCGTGGGTGTCCTTTGGGTGCTCCGTTGTCCTCCCACACTCCAAAAGGGCATCTGGGTTATGGTTAGTGAGTAGCAGGCGTGTCATGATGGCACCAGCAGCAGGGTGACACTTGCGGGCTGCCCCCAGCATGTATTTGGATTGTGCTGGTCATTGAATCAAAACAATGCACTGTATAACATGTATAACCATAAAAGATTTGTTTTATTAGTCACATGTTAATTGAAACATACAGTTATTTTGTGTGTGTGTGTGTCTGTCTGTGTGTCTGTGTATTTGTGTGTGTGTATAGTTTAGCCCACAAGACTGTAGGACATAGAAGCAGAATTAGGCCATTCAGCCCATCAAGTCTGCTCCACCATTCCATCATGGCTGATCCCAGAATCCCAGATTTAAATCAACCCCACACACCTGCTTTCTCGCCCTCCTTTGATGCACTGACTGATCAGGAAAATATCAACATCTGCCTTAAAAATATGGGGGGGGGGGGGGGGGGGTGTGTGTGTGTGTGTGTGTGTGTGTGTGTGTGTGTGTGTGTGTGTGTGTGTGTGTGTGTGTGTGTGTGTGTGTGTGTGTGTGTGTGTGTGTGTGTGTGTGTGTGTGTGTGTGTGTGTGTGTGTGTGTGTGTGTCCTATCTAATTAAGATTCCAACCTCATTATCTAATCCAACTACAACCTTGGCTTCATGCCTCTTTCAGCTCCTCCTGAGCCACAGTCCCCACTGCTGCCTCTAAGTTCTTTCATTTGCATTGTGGCGGTCCAAGTTCTTCATTACATCTCGCAGTGGGAATGAGGAATGACGGGATAGTTCTCAGAGCCATCATAGATGCAATGGCCAATTTGGCCTTCAATATCATTTATAAAAGAACAGAACTACGAAATTTAACTTCTTGAGAAATGCTTGTTCTCATTGTTCCAACACTTGCCATCTCTGGAAATCCCCAAATATCTCCACTTCTCTCTTACAAAGCCCCTTTAAATCTTGGCTCAGTGTCAAACCATTTATTGACACTCCTGTGTCACATTGGGGATGTTCAGTGTCGGTGTAAAGTTGTTGAGAGATAGTCTAAGAGAATATGGTAGTGTAGCGGTTCGCTGTCAGAGCTCAGAGCACAATTCCTGCATCCTCTGTAAGCACGTTTGTACATTCCTCCCCGTGTGTGCGTGGGTTTCCTCCAGATGCTCCAGTTTCCTCTCACAGTCCAAAGATGTACTCGTTAATTGGTCACTGTAAATTGTCTTGTGACTAGGTGGATTGCTGGGCAGTGTGACTGTTGGGCCAAAAGGGCCTGTCCCACTCTAAATACATTGGACAGCAAAGGTTTTGTATCCTGAATACTTTTGGGTGTATTTTATGGATTTTGGGCTGCTGATCATGAAAATCACCATGAAATTTCCCTATCATGTACCAATATTTTAAATCTCCTATAATTTAAGTCAATTTAAAAATTGCATGCAGTTTAAGCTGAAATCTTTTCTACCTTGTCCGGGCATGCCCAAGCAGGGTGGATGCTGCATTGCAGGACAGGTTTTAGATAAACAGCTCATGGAGTCGAGAGAAGGCAGAAGAAGATGCCATGTTGCATGAGTCAGGAATGGAAAACAACACACTACTGAAGCTTTATAAACATAAGAGATTCTGTAGTTGCTGAAAATCCTGAGGAACTCAACGCGTCAGGCAGTATCTATGGAGAGGAATAAAGAGTCGACGTTTTGGGCCAAAATCCTTCATTAGAAATTTTAATTGCTTTCCTTGCACAGATGATTCCTGCCCTGTTGGAGTTTTCCCAGCACTTTCTATTTGTATTTTAGATGGAGAGAAATCTAGGATTCCCCTATGGAAAGTAATAAACAATGTTTCTGGCCAACACCCTAGTGTGTTGCTCTGGATTTCTAGCATCTCTTGTGTTTGGAATTTAGGGTTTAGGGTTTACTGGTGCGTTGGTGACAGTGATGGCAGGGAGCTGCGTGGCCTTGGTTGTGGGGCGGACCAGGCTCTCGTACCTCGGGGTTGCCTGATGCAGGCCAGGGAAGGAGACGCTGGAGCTGGCTGTGTGCTGCTGCATTTGTGCTGGGTTGGGGGGTTGGCCCCTTCCACTGACGCTGCTGTCCTGTACTTACACGGTGGAAGACAAACTGGATTGAGTGGAGATGAGCAGTGTTTATGCTTGTTATTGCAGAAACATGGCTCCAGACCAGCATCCATGTACCATCAATCTACAGGCCAAGGGCTATATTATTCATTTTAAATTTTTTTGTAACTGTGTGTTTTTCTGCTATAGTGATTATATGTTCCTTAAGGTTGTCATAGTGGGGTGGGGGTGGGGGGTGGGGGTGGGGGAACGAGGCCATAATGGGGATAATGGATAATCTCCCACTACCTATTAAGTGTTCCCAATGGTATGCATCTCAAATAGCTTCTGATAACCAATTCCAGTTCCAGGCCTACACATGTGACTTAGCTACTAAGCCCTGCGCAAACATTTCTACTGACAGGAGAAGGGGCAAAGGTGGGTTACTGGCACCTTAAAACCAGTCGCTTGGGACAGATCGGGTACATCAGCCATCTTGGAGAAGGAAAACTCTGATCTCAAACATCCATTGCCTTATGTCTATACCCACTCATACAGAAGGCTTCGGGAGTAAACTCCAAGGAAATATCTGGAACTAAGACAGTCCTATGTTGAGTGCAATGATGACTGATAACTCCTGCGATGCTGCTGGTACCAAACCGTATTGGCCTCTGCTTTCCTTTGGGTTCATCAGATGCGTGGAGATGGGGAGCTTGCTACATCAAGTCATAAAATCATAGAAAGGTATAGTACAGAAACAGGCCATTCAGTCCATCTAGTCTGTTCAATCGACCTGCATCTGGACCATAGTCCTCCATACCCTTACCATCCACGTAAATGGGCAGCAGCTTGCTCTCGAGAATGTACTGCACTGGCTGTGCATACCTAGACAGCTAGGATGCAATATCCATGATCGACCCTGTCCAACAGAGGCCTTCGAGTGACCTGTGCTGTGTGTGGCTGTTGGTACTGTGTTTTGGCCCTGTTTCGTGTGCCTGTATTCAGGTGTATGGTTGAAAGACAGTTAAAGTTGAACCTGAACTTGGATGTGGGGTATGTGTTGTCTCAAAATCCAGGTAAGACAGACAGGTAGAGATCACGACAGGCAATGTAGCATAAAAACATCAAGCCTTTAATCAATATACTATAGACCCATGAACAACTTTCCTTAATACTGACACACACTTTATTTTACCGTTAACAGCGTTAGCAAGGCTCCTGACCTTGCTTTAAGATTAATGTTTAAGACTATATTTGACATCAAGCATCCTTTGAAACTCTCCTTGGTCAGCAGTGGCGAATTTGGAAAGCTGCCGCTTCCTGGCAGAACAAGGTGATGTCTTTTCGGATTTAAAGTGGTGGGGGTGGGCGGGTGGGAGATGGGCTGCCTTTTTTTTATATTAAGAAAGAAGGAAAAAGTCTTAAATAATTATGAGAGGGCAAGGGGTAATCGGGGACAGAGGGCATCCTCTGGGGGAATGGCAATGCCTCGCTTTTTTGGCCTGGTTGATGTTGCCTGCTGTTCAGTCCTCCAAGGCTGACTTTCCAGCACTGTGTCCCAGAGTGACATGTGAAGGGACTCTCTCTGCAACAGCCTCAGACCCACTTCGACACCATTTCTGGCTGTGCTGTTAAAGGTCACAAGGTCCCAGAAGAATGCAGCGTTTTTCTGTGCCCCTACACACGCGCAGACACACCACACACACACACATACCATACACATGCCCATGTGCGCTCACTTGCAACACGCGCACGCACACACATGATGTACGCTCAGTGGCCACTTTATTAGGTACACCTGTACACCTGCTCATTAATGCAAATATGAAAGCAGCCAATCACGTGGCAGCAGCTCAATGCATAAAAGTATGCAGATGTGGGCAAGAGATTCAAATGTTGTTCGGAGCAAACGTTAAAATGGGGAAGAAATGTGACTTTGACCGTAGAATGATTGTTGGTGCCAGACAGGGTGGTTTGAGTATCTCAGAAACTGCTGATCTCCTGGGATTTCACACACAACGGTTACACAGAATGGTGTGAAAAACAAGCAGTAAGCAGCAGTTTTGTGGGCAAAAGCGCTTTGTTTTTGAGAGAGGTCGGAGGAGAGTGGCCAGGCAGGTTCAAGCTGACAGGAAGGTGACGGTAACTCAGATAACCTCACGTTACAACAGTGGTGTGCAGAAAAGCATTTCTGAACACGCTACACGTCGAATCTTGAAGTGGGTGGGCTACAGCGGCGGAAGACTACGAAAGTACACACAGTGGCCACTTTATTAGGTACAGGAGGTATCAGATAAAGTGGCCAGTAATTGTATGCTCAGACAACCACACTTACCTCCATCACTCATCCACACAAGCTCACAACAGCACACACGTATCACACGCACATACGCTCACACACGCGGTGAGCTAAATCCCCCTCTCTTCCCATCCGACCAACTTCGCACTCTTCAGCATTTTCTCAGGAGCTTTAAACTTTTGTGCTTATCACTAAAACAAAATCATCAGTGCAAACTTCAAAAAACACAACATTAAACAAACAGAAAGTAATGCAGTAACAATGTTAAAAATACATATTTTTGTGTGTTCCTGTTTTTAATGGCATTTCTGCCCAGTCAATCGACAATATAGTACAATAGACCAATAAAAAAATGTAATAACATTACAAGATGCAAAGTCAAAGAACAAGGTGAGTTTTGTTTAACAATGCAACAAAAAGTATTTACACAAGAAATCCCCTTCTCTCCCCCCTTCTCTCTTACATTATACCAACTACACTTCTCATATTTTTATCCTTCCTTGTCACATTTCTATTTTGTGGGTGGGATTTAACCCTGCCGTGGACGGTCCCAAGCCCGGCTATGAAAGGAAGGGGGTTGGGCCTGGGGCTAGCAACGCCATCCCATAAAAAACCCAGAGCTACAGAAACGGCAGCAGAAGCTCCAAAGTCCTCATTTCTGGGAGAGGAAGACTCTTCGCCCAGAAGATGTACAAGGTCATGTGGTGAAACTGGAAGCCACAGGGCTGACCGACCTTCTATCTGCCCAAGGCAGAGGACTCGGGTGAGCTGCTGTCGGTAGCGAATGCCCCAGTAGGGTGTGATGGGCGTACAGAGAAGAAGAAGGGGTGGGATTTGGAAGAAGGAAAGGGGAGTGATGGAGACGTGGTGAGGTGAGAGGAGGGTGTACATGGACAATGTACTGAAAGACCATGGTGGGGTGAAGGGGTACACATGTGGCTGTGGTATCTCGGACTTTACATCACATTTACAGGTTCTGTCATAATACATTAAATAAGGAAGAGGTTCTTTGCACCACACAGGTGCCATGGCAACCACAAGGTGGGGCTCGCAACGCTGAATCTCAGGATCAGTTCTTCTTCACTCTGTGGGAACAAGGACACGGTGGTTAAAAGCTGGCATTTCTGAGGAAGATCAGTCTGACCCCTACTAGCAAGCACTACCATCTGTGCCAGTCCCATGCACTCCTTTGCCATAATCCCTTGCACTCTCTCAACCTGCTTCAGCACAGCCCTTGCACCTTATCTGTCCACCTGCTCTGCACTTTCTCTGTAATCATATTCTGCATTGTTTTCTTTTCTTTTCTATGTATCTCACACTTATTTATGGAATAATCCATCTGGATGGCATGTAAGCAAAGCTCTTGCACTGCGCCTCAGTACATGCGGCAATAATAAAATTACCACGCACACACGCTTGACCTTTTAGAGTGGACGGAAGATTGGGGGGGGGGGCGTTGGCAAGTTTGCAAATGACACAAAGGCTAGTGGCGTTGTGGATGTTACAATGAGACAGCGACACTTTGAAAGGCCGAATGTGGAGGCAGAATACAGGGTTAATGGCAGGATTCTTAGCAGTGTGGAGGAACAGAGGGATCTTGGGGCTCACATCCATCCATAGATCCCTCAAAGCTGCTACGCAAGTTGATAGGATGGTTAGGAAGGCCTATGTTGTGATGGATTTCAATAGTTGGGGGATTGAGTTCAAGAGCTGTGAGGCAATGCTGCGGCTCTATAAAACTCTGGTCAGACCACACTTGGAGTATTGTGTCCAGCTCTGGTTGCTTCATTATAAGAAGGATGGGGAAGCAGAGAGGATTTGCCTCTGACCTCTGGCACTGTCTGTGTGGAGTTTGCATGATCTTAGGGTGAATAAGTTTGCTTTCCTCCAGGGCTTCCCGTCCTTTCCCATATCCCAAAGATGTGAAGTTTAATAGGTCCACTGGAGGATGAGAGATGAGTTTCTACAAGATGATAAGAGGCATAGATAGAGTGATCAGCCAGGGACATTTTCCCAGGGCAGAAATGGCTAATACCAGGGGCATAATTTTAAAGTGATTGCAGGAACGTAAAGGGAGAGTGTCATCGGTAAGTTTTATTTACAGAAAGTGGTAGGTGTGTGGAATACCCTGCCAAAGGTGGTGGTAAAGGCAGATTCATTAGGGATATTTAGGAGATGCTTTAGATAGGCACATGAACGGTAGAATAATGGAAGGCTTGCAGGAGGGAAGGGTTAGATTGACCGTAGAGTAGGTTAAAAGCACAATATTGTGGGCTGAAGGGCCTATTCTGAGCAGTACCATTCAATGTACTATGTTCTATTAATCACAATTGCTAACATCTCCTGTGGCTGCTACAAAGCATCTGCCTGATAAATCTCCTGCTAAATGCCTTGTGACACATAACTAGGTTAAATGCAATATACAAAATGGGTGTTATTAATGCTGTTATTATTGCATCTGCTTCCACCACCCTTTCTGGCACCGAGTCCGAGATTATAACTAATTACTGTGTAAACAATTTCTTCTCATCTATTCTTCCCCTGATCACCTGATATCTCCACTGGCCACAGAGGCACATTTCTCCTAATTTACTTCATAAAAAAACATTTCCAATTGTGAGCTTGACCCTAGTCTGCTTTGAAGATAGAACAGTATGGCACAGGAACAGGCCCTTCGGCCTACAGTCTGCTGGAGGTACTCAGCAGCACCTGTGGAAGGAAGGGAACTGTTCATATTTTGGTTTGAATGGACCTTGAGCCCACTACCTCACTAATTTACTCTTTTTCACCACTTTTTAAATTTTTTTAATATATCTTTTTAAATATTGCATTAAAACAACAAATTTCACAACATATGTCGGTGATAATAAGCCTGATTCTGAAACCCTACAGGTGCTAACCTACTCAATCTAGCAATGAACTCCTGACTAAACCAATCCTGTCTGCACAATGTTCACATCTACACATTCATGCGCCTTTCTAAGAGTCTCTTAATGCCTCTATCTGACTTGTCCCACCTACCACGCCAGGGAGTGCATTTCAGGCCCCCACCACTCTCTGAAAATACTTGTCTCAGATATCTCCTTTTAAATTTCTCCCTTTCATCTTAAACACATTATTAGCTTTTTTAACCCTGGGACAGAGATACGGTCTGTCTATTCAATCGATGCCTCAGATAACCTTATAAACTTCTATCAGATCTTCCCTCAACCTCGACTGCTCCAGAGAAAGCAACCCACGTTTGTCCAACCTCTCTGTACAGCACACGTTCACTAATCCAGACAACACCAGCTGAGCCACTTCGGCATCCTCTCAAAAGGCTCTACATCCTTTTTATAGTGGATGATGGAATTGATGACTTTGTGGCCAAGTTCACAGACAATATGAAGATACATGGAGGGGCAGGTAGTGTTGAGGAAGCACAGAGGCCACAGATGGACTTGGGCAGATTAGGGCAAAGAAGTGGCAGAGAGGATACAGTGTCAGAAAGTGTATGGTCATGCACTTTGGTAGAAGAAATGAAAGAGTTGACTATATTCTAGATGGAGAGAAAACTCAAAAATATAGGTGCAAAGGATTTGGGAGTCCTCATGCAGGATTCCTTAAAAGTAAGTTTGCAGGTTGAGTCAGTGGTGAGGAAGGCAAATGTAATTTTAGCATTCATTTCAAGAGGACTAGAATATAAAATCAAGGATGTAATGTTAAGGCTTTATAAGGCACTGGTGAGGCCTCACTTGGAGTATTGTGAGCAACAAAGGATGTACTGTCTTTGGAGAGGGTCCAATGGAGGTTCACAAAAATGATTCCAGGATTGAAAGGCTTCTCATATGAGGAGTGTTTGATGGCTCTGGGCCCGTACACACTGGAATTCAGAAGAGTGAGGGATGACCTCACTGAAAACCTATCAACTGTTGAAAGCCCTGGATAGAGTGGATGTGGAGAGGATGTTTCCTAAGGTGGGAGAGTCTAAGACCAGAGGACATAGCCTCAGAATAGACAGACATCCCTTTAGAACAGAGATGAGGAGGAATTTCTTTAACTAGAGAGAGGCAAATTTATGGAATTTGTTGCCACAGGCAGCTGTGGAGCCAAAGTCAATGAGTATATTTAAGATAGAGTTTGAGAAATTGTTGATTAGTCAGGGCATGAAGGGACACGAGGGGAAGGCATGATGAAATGGCAGAGCAGACTTAATGGGCCAAATGCCCTAATTCTGCTCATGTACCTTATGGTCTAATTGAATGCAATACTTCAGACTGCCGCCATTCCTGGGATCTTTCCTCGTCACCCTCTGCAAACTCACAGTGAAAACATCATGCAGGACTGGATGCAGTGCCATCTGGGTTTGTGTCAGGGCAGAAATGGCTAATATGAGGGGGCTTAATTTAATGTGATTGGAGTAAAGTATAAAGGGATGCCAGAGGTAGATTTTTTACACAGTGTTATGTACCCCTAGGGTTCATAGCTTCTGTGGACAATCACTTTAAAATGTCGGGAGAATGAGACTGGCTTTTGGACACTGTTTGAGCTGTTAGTGAGAGAGAGAGAGAGAGAGACAGGAACTGCTCGAAAGTTTGATGTTATGGTTTCTCGGCAGTTTGTTTACATTTCCGCAAGGACACTTGCCTGCTTGTAAAAGTTCCTGCAGAGAGAGAAGGGCGGAGCAGGTTGATGGACAGCTGGTGTCCAACACGTGAAGATAAAAACCAGGTCAGCTGCTGGACCCAGACACACACGGTTTTGGAAACTGGATGAGTTTGTTGTGCCCACAGGAAGGTGGAGTTTTTGGAGGATCGATTCGGGGAAATTGATCAGTGGCTCACAGTGTGAAAAAGGTGTGACCGGTGGGGAGTTATTTGTGTGTCCAACCCTGGCCTGGGTTGATAATTCCACCACTGAAGAACAGTCGTACGTGCTATGGTCACAGTTGGTGACTTTAAAGGAAGAGAAGAGGGGAGAAGAAGATTTGAAACAGAAGAAACCTAGTGACAAAGAGGTCACTGTTTGGACTCTCTCCTCTGTAGCCCGTAAGGGCACGTTTGAGTTCCATTCGAATACGAAGGTGTGACCGTCATGTAGTTAATCCACAGGAGTGGGTTCTCTGGTGAGGAGAGGGAAACCTTTGTGATTACCACTTGTGTGTTACCCTTGTTTGGGTGTGGTAGTTCACTGAAGAAAGGCACCCCTGTGGCAAATCACTGTAGGAGTTATTTTGTATGTCGTGGAACTGGATAAGTGGCTGTCACAGTTGTGTGTTTGGGGTAACCTTGTGTGGAAACTACCTGTGTGTGATAATCCTGGCCCGGGTTGGTAGTTTTACCACTTAAAGATGGTACCTCAGTGATAAGTTACTGTTGGTGATAATCCATACGTGGATTCTGTTTGAGTATCCTGTGGTCACCACTTAGGGATGACCCGTAGCTGAATTCAGGTGTGGTACCACTTGTGTTGAAAGGATATTCGTTGAAGATCACTGTCGGTGATATTCGTGTGTGGAGTGGAACAACTTCGGAAGATAAAACCTACTGCTGTTGTTATTTTGGAATATCGACGTAAGTGACTTCTCACAACATACGCCTTTGGATTACAAATCTCTCTCTCTCTTTCTCCAACGTTACTCAACTAAATACCATAAACTGAACTGAACTCTCTTCATCATCGTAAGACTGTATCCATTCACCCCTAGGTTTGAAAGAGTCTAGTTTTGTTCCTATTTCCACACTTATGTACAGATATATCATTGCTAACCTATTTGATATATCTGCACTTATAGTACTGTATTGCGTAGTTACTAATAAACACTATTAGTTTATAGCAATACCAGATTCCAGTGCGTTCTCCATTTCTGCTGGTTCTTTAACCCGGTCACGGAGTACGTGACAACAGAGTGGTGAGAGCGTGGAACGTGCTTGCCAAGGGTGGTGATAAAGGCAGACACATTAGGGACATTTAAGAAACTCTTAGATAGGCATGTGGATGATAGAAAAGTAGAGGGTTATGTGGGAGGGAAGGGTTAGATTGATCTTGGAGTTGGTTAAAATGTCAGCACATCATTGTGGGCTGAAGGGCCTGTACAGTACTGCTATCACAAACAAGAAAGATTCTGCAGGTGCTGGAAATCTAAGCAACACACACAAAATGCTGGAGGAACTCTGCAAGCCAGGCAACATCTATGGAAAAGAGAAAACAGTCAACGTTTCGGGCCAAGACCTTTCACCAGGACTGCTATGTTGTATGTAAGATTTTTATTCTTCCTGTTTGAACCATTCAAGTGTTTTCACATTCCTAGTATGTAACATCACCAATCATCGGAGTGAACGATACCTATAGCCTCTGCTGATCTGAACATGTAGCCACCAATGGCCAAGGAAGTGCACCTGCACCTCTGATTGCACTGGAGGCTAGAGGAAGTCTTTGACCCTCTCCAATTTGCCCTCTAATTTCTCAGGAGACTAAATAAAGTCAGCGTGTCCCATTGCCCTTCTCCAATTTCTATAGATGCAACATAGAAAGCATCCTATCTGCCTGTATCATGCTTTGGCATGGCAACTGCTCTGCTTTTTGACTTCAGGAAACTGCAGGAAGTTATACACACAGCTCGGCACATCATGGAAACCAGCCTCCCCTCCAAGGACTTTGCTTATACTTCATACTGCCTCAGTAAAGCACTGAGCATAGAACAAACATCAACCATTGAACAGCAGAGCTCTGGCAAGGCTATTTGGCCTGTATTGTTTTGCCAGTCTTGATACTGAACTATTCCAAATGTCCTCGTCCTACATAATATCCAGATTGCTCCTTTTCCTTCATATTCATATGTGTACACATCTACAAACTCCGTCAACTCCATAAAACATAATGAAAGACCCACCCATCCCGGACCCCACTCTCTCTTCTCACCTCTTACACTGGGCAGAAGATACAAAAGCTTGAAAGCACATACCACCAGGCTCAAGAACAGCTTCTCTCCTATTGTTAAAAGTCTTTTAAGTGGAACTCCTATATGATGAGATGGACTCTTGACCTCACATTCTACCTCAACACAGCCCTGGCACTTTATCATCTGCTGCGAAGTATTTTCTCTGTAACTGTACCACTGCATTCTGCATTCGGTTATTGTTTTTCTTTTGCATTACCTTCATGTGTGATGTAATGAAATGTAATAGCACAGTGGTTAGCGAAACGCTTTACCGTGCCAGTGATCTGTGTTCAATTCCCACCGCTGTCTGCAAAGAGTTTGTACATTCTCCCTCATGATGGTGTGGGTTTCTTCCGGGTGCTCTGGTTTCCTCCTACAGTCCGAAGACGTACCAGTGGGTAGGATAATTGGTCATTGTAAATTGTCCTGTGATTAGACTAGGGTTAAATAGGGGGTTGTTGGGAGACATGACTTGAAGGGCTGGAAATTCCAGAAGGGCCTATTCTGCATTGTATCATAATAACTAAATAAATAAATGATCTGCATGGATGAAATGCAAAATACATCTTTTACTGTACCTCAGTACATGTGATAATAATTAATCCAGTCTATTCCAGCAGTTCAGATACTTACATACATCCCCTAGAAACTGTCCTTGGCCACATGACCCCATATATCCTACATCTGGAAGCTCACTAATGTTCCGCTGGTGACACGCGATGGCTGGACCTCCTCGTGAGGGCACTCCTTTCCTGGGTCCAGTCGACCCCTTAGACGAGGCGGTTCCCGAAGAACTTTGACCACTCAAGTGGCCTGGAGAGGGGAAATTCGGCTTGCTGTACGGGATTAGAACTTCTTCTGGAAAAAAGATCAGAAATTTGACAATTACAAGAGTGTCTTGCAATGAGAACAACGTAAGTGCACACGATAGCGTAAAGCTTTACAGCACCAGCAATTGGAAGATCTGGGTTCAACTGGGTTCAAATGGCAAGGGTGGAGTACCACAGGACGGGTGGTAGCAGAGGAGAGCCAGGGGTGGGGGATGGTGTGTGTGCAAACACGTCCAGCCCTGAGACACCAGGCAAGGTCATTTGATTCCAAACAATTGGCTTACTGAGCATTACAGAAGGGCCAGTTCTGCGTTGTATCTCAATAAATAAATATTAGGAACATCCTTTCTACATCCAGTCTGTCTAGTCCTTTCAGAACAGCTTAAGACCATAAGGTACAGGAGCAGAATTAGGCCAGTCAGCCCATCGAGTCTGTTCCACCATTCCATCATGGCTGATTTATTATCCCTCTCAACCCCATTCTCCTGTTTCTCCCCATAACCTTTGATGCCCTGATTAATGTCGAAACTATCAACTTCCATTGACTTGACCTCCACAACCATCTGTGGCAATGAATTCTAGTTTCATCACCCTCTAGACAAAGAAATGGCTCCTAATCTTTGTTTTAAAGGGACTTCCCTCTATTCTGAGGTTGTGCCCTTTGGTCTTAGACTCCCCCATTACAGGAAACATCCTCTCTATATTCACTCTGTCTAAGCCTTTCAATATTCGATAGGTTTCAATGTGATCCCCTCATTCTTCTGAATTCCAGCAAGTAGAGGCCCAGAGTCATCAAGCGCTCTTCATACATTAACTCTTTCGTCCCTTCCTCAACTGAGGCTGTGGCTCCCCGTATGTAGTTGAGAAGTTGTTCCATACTCTGGGGAGCTCCCTCATGTTTAAGATGTTAAAAGTCCACCATCTCATGTGGTTGGGAATTATCTACGGTTGCAAGTTCAAAGTAGAGTTAAATCTGCTGTCCTGTGCTAATAACTAATCTTCAAATAACATCAGAGAAAGAGATTTGTGCTGGTAATTTTCACACAGCTGTTTGTGGAGTATTCTAAGTGTAAAACAGCTGTTGTAATACCAAGACTATCACATTGACCACAAAAAAAGCCATAAAGTCTGAGAGGAAGTCAAGAGGTTATGCTGGGGCTAGAGAAACAAAAATCTTTCCTGGAATGTGCAGTTTTTGCAAGAATTACCACAGAGGAGCTTAGATGCAAAAAGTGTGGTTTAGGTCCCCAACAGATCATAGACCATAGAACATAGAACAGTACAGCACAAGAACAGGCCTTTTGGCCCACAATGTTGTGCTCAACTAATTAAATTAATAATCAAATTACCTATCTAACTAGCCCTTCTGTGTACACAATGTCCATATCCTTCCATTGTCCTCATATCCATGTGTCTATCTAAATGCCTCTTAAAAGTCTCTAATGTATCTGCCTCTTCTACCACCCCAGGTAGTGCCACCACTCTCTGTGAAAAAACTTGGCCCTCCAATCTCCTTTAAAATTACCTCCTCTCACCTTAAATGCATGCCATCTGGTATTAGATATTACAAACCTGGGGAAAAGATGTCTCTCTACTCTATCTATGCCTATCACAATCTTATAAATCTCGATCAGATCTCTGTCAGACAATTCTTCCTGTGAAAAATAACCCATGTGTAATCCAGAGTCTTTTCAGTGTCACCAAGTGCCTGACAACCAGTGGTGTCCTTCTGAAGGGTCCTCATGAACACAGACTGGGAAACGTTACAACAAAGAGGTGCACAGCAAGATCCTCTTCAAACACACCAAGTAGAGGTTAAATACAGAGTGAAATACTCTACGCTGTACCATCACACTCTCCCAAAACAGAGACAGTTAGATAGAGTGAAGCCCCTGCTACATTGTCCCATCACACACTCTCTGGGAAAGTGTTAGACACAGGGAAGAGTGCCATTTGCTCCCTCTATCTCTTTAGCACACAACCATCTCCTGACCGTGCTTATGTGGCCAGAGCTGATTTGAGCTTCTTGGAATAGGTTCACACATAACTAGATTGCAACATGGACTCTGTGTGTGTGTGTGTGTGTGTGTGTGTGTGTGTGTGTGTGTGTGTGTGTGTGTGTGTGTGTGTGTGTGTGTGTGTGTGTGTGTGTGTGTGTGTGTGTGTGTGTGTGTGTGTGTGTGTGTGTGTGTGTCCCTCAGGATTTCCAGCATCTGCAGAATCTCTTGTGTTTGTGACATGTACATTGTCAAATCCTGCCATGGCAGAGAACCAGATTTCTTCAGTACAGATTGATTTTGAACTTGAGTTTTCAATTTTGGTTGTCTGTTTTTCCCTTTTGACAAATGTCCTTAGCCTGTCCTTTGAAGGCTTGGATGGTGAGAAGACTAAATGCCTGGAATTCCCACTGCAGGGAAGCTGACATAAAAATGAGAAACCGGAATAGAAACAGATCTCCCACATCCCCTCGACCTCAGCACTATTTCCCTGCGTCATCCTCACTCTTCTTGTTTTTTCTAACATCCAGAGATCTAACAATCTTAACAATCTTTGTGTTTTTTTTACACCGTTCTGAGCGTCCCCATCCTCCAGGACTGAGTATTCTAAAGAGTCACTGCACTCAGATAGGAGCTGGAGGAAGTTGTGGAATCAGCCCAATACGGAGACATGAGAGGTACTGCAGATGCTCAACATCTACAGCAATACCCATGATGTGCTGGAGGAGCTCAACGGGTCTCGCAGCATTGATGGATGGGAATAAATAGTCGGTATTTCTGGCCACAAACCTTCATTCAAACTGGAAAGGAAGGGCGAAGGAGTCAGAATTATAGGGTGAGGGAGAAGAGGAAGAAGCACAAGGTCGCAAGTGATAGGTGAAACGGAGAGGGGGAGGGGTGAAGTAAAGAGCTGGGAAGTTGATTAATGAAGAGATAAAGGGCTGGAGGAGCGGGAATCTGATGCGAAAGACAGAAGACCACGGAAGAAAGGGAAGGGTGAGGAGCACTAGAGGGAGGTGATGGGCAGGGAAGGAGATAAGGTGAGAGAAGGAAATGGAAATGGGGAATAGAGAAGGGTAGAAGAGAATAGTAGGATTTCCCAGAAGTTCAAGAAACTGATGTTCAGGCCATCAGGTTGGAGGCTACCCAGATGGAATATAAGGTGTTGCTCTTCCAACCTGAGTGTGGACTCATCACGGCAGTAGAGGGGGCCATGGACAGACACATTTGAATGGGAATGGGAAGTAGAACTGAAATGGGTGGCCACCAGGAAATCCCACTTCTTGTGGTGGCTGGAGTGAAAGTGATTGATGAAGTAGTCTCCCAATCTACGTTGGGTCTCTCTGATAAACAGGATACCACACTGGGGGCACTGGGTGCAGTAGATGACCCCATCAGACTCACAGGTGAGGTAACACACACACAATGCTGGTGGAGCGCAGCAGGCCAGGCAGCATCTATAGGAAGAAGCACTGTCAACGTTTCGGGCCGAGACCCTTCGTCAGGACACATTCACATGTTGCCTCACCTGGAAGGACTGTTTGGGACCCTGAATGGTAGTGAGGGAGGACATGTAGGGGCAGGAGCGGCCTTGTTCTATTTGCAAGGGTAAGTGCCGGGAGTAAGATCAGTGGGAAGAGATGAGTGGACAAAGGAGTCATGTAGGGAGTGATCCCTGAGGAAAGTGGAAAGTCGGGGGGGGGGGGAGGGATTGATGTGTTTGGTGGTGGGTCAGCCAAATATATCATGGATACACCCCTTCCCACCATTGGTAGTGAGCAGACTAAAACTGTTAACTTTATTTGCAACATCTACAGTATATTGAAACATACAGTAACATACACACAAGGGAAGTCCGCAGGTGACACCATGCTTCTGACATTAACATAGCATGTCCAAAATTTACTAATTCTCACTGACCTGTATGTCTTTGGAAGGAAACAGGAGCACTGACAACAAACAGACGTGGTCACAAAGCAAATATAGAAACTCCTTACAGACAGTGGCGGGAGTTGAACCCTGATCCCCGGCGCTGTAAAGTGTTACACTAGCTGCTACGCTACCTTGCCGCCTGTGTCTACAAAGACACTGCCTCAAAAAGGCAGCATCCGGGCCACGCCATCATCTCATAGTTACCATCGAGCAGGAGATACAGAAACCTGAAGACCCAGACCACCAGATTCAGGAACAGCTACTTCCCTTCCACAATTCAATTCTTGAACCAACCAGCACAACCATAATCACTACAGATTATCAATACTGTAACCACTTTACTCACTTTGCTCTAAATTGGGCTCTTTTTTTTATATTTTGGTTCTAATTATTTATTCTTCTTCTCAAAACTGTGTACAATTTATATTTAGTTTATGTTTTTTTCTTGGGAATGATGTGTCTCTAATGTTGCGTCTTTAAGAAACTCTCAGACGGGCAGATGTATGACATAAAAATAATGGTTATGTGGAAGGGAAGGGCTAGATTGATCTTCGAGTAGGTTAAAAGTAGTGGTCACCAACCTTTTTAAGCCCAAGTTCCCCTATCTCGGCCTTAGTGAAATGCGAGATCGACCACAGATCGATTAGTTACATGCATGTGCACTGGGGCAGAAAAGACCGGAAGTAAAACCCCACAACCCGGAAGTAGAAATAATGCATAAACACCAGGGGTACCCACCCTTTTTTTTTGCACCGCGGGCTGGTTTAATATTGACAATATTCTTGCGGACCGGCCGACGGGGGGCGGGTGGTGTTAAACACAACGGGAATACAGCGATACTCGAAGCAGGTTCCTTATGTCCAGTTTATTCCGCAATTTAGTTTTCGCAGCTCTCAGCCCTTAGCTGCTGTCCCGCGCTGTTCACGTTTTTCTGCTGAAAAAACTCAGCGGGTTCGTCTTTAAGTGCGGGGTGCTTGGACTCAGGGTACCAAAGCAGTTTTGAGGGCTTCATTGCCTCCTTAGACAGCCTCCTAGCCTGAACTCCAGCCTCCCGCCTGCCCGCCGCTAGACGCCCTGGCCAGGTGCGGCTGGTCATGGGTGGGGTGAGAGGACAAGGTCAGGGCTGGAGGTCCCTGTGCTGGGGCCGTGGCGGTCATAGTCCAGAGCGACTGATGAAGCGAGGAGAGTGACAAGCCTGCGCCCGCCCCCCTTGTAGGATCTATCGGCCAACAAAAGTTTGGCTGGAGGGATGACTTTCAGTATATCACAACGAGGTAGCTGCTCTGCTACTTACGAAACCTTGAGCCCGAATTAGGTCGTCTGCGAATATTTTAGCACTGGGTTCCCCACGAACATTCGGTGTGCTAAACAGGTTCAGAGGTGACGCCCATCTGTCCGCGCTCCAGGCCAGTAGCGTCGGCACTTCCTGCTGTCCACGCTCCAGGCCAGTAGCGTCGGCACTTCCTGCTGTCCGGGCTCCAGGCCAGTAGCGTTGGTGGTTCTCGCCAGCCGCGCTCCGGGCCAGTAGCATTGGTGGTTCTCGCCAGCCGTGCGAGGCGAACACTGGCGCGAGGGTTTAGGCGACTGATGACCTTGTGTGCGTTCAAGTTCAACAGTGGGTGTGACAGGGAATGAGGAAAGGTGCAGCTGACTCATATTGTTTCCTCGTGGCCTGGTGGTTGGGGACCAGTGAATTACACTGTGTAGTGCGGGGGAGCTATGTGCATGAGCACTGGGCAGAAAGAACAGAACTAAAATCCCGTAACCTAGAAATGATCTCTCAACAGTATTTGTGTATTTATTTTTCTTTTTTTTTCGGGATCTACTGGGAAAGTCTCAAAGATCGACCAATCGATTGCGATCGACGGGTTGGCGACCACTAGTTAAAAGTTTGTAGAACATTGTAGGCCGAAGAGCCTGTAATGTGCTGTAATGTTCTTTGTTCTGCCTCTGTTGCTGCTGCAAGTTTTCCTTTGTGCCTGTCCGTACACATACTTGTGCATGCTGCAATAAATTTGACTTTGAGAGGTTTCTCCTTATTTCATATCTAAATGCTGACCTCTTATTTTTGGGATCATTGCTGAGCCAATCCCCTCCATATCTACCACAAGGAGCCCCACAAGAATTTCCTACACTTCCGGTTGATCACTTTATTTTTCAACAGTGCTTGAAGTGAATCCTTTCTTGTCTCTTTCCTACCTGACCCCATGGCTGGCTTGTGTTGCAGCTTGTTCCGCAAGTCTTCCTGATTCACTTGACCTTCTAGAGATGTCTTGAGCAGATGGTCCATTGAGTTTGTGTCTTCATCGAGGCAGATCACCTGCTGGCTGTCTGGAGAATTGTCCAGCCCCATTGTCTTCAATCCTTGACTAGAATGGAGCTTTGAACCTGGGCATGGTGGAGGGTCAGGCGGAGGTGGCAGATCTTAGCAAAAGAAACAAAAAAAAATCTCTTGTCAGGTGTAGCCATATGGAGCAAGTTGTTTAGAGGCACAATTCTTTCTGTGAAAAGTAACCCATGTGCCCATGGTGCCTTTCACAATGTTTTTCAGTGTCACCAAGTGGTGTCCTTCTGAAGGGTCCTCATGAACACAAAGTGGGAAACATTACAACAAAAAGGTGCACAGCAAGATCCAGAGATAATGGATAAATTACCCATTTAACCAGGCTTGGTTGAGGGATGGATATTGTCCCCCAAGGCAGTGGGATCATGCTGACACAACAATTAGAATCATAGAGTCATAGTGCCATAGAGCACTACAGCACAAAAACAGACCCTTCAGCCCATCTAGTCCATGTCAAACTATTATTCTGTCTCGTTCCATCGCTCCACTCAGGGCCCTGCATACCTCTCCCATTCGTGTACTTACCCAAACTTCTCTTAAATGTTGAAATCGAACTAGCATCCACCACTTGCACAGGCAGCTCGTTCTACCCTCTCCCCACTCTTTGACTAAATGTTCCCCTGAAACACTTCACCTTTTACCCTTAACCCATAACCAACTAGTTCTGGTCTCACCCAACCTCAATGGAAAAAGTTTGCTTGCATTTACCCTATCTATACTCCTCATAATATTGTATAGCCCTATCAAATCCCCCCCTTATTCTCCGACACTCCAAGGAATAAAGTCCTAATCTATTCAACCTTTCCCTATAACGCAGGTCCTCAGGTCGCACAATATCTTAGTGAATTTTCTCTGCAGTCTTTCAATTAGCAAAGGATGAAATTATTAACCAGATTCAGAAATCTTTATCCATTTCCCCTTTGACACTCATTGTGTAGGGCGTACCACTAACAGAGTTGGAATACAGCAGACATCTCTGCATTGAGCATCCACCTTCAGAGACCGAAACATTTAGGAAACTCATCATTTGCACATTTTCCCACAAGGCCTTTAGGAGTTGGTGTAGGGTCCAGAGGAGGATCATGAAAATGATCTTGGGAATACAAGCGTTCAAGTACAACGAGCATTTAATGCATCTGCACCTGTACTCACTGGAGTTTAAAAGAATGAGGATGATTTCACTGAATCTTATCGAATATTGAAAGATCTAGATACAGTAGTAGTGGGGACAATGTTTCTTATAGTGGAGGAGTCTAGCACCAGAGGACACAGTCTCACAAAAGAAGGACATCCCTTTAGAACAGAGATAAGGAGGAATTTCTTTAACCAGAAGGTGGTGAATTTGTGGAATTCATTGCCACAGATGGCTGTGGAGGCTGTCATTGGTTATATTTAAAGCGCGGTCGATAGGTTCTTGATTTGTAAGGGCATCAAAAGTTATGGGGAGAAGACAGGAAAATGCTACCATCAAGGAGGAGGTACAGAAACCTGAAGACATGCACCCAACGTTTCAGGAACAGGCTCTTCCCCTCTGCCATCAGATTGTCCATGAACACTACCTCACTATTTTTCCTCACTTTCTGAACTACTTATTTAATTTTTTTTTTTTAAATAAATAAATACTTCTTGTAATTTATAGTTTTTATTACTGTCTATTGCAACATAGTTCTGCCACAGAACAACAATTCACATGACATATGCAGTGATATTAAGCTTAATTCTGATTCTGACTTTAGAGTGAAAATAAATCAGCTATGATGGATTGGAGGAGCAGTTAAGTCCTGCTCCTACGTCGTATGATCTTACAGGAAAAGTAACCTGAGCCCTTGAACCTGTCTTCAACAACATCATGGTTCCTCCTTTACATTTGACCTGCCTGACTTCTATATTAGAAAACATTGAAAATCTACAGCACATTACAGGCCCTTTGGCCCACAATGTTGTGCTGACCATGCATCTTGCTCTAGAAACTGCCTAGAATTAACCTACTGCATAGCCCTCTATTTTTCTAAGCTCCATGTACCTATCTCAGAGTCTCTCAAAAGACCCGATTGTATACGCCTCCACCACCTTCACTGTCATGCACCCACCACTCTCTGTATGAAAAACTTATCTTTGACGTCCCCCTTGTACCTACTTCCAAGAGCCTTAAAACTATGCCCCTGCGTGCTAGCCATTTCAGCTCTGAGAAGAAGCCTCTGGCTATTCACATGATCAAAACTTCTCATCATCTTATACACCTCTATCAGGTCACCTCTCATCTTCCATCACTCCAAGGAGAAAAGGCCGAGTTCACTCAACCGATTCTCATAAGGCATGCTCCACAATCCAGGCAACATCCTTGTAAATCTCCTCTGTACTCTCTCTATAGTATCCACATCCTTCCTGTAGTGAGGTGACCAGAACTGAGCACAGTACTCCAAGTGCGGTCTGACCAGGGTCCTATATAGCTGTAAAATTACTTCACGGCTCTTGAACTCAGTCCCACAGTTGATGAAGGCCAACACACCATATGCCTTCTTAACAACACTGTCAACCTGTGCAGCAGCTTCGAGTGTCCTATGGACATGGACCCCAAGATATCGCTGATCCTCCACATTGCCAAGAGTCTTACCATTAATACTATAATCTGCCATCATATTTGACCTATTGAATGAACCACTTCACACTTACCTGGATTGAACTCCATCTCACTTCTCAGCCCAGTTATACATCCTATCGATATCCTGCTGTAACCTCTGACAACCCTCCATGCTACCTACAACATCCCCAACCTTTGTGTCATCAGCAAACTTACCCACCCTTCTACTTCCTCATCCAGATCATTTATAAAAATCACGAAGAGCAGGGGTCCTAGAACAGATCCTTACGCAACACTACTGGTCACTGTCTTCCATGCAGAATACGAACCATCAACAACCACTGTCTGTCTTCTGTGGTCAAGTGAATTCTGAATCCACAAAGCAAGGTCTTCTTGGATCTCATCTCTCATTACTTTCTGAAGGAGCCTTGTATGGGGAATCTTATCAAATGTCTTACTGAAATCTATATACTACATCCACTGCTCTACCTCAATGAGTTTTGTGACATCCTCAAAGAATTCATTCAGGCTCGACAGGCATGACTTGCCCTTGACAAAGCCATGCTGACTATCACTAATCAGATTATATCTCTCCAAATGCTCCTAAATCCTGTCTCTCAGGATCTTCTGCAACAACTTGTCCATCACTGAAGTAAGACTCACCTCTCTGACCAAAACCCTCTCTCCACGCAAACACGTGGAAATCTGCAGATGCTGGAAATTCATAAAACACACACAAAATGCTGGTGGAACGCAGCAGGCCAGGCAGCATCTATAGGGAGAAGCACTGTCGACGTTTCGGGCTGAGACCCTTCGTCAGGACTCTCTCTCCACCTTGGTTTTGTGTACACTCAGCAACCAAGCTCTGGTGCAGAGGATTGCAAACAATCTTGACTCTCTGACTCCCTTATCCCAGGCCAGTAGTGCATTGCATCAGTTAGAGATGCTTTCTTGTGGCCTATAGAGACTCAAATTAAGTCCCAATCAGGATTGTGAGGATGTTGGCCGGAATTGAGGGCCTGTCTTATGGACAGAGGTTGGGCAGGCTTGGACTTTTTTCCTTAGAGAGTAGGAGACTGAGGGGGTGTTTACAGAGGTATATCATGATGGGCACAGATGGAGTGAATCAAAGATTCTGCCCACCTCACACATTCCCTCCTTCCCCCTCAGCACAGGAGACAACATAATCAAAGACCCCTACCATCCTGGACATTCTCTCTTCTTTCACCCTCCCAACAGGCAACAGATACGAACATCTCAAAGCATGAACCATCATGTTCAAGGACAGCTTCTATCCAACTGTTGTAAGATTATTGAATGTTCCCCTAATGTGATAAGGATCGACTCTGAACCTCACAATCAACCATTTAGCAGGATGCATCATGGGTTGGTATGGCAACTGCTCTGCATGTGACCACAAGGAATTCCAGAGAGTCGTAGGCACAGCTCAGCACATCATGGAAACCAACCTCCCCCTTCATGGAATCTGTCTTTGCTTCTCACTGCCTCAATAAAGCAGCCAGCGTAATCAAAGACCCCTCGCACCTCAGACACTCTCTCTTTTCCCACCTCCAATCAGGCAGAAGAACCAAAAGTCTAAAAGAGCACACCACCAGGCTCAAGGACAGCTACTACCTGCAGTTATAAGGATCTTGACCTCACTATCTATCTTGCTATGATCTTGCATTTTATCGTGTACTGCACTGCACTTTCTCCGTAGCTGTTACACTCTATTTTATATTCTGTTATTGTTTTACCTTGTTCTTCCTGAATGCAGTAATGTTATAATTTGATCTGTCTGAAGAGTATGCAAGACGGGCTTTTCACTGGAACTCGGTACATGACAATAATAAACCAATTCCAATTGCAATGCCTTTGCACCTTATTGCACACACTGTAGTGTAGCGATTAGCCACCACTTTACAGTGCTGATGATCATCAAACAAGGTTCAATTCTTGCTGCTGCCTGTAAGGAGATTGTACGTCCTCCATGAGACCACGTAGTTCTCTTCCATGTGCTCCGGTTTCCTCCTACATTCCAAAGACATATGGTTATGGTGAGTAAGTTATGGGGTTGCTATGTTGGCAACATGCTTCTGCTTATGGGTTGCCCAACACATTCCTCACTGATTTGATCAGACACAGAATGGGATCGCTCACTGCATTTTTTGCTGTTTCAATGTCTATGTGACAAACAAAGCTAATATTTTATCCGCCTGCACTGCACTTTCTCTGTAGCTGCTACACCTTATTCTGCATTCTGTTATTGTTTTCCCTTGTGCTACCTCAGTGCGGTGATGTGATGAAATGGTCTGTATGAAAGGAATGTAAAACGAGAGGGCATCATTTCAGGTGATTGGGTGAAAGTATGAGGGAGAATGTCAGAAGTAAGTATTTTACTCAGCATGGTGGGTGTGTGGAATGTCCTGCCAGGGGTACTTACATTAGGGACACTTAAGAAGTTCCAGAGAGACACATGGAAGAAAGAAAACTCATGGGCTATGCAGGAGGGCAGGGGTAGATCAGGGGCTCCCAACCTTTTTTCTGCATGGATCCCTACCATGAACTGAAGGGTCCATGAATGGCTCTAGGGTCAAGTTGGTCTTAGAGCAGGGTAAAAGGCCAGCATGCATTGTGGGCTGAAGAGCCTGTACTGTCCTGTAGTGTTCTATATAACACAACCTTTTCACTGTACCTCAGTACATGTGATCATCATAAACCAATTTATCGATTAAATGTTTCAGGTGTCCATACAGACGCTTCTTAAATTTCCATACAAGGTCCAGCACGTATGACACTCAGCAAAACTATGAAAAGGAATAAAGAGCCTGATGTTTCGGGATGACCTGCTCAGGCATTTTTTATGTGCCACTCTGGATTTCCAGCATCTGTAGAATCTCTTGTGGTTGAGACCAAACCTGGATGGGATTGTTAGCTCTAACCGGGAGAGAAGGCACTCAGTTCCCAGCTGGTGAGGGTGTACAGTGGACAGCCGTTGCTGTTCAGCAAGTTTGCTCCACAGACCCACAGCAGCTTCAGATGCTGCTGAAAGCTGAAAACTTGGCCAGATCCATCATGGACACTACTCTCCACAGCACTGAGGACACTGTTAAAAGGCAATATCTCAGGAAGGTGGGATCTGACATTATGGACCCCTGTCACCCAGGACATGTCCTCTTCTCACTGCCACCATCAAGGAGGAGGCACAGGAGCCTGAAGATACACACTCAATGTTTCAGAAAAGCTTCTACCCACCTGCCATCAGATTTTTGAATGGACAATGAACCTCACTATTGCTATTTCATGAGTTTTTGCTCTGATCTGCACTAATAATTACATGACATATATATGTCTTACTGTAAACTATTGTTGCTTTAATTATATATTATAATTACTGCAATGTCCAGAGCCAAATATTTCATGATATATGCCAGGAATATTAAACTTGATTCTGATTCTAAGTATGTAATATTCATGGCTTCAAACAGACCTCCTCTGACAAGATTAGCTTGTCACAAAAAACTCTCTCACAAACCCACCTCATAAACCAGAAGTGGCCACAACACACTTGGCAGTAGATCTGTCTGTAGTTCTGGTCACCACTGTGTAGGACAGTACAGTCTGTAGTTCCGATCACACAGTGTAGGACAGTACAGTCTGCAGTTCTGGTCACACAGTATAGACAGTACAGTCTGTAGTTCCGGTCACACAGTATAGGACAGTACAGTCTGTAGTTCTGGTCACACAGTATAGGACAGTACAGTCTGTAGTTCTGGTCACACAATATAGGACAGTACAGTCTGTAGTTCAGATCACACAGTATAGCACATTACAGTCTGTGGTTCCAGTCACACAGTATAAGACAGTACAGTGTAGGACATTACAGTCTGTAGTTCCGGACACACAGTATAGACAGTACAGGCTGTAGTTCTGGTCACACAGTATAGACAGTACAGGCTGTAGTTCCGGTCACACAGTATAGACAGTACAGGCTGTAGTTCCGGTCACACAGTATAGGACAGTACAGTCTGTAGTTCTGGTCACACAGTATAGGACCGTACAGTCTGTAGTTCCGGTCACACAGTATAGGACAGAACAGTCTGTAGTTCCGGTCACACAGTATAGGACAGTACAGTCTGTAGTTCTGGTCACATAGTATAGGACAGTACAGTCTGTAGTTCCGGTCACACAGTATAGGACAGTACAGTCTGTAGTTCTGGTCACACAGTATAGGACAGTACAGTCTGTAGTTCTGGTCACATAGTATAGGACAGTACAGTCTGTAGTTCCGGTCACACAGTATAGGACAGTGCAGTCTGTAGTTCCTGTCACACAGTATAGGACAGTGCAGTCTGTAGTTCCGGTCACACAGTATAGACAGTACAGTCTGTAGTTCCGGTCACACAGTATAGACAGTACAGTCTGTAGTTCTGATCACCACAGTTTCAGATGCAGTTCCGTACTGCAGAGTAAAGGCCCTTTGGCCCATTGTTTTGCCTACCTTTTCACATGCTTCATAGTCAGTTTAAGCCTTCGCTTCTATATAGCAGACCACTTTTGCATGGACAGTCTGTTACAACTCAGCTCATCAGCTTTAGCTCCCAAATGGAAACAGACATGGTCAGGTATCAAGTTGTGATGTGGTTATGCCAGTCTTGGAGTACTGATTACAGTTCTGTTTGTCACACTATAGGGATGGTGTGACATTTCTGGAGAGAGTGCAGAGGAGATTCACCAGGAGAGCAAAAACTGGATATATCCAGTGTTGCAAATACTTCACCGGTCAGGCCAAATCTTTGGGAGCACAAATCGATGGAGGGGCTGCAGGATAAATTCACAAGTATTTTGCCTGCACTGGGTTATAAGTGGCAGCACAGTAGCAAAGGGATTAAAATAATGCTATTACAGCACCACTGACCCGTGTTCAATTCCTACTGCTGTCTGTAAGGAGTTTGTACTTACACCCCATCCTCCAGGTGCTCTGGTTTCCTCCCACAGTCCAAAGATGTACAGGTTAGTAGGTTAATTGGTCACAGGGGTGTACTTGAGCAGTGCGGGCTTGTTCAGTTGGAAAGGACTGTTACTGTCTCTAATTCTAAATCTAAATCTGTGGTGATGGGGAGAACTCATTGAGGTGCCTGGTTTGCCTGCCTTCATTGGTCAGGCAATGAGTATAGTAGTTCAGTCCTCATATCACAGCTGTACAAGAGTGTGAGATATGGTGTGCAGTTCAGGTTGCTGTGTTATAGGAAGGATATCATTAAACTAGGGACGATGCAGAAATGATTCACAAGGTTCCTGCTTGGACTAGGGAGCTTGAGTTATAAGAGGAAACTGGAAATGCTGGGGCTGTTTTCCCTGAAGTTCAGGAGGTTTGGGGGTGGCCTTACAGAGGTTTATAAAATCAGGAGAGGTGTAATACTGATGGATGTCAGTATTTTTTCCACAGGATAGGAAAGTCAAAAAATAGAAGCACTGGTTTAAGATGAGAGGTGAAATATTTTAAAGGTAAGGAGGAATTTATTTAGGTAGAGAGTGTTGAATTTATGAAATTCGTTGCCACAGATAGTGGTGGAGGCCAAGTCATTGAGCGTATTTAAGACAGATGTTGATAGACTCTTGATTAGCCAGGGCATGAAGGGATATGGGGAGAAGGTCAGAGATTGGGACTGCCAAAATGGTTCAGCCATGATGAAATGGAAGAACAGATGTGATGGGCCAAATGGCCTAATTCTGCTCCTTTATAGAGGTACCAACTAGAGAAGGGGCAGTGTTGGATCTCCTGTTAGGGAATGAGATAGGTCAGGTGACGGAGGTATGTATTGGGGAGCACTTCGGATCCAGTGATCACAATACCATTAGTTTCAATATAATTCAATATAATATATTATATTATAATATAATATATATAAAATAATATAATATATTATGGTGAATTTGGAGCTCCTTTCTGGGGAACGCGCTAGACGGTAGCACGTTATTAATATGCAGCAGCCTCTCCAGACTCTGGATTGGGGATTGCCAAACGTTACGTGGACTTTCTGTTGTAGTCTGTTTTGTCATATGCTTTTGTGATATCATTCTGGGGGAACGTTGTCTCATTTTTTAACTGCATTGCATTTGTCGTTTCTTAATGACAATAAACTGAATCTGAATCTGAATAATTATGGAGAAGGATAGGACTGGAACCAGGGTTGAGATTTTTGATTGGAGAAAGGCTAACTTTGAGGAGATGCGAAAGGATTTAGAAGGAGTGGATTGGGACTATTTGTTTTATGGGAAGGATGTAATAGAGAATTGGAGGTCATTTAAAGGTGAAATTTTGAGGGTATAGAATCTTTATGTTCCTGTTAGGTTGAAAGGAAAGGTTAAAAGTTTGAGAGAGCCATGGTTTTCAAGGGATATTGAAAACTTGGTTCGGAAAAAGAGAGAGATCTACAATAAGTATAGGCAGCATGGAGTAAGTGAGATGCTCGAGGAATATAAAGAATGTAAAAAGAATCTTAAGAAATAAATTAGAAAAGCTGAAAGAAGATATGAGGTTGCTTTGGCAAGTGAGGTGAAAATAAATCCAAAGGGTTTTTACAGTTATATTAATAGCAAAAGGATAGTGAGGGATAAAATTGGTCCTTTAGAGAATCAGAGTGGACAGCTATGTGTGGAGCCAAAAGAGATGGGGGAGATTTTGAACAATTTCTTTTCTTCGGTATTCACTAAGGAGAAGGATATTGAATTGTGTAAGGTTAGGGAAACAAGTAGAGTAGTTGTGGAAACTATGATGATTAAAGAAGAGGAAGTACTAGAGCTTTTAAAGAATATAAAGGTGGATAAATCTCTGGGTCCTGACAGGATATTCCCTAGGACCTTGAGGGAAGTTAGTGTAGAAATAGCAGGGGCTCTGACTGAAATATTTCAAATGTCATTCAAAACGGGGATGGTGCTGAAGGATTGGCATATTGTTCATGTGGTTCTATTGTTTAAAAAGGGTTCTAAAAATAGACCTAGCAATTATTGGCCTGTAAGTTTGACGTTAGTGGTGGGTAGATTAATGGAAAGTATTCTTAGAGATGGTATTTTTAATTATCAGGATAGACAGGATCAGATTAGGAACAGTCAACATGGATTTGTGCGTGGAAGGTCATATTTGACAAATCTTATTGAATTTTTTGAAGAGGTTACTAGGAAAGTTGACGAGGGTAAAGCAGTGGATGTTGTCTATATGGACTTCAGTAAGGCCTTTGACAAGTTTCCACACGGAAGGTTAGTTAGGAAGGTTCAATCGTTAGGTATTAATATTGAAGTAGTAAAATGGATTCAACAGTGGCTGGATGGGAGATGCCAGAGAGTAGTGGTGGATAACTGTTTGTCAGGTTGGAGGCTGGTGACTAGTAGAGTGCCTCAGGGATCTGTACTGGGTCCAATGTTGTTTGTTATATACATTAATGATCTGGATGATGTGGTGGTAAATTGGATTAGTAAGTATGCAGATGATACTAAGATAGGTGGCGTTGTGGATAATGAAGTAAGTTTTCAAAGCTTGCAGAGAGATTTAGGCCAGTTAGAAGAGTGGGCTGAAAGATGGCAGATGAAGTTTAATGCTGATAAATGTGAGGTGCTATATTTTGGTAGGACTCATCAAAATAGGACATACATGGTAAATGGTAGGGCATTGAGGAATGCAGTAGAACAGAGTGATCTAGGAATAATGGTGCATAGTTCCCTGAAGGTGGAATCTCATGTGGATAGGGTGGTGAAGAAAGCTTTTGGTATGCTGGCCTTTACAAATCAGAGCATTGAGTATAGGAGTTGTGATGTAATGTTAAAATTATACAAGGCATTGGTGAGGCCAAATTTGGAGTATTGTGTACAGTTCTGGTCACCGAATTATAGGAAAGATGTCAATAAAATAGAGAGAGTACAGTGGAGATTTACTAGAATGTTACCTGGGTTTCAGCACCTAAGTTACAGAGAAAGGTTGAACAAGTTAGGTCTTTACTCTTTGGAGTTTAGAAAGTTAAGGGGGGACTTGATAGAGGTATTTAAAATTATGAGGGGGATAGATAGAGTTGATGTTTTCCATTGAGAGTAGGGGAGATTCAAGCAAGAGGATATGAGTTCAGAGTTAAGGGGCAAATGTTTGGGGGTAACACGAGAGGGAACTTCTTTACTCAGAGAGTGGTAGCTGTGTGGAATGAGCTTCCAGTAGAACTGGTAGAGGCAGGTTCAATATTGTCATTTAAAGTAAAATTGGATAGGTATATGGACAGGAAAGGAATGGAGGGTTATGGGTTGAGTGCTGGTAGGTGGGACTATGTGAGAGTAAGCGTTCGGCATGGACTAGAAAGGGCCGAGATGGCCCGTTTCTGTGCTGTAATTGTTATATGGTTATCTTATGGTCTTATGGTCGCTAAGGAGAGATTGAAAAGACTGGGTATAATTCTCTTGAAGCAAAGATGCTGAGGGCCAATCTGATATAAAATTATAGATAAAGTAGTTAGTCAAATTTGTTTTATCCATGGTGGGGATGTGGATATCTAGAGGATGTACAATTTAGATGAGAGAAAAGAGTTTTGAAGGGAGTCTCAGGGTAAGTTTCTTTTTTACACAAGAGGGGTGAATGCCTGGAAATCAGTACCAGAGCTGGTGGTGGAATTAGATACGATGGGAATTGTGCAGTTGGACAGAAGGTCAGCATGGACATGTGCTGAAGGGTCTGTTTGTGTGCTGTAACTCTTGTTTATTTAGAGATACAGCGCAGAACAGGCCCTTCTGCCCCAACGAGCAGTGCCACCCAGCTACTCACCTGTTCAACAACTAGTGTAATCACAATGACTAATTAACCTACTAACCGGTATGTCTTTGGAATGTGCATCCGAAGGAAACCCACACCATTTCCAGGGAGAATGTACAAACTCCTTCCAGATAGCACTGGGAATTGAACTCTGAACTCTGGAATGGTCCGAGCTGTAACAGCATCATGCTAACAGCTATGCTACCATGACTCTCCAAGTGATCCATGAGAGAGAGAGAGAGTACTGTGTTGTCGAAGGTTTGAGTGACATCAATGGGAGTTGGTGCTAGGCAATAGAGAATCTCTGAACCTCAATCCCTCACTGCCCTCACCTGCTCTAGCTTTCAAATTTGATATCTCAGCTGTTCTTTCTTGATTCCTCTACCCTGCTGAGATAGAGGGGCAGAAATATGCCATTCAGCCCATCAAATCTGCTAACATTCAATCAAGGTTGGATTATTTTTCAGGACCCATTCTCCTGCCTTCTCCTCACAACCCTTACCTCCCTTGCCAAGCAAGAACTACCAGTCTTAACTTCAGTTCTTCGCTTATGAATACTGTGTCCTTGATGCTCTGTGCCTGTGATGTTGTTGTAAGTTTTTCACTGCACCTGTCCACACATGGACTTGTGCGAATGAAACTTAACTTTGACTTTGAAGATGTTGGAGGCTGGAGTAGCCAACAATCAGTTGAAGGAACTCAGCAGGATGAGCAGCATCTGTGGGGTGGTGGGGTGATGGGGGGAGGGGGGGGAAGGAAGTGATAATGTTTCAGGTCGAAACCCTGTGTCAGCTCTGAGAGTGGTGGGAAAAGATTTCTGAGCTGATAGGTGGGGTGCCTCCACCTCACCCCACCACCTTTCTGATCCTCCTTTGGTTTTCTCATTACTTCACCTTTCCTTCAAATACCTGCCCCCTCCCTCCTCCCCACCTACCTGGTTCCATCCACTCATTACACACACACACACACACACACACACACACACACACACACACACACACACACACACACACACACACACACACGCACGCACAGGTCACAGGTTCTATTGAATGTTAAAAGGCCTCAATAGAGTGGATGTGGAGAGGATATTTCCTATAGTGGGGGAGTCTAGGACCAGAGGGTACAGATAGAGTGGATGTGGAGAGGATGTTTCCTATAGTGGGGGAGTCTAGGACCAGAGGACACAGATAGAGTGGATGTGGAGAGGGTGTTTCCTATAGTGGGGGAGTCTAGGACCAGAGGACACAGATAGAGTGGATGTGGAGAGGATGTTTCCTATAGTGGGGAGTCTAGGACCAGAGGACAAAGATAGAGTGGATGTGGGGAGGATGTTTCCTATAGTGGGGGAGTCTAGGACCAGAGGACACAGATAGAGTGGATGTGGAGAGGATGTTTCCTATAGTGGGGGAGGCTAGGACCAGAGGACACAGATAGAGTGGATGTGGAGAGAATGTTTCCTATAGTGGGGAGTCTAGGACCAGAGGACAAAGATAGAGTGGATGTGGGGAGGATGTTTCCTATAGTGGGGGAGTCTAGGACCAGAGGACACAGATAGAGTGGATGTGGAGAGGATGTTTTCTATAGTGGGGGAGTCTAGGACCAGAGGACACAGATAGAGTGGATGTGGAGAGGATGTTTTCTATAGTGGGGGAGTCTAGGACAAGAGGACACAGTTTAGTATAGAGGGGCATCTATTTAGAACAGAGAAGAGGAAGAATTTCTTCAGCCAGTAAGTGGTGAATCTATGGAATTCATTCCCACAGGTGGCTGTAGAGGCCAAGTCATTGAGTGTACTTAAGGCGGAGGTTGATAGGTTCTTGATTAATCAGGGCATGAAAGTTATGGGGAGAAGGCAGGAGAATAGGGTTGAGAGTGAAATGGATTAACCATGATGAAATGACCGAACAGACTTGATAGTCTTAGGGCCTTTATACTGGCCGTCCCCCCTCTCTCCACACACACAAAATTCTGGAGAAACTCAGCAGGTCAGGCAGCATCTATGGAGCGGGATGAACCATCTACGTTTTGGACCAAGACCCTTCATCAGGACTGGAAAGGAAATGGGGGGCCTGATCTCAACTATCACCCCTATCAGCTTGCATTCCTTTTCCCTTCCCACCTTCTTATTCTGGCTTCTTCGTCCTTCCTTCCCAGTCCTGATGAAGGGGTTTGCCCACAACGTTCACTGTCATTCCCCTCCATGGATGTTTCCAGAACTGCTGAGGTCCTCCAGCATTTTGTGTGTGCTGCTCAAGAGCTCCAGCCTCTGCAGAATCTATTGTGTTTAACATTTCCAGCAGATGCAGTTTCTCGGACTTTTACAAAAGTCTGTCAGCATTCTGCTTGGCCTGCTGAGTCCCTCCAGTAGATGGCCTGCTGCTCCAGTGCTGAAACACCTGGGCCAGATAATTTGGTTGGAAGAACCTCACTCAGTCCATTGCCTTGGTCTCGGGACTCACCGTCTGCACCTGCCTCCCGACGGTGTGGTAGGGAAGGCAGCTCCAGTCGACCTCCAGCTGCCTTGTGTTTCTTGGGGGGCCTCGATCTCTGGCACTGGCTTTGGGTCCCACTCACACTACTGCTGGTGGAGAAAGGGCTATTGGGTCGAAGTCGTTGGGAAGAGGTATACCCTTTACCTGTTAACACAAGATGTTCACCTGTTAACATGTGGAATGAATGAGATGGTGAAATGGGCTGAGAAATGGCAGGAATTTAATCCCAATGAAGGTGAGGTGATGAATTTTGGCAATGCTAATAAAGTCTGGACAAATTCCAGAGTCAAAGTCAAAGTTAAATTTATTATCAAAGTATGTATATGTTACCATATACAACCCTGAGAGTCATTTTCTTATGGGCATTAAGAAATACAATGGAATTTATGAAAAACTACACATAAACAAAGACTGACAAACAACTAATGTGCAAAAGAAGAAAAATTGTGCAAATAAAAAATAATACTGAGAATCCGAGTTGTTCAGGAGTTCTTGGAAGTGACTCTGTAGATTATGGAATCAGCTCATTGTTGTGTTGATTGAAGTTAACCACGCTGGCTCGGAGCATGATGGTCGATGGGTAATAACTGCTGAACCTGGTGATGTTGGACCTAAGACTTCTGTACCTTCTGCCTGATGGTGGTAACAAGAAGAGAGCATGGCCTGGATGGATGGTGGGTGACCAAGGTAAGGTCTGAGGGAGTACTGAATTGGAAAAGCTTGAGAATACATTTCACCAGTCTCGAGTACAGCTTCTATCTTCCTGTTATCAGACTCTAGAATTGGCGTCTCCTGCTCTTAAGATGAACTCATTTCCCAATCTACCAATTTTACTTGTCTATGTGCACGGCACTTTCTCTGTGACTGTAGCACTCTATTCTGTAATCTCTTTCCTCTTCACAACCCTTGATGTTTTTATGGATAGAACGATCTGTCTGGATGGGATGCAGAGAAAAGCTTTTCACTGTACCTCTCGAGTCATAAAGCCATTGAGCATCAGAGGAGACAAACAGGCACTTCAGCCCATCTAGTCCATGCCAAACTGTTATTTTGCCTAGACCCATCAACCTGACCTGGACCATAGCCCTCCATATTCCTCCCATTTTTGTACTTACCCTAACTTCTCTTAAATGTTGAAATCAACCCCATATCCGCCACTTCCACTTGCACACCAGCCTCTGAGTGAAGGAGCTCTCCCTCAGGTTCCTTGTGTATAATTTACCTTTCACCCTCAACACTTGACCTCCAGTTCTAGTTTCCCTCAACTTCAGTGGAAAAAGTCTGCAAGTATTCACTTTAACTGTAGCCCTCATGATTTTGTATACCCCTATCAAATCTCCCCTCAATCTTCTTTGCTCCAGGGATAAAGACCTAACCTATTCAACATTTCCCTATAACTCAAGTCCTCAAGTACCAGCAACATCCTTGTAAATTTTCTCTGTACTGTTTTAATCTGTTCAGCACTAAAATCAGATTGTTGTCATCTGGACCACCCTCGGGTAATTTAGCAATTGGAAAAGTTTGCCTGAATTAGTGGCACTAGTGTAGCAGATAGGGTAATGTATTACAACACCAGTGATACAAGTTCAATTCCCATCACCGTCTGTAAGGAGTTTGCTCATTCTCCCCATGTCGACGTGGGTTTCCTCCAGGTCTCTAGTTTCCTCACACGTTCCAAGGACATACGGGTTAGAAGGTTAATGATTTACATGGGTGTCATTGGACAGCTGGGCCAGAAGGTTTCTTACTGTGCTATAGAAACATAGAAACACAGAAAATAGGTGCAGGAGTAGGCCATTTGGCCCTTCGAGCCTGCACCGCCATTCAGTATGATCATGGCTGATCATCCAACTCAGAACCCTGTACCTGCTTTCTCTCCATACCCCCTGATCCCTTTAGCCACAAGGGCCATATCTAACTTCCTCTTAAATATAGCCAATGAACCGGCCTCAACTGTTTCCTATGGCAGAGAATTCCACAGATTCACCACTCTCTGTGTGAAGACGTTTTTCCTCATCTCAGTCCTAAAAAGTTTATCCTTAAACTGTGACCTCTCGTTCTGGACTTCCCCAACATTGGAAACAATCTTCCTGCATCTAGCCTGTCCAATCCCTTTAGAATTTTATACGTTTCAATAAGATCCCCCTTAATCTTCTACATTCCAGTGAATATAAGCACAGTCGATCCAGTCTTTCTTCATATGAAAGTCCTGCAATCCCAGGAATCAATCTGGTGAACCTTCTTTGTACTCCCTCTATGGCAAGAATGTCTTTCCTCAGATTAGGGGACTAAAACTGCACACAATACTCTAGGTGTGGTCTCACCAAGGCCTTGTACAACTGCAGTAGAACCTCCCTGCTCCTGTACTCAAATCCTTTTGCTATGAATGCCAACATACCATTTGCCTTTTTCACCACCTGCTGTACCTGCATGCCCACCTTCAATGACTGGTGTACAATGACACCCAGGTCTCGTTGCACCTCCCCTTTTCCTAATCGGCCACCGTTCAGATAATAATCTATTTTTCTGTTCTTGCAACCAAAGTGGATAACCTCACATTTATCAACATTAAGTTGCATCTGCCATGAATTTGCCCACTCACCTAACCTATCCAAGTCACCCTGCATCCTCTTAGCATCTCCAAATAAAAGACAATGTTCACTTCCAAAACGGACATAGAGACACAGTCAATCCAACATGGCTCCCTCTGATGATCATCTGCAGAGTCTTTGATGAAAGTTGATAGTAATGAGAATTTCCACAAAACAACCACAAAATTTGGAAGAACTCAGCAGGCCAGGCAGCATTTATGGAGATAAATAAACAGTCGATGTTTCCGACTGAGGCCCTTCATGAGTCCTGATGAGAGGTCTCGGCCTGAAACTTTGACTATTTATTCTACTCCATAGTTGCTGCCTGATGTACTGAATTTCTCCAGTATTCAGTGTGTGTTATTCTGGATTTCCAGCATCTGACCATCTATCGACTCACTTTCAAGGACTTTTCATTTCATGCTCGTGATATTTACTACTTATTTATTTATTATTATTATTTCTTTTTTTTCTTTCTTTTGTATTTGCACCATTTGTTGTCTCCTACTCATTGGCTGTTGCCCTGTTGGTGCAGTCTTTCATTGATTCTATTGTGTTTCTTGTATTTACTGAGTATGCCCACAAAAAAATGTATCTCAGAGATCTATATATGATGACAAAAATATAAATTGATAATAAATTTACTTTGGACTTTGAATCTTGAAGTGAAGGCATTTATGAGGACGTAACCATGGCAGGCAGGCAGGCAGGCAGGCAGGCAGGCACGCACGCACGCACGCACGCACGCACACAAGACAATGGAGCAAAGTTCTCAGTAAATCTCATCTGAAGAGCTTGGAGTGAAGACTAGCCCTTTCAACAGATTTTAGGCACACCCTGAGAAGTAGGGTGAAGAGAGATGGAGATACTTGCAGCTCACGAGAAGTACAAGTGACACAGATATGAAGAAGCAAACAAAGGATTGAAGAGAGCCCAACAACAAGAGCCAGACGACGAGGAGTACTCCAAGCACAGAGCCAGACAATAAGGATACTTTTTGGACAGACAAAAAAATTCCTAGATAAGAAATCAAATCAACCAAGGCAGATCGGTTACACCAGTCATTGAGGCACTAATGATATCATATGACTAGCATTCAATTCCATTCCTATTTTTCCCATTGTTCCAGTCATAAGGTTTGGAATGATGTATTTGTCACTCATTTGAATGGGACTATTTCTTCAGATAATAATCAAAAAAACAGCACATGAAAGGAAAGATAAACTTATGAGAAAATCCCCTCCTCCATGGCTACTCGCTCCCCATCAGTTTCGGTCAGGTCTGCTTTTATGGTCCTTTGCTTGGGTTGGAGCTCCAATGTTTTTCCGCTGCAACATGCTGCCCTTTGAGACAAAGCAGAGACCAGTTTTGCATGGGTGTGGGTCTTGCTGCACATAGAATTACACAGTATCTGTAGTGCAGGAACAGCCATTCAGTCCATCTGTTCCCTACTGGTGCTTCTGCCCAATGTGAGCCTCTTCCCATTCCCGTTCATCCCATCCCAACACCTCATCTTTCACTTCCTCTCTCCCTAACACATTTATCCAACTGCCCCTCAAACACATTTCTGCTCTTTTCCTCAGCCAATCCCTATGGGAGGCAAGTCCCATATTCTCTCCTTTCCCCAGGAACTGATAGTTCTCCTGGAATACATGGCAACTTCTTTATTTCTAGAACAAGGGTTCCCAACCTCTTATATGCCATGGACCAATACCAGTAAACAAAGTGTCTGTGGAGCCCAGGATGGGAACCTCTGTTCTAGAACATAGGACATAGAACACTACAGCACATTACAGGCCCTTTGGCCCACAACATTGCGCTGATCTTTTAACCTACTCTAAGATCAATCTAACCCTTCCCTCCCATATAAACCTCCATTTTCTTATCATCCATATGCCTAGCTGAGAATTTTTTAAATGTCTCTTATGTATCTCTTGTCCAACACCATCAATGACAGTGCATTCCAGGCACAAACCACATTCTCTGTGTAAAAGGTCTACTTCTGCCATCCCCCCTACACTTGCCTCCAATCACCTTAAAATTATGCTCCTTCAAATTGCCATTTACACACTGGGAATAAAAAATTCTGGCTGTCCACTCAATCTATGTCAGTCTTCTCCATATCAAATAGGGTAAGGTTGAATAGGTTAGGTCTTTATCCCCTGGAGGAAAATGAGGGGAAATTTGACAGAAGTGTACAGAATTTGAGGGGTATAGATAGGGTATATGCAGGCAGGCTTTTCCACTGAGACTAGAACTAGAGGTTATAGAAACATAGAAACATAGAAATTAGGTGCAGGAGTAGGCCATTCAGCCCTTCGAGCCTGCACCGCCATTCAGTATGATCATGGCTGATCATCCAACTCAGAACCCTGTACCTGCTTTCTCTCCATACCCCCTGATCCCTTTAGCCACAAGGGCCATATCTAACTTACTCTTAAATATAGCCAATGAACCGGCCTCAATTGTTTCCTGTGGCAGAGAATTCTACAGATTCACCACTCTCTGTGTGAAGAAGTATTTCCTCATCTCGGTCCTAAAAGGCTTCCCCTTTATCCTTAAACTGTGACCCCTCGTTCTGGACTTCCCCAACATCAGAAACAATCTTCCTGCATCTAGCCTGTCCAATCCCTTTAGAATTTTATACGTTTCAATAAGATCCCCGTCAATCTTCTAAGTTCTTATGCTTTAAGGGTGAAAGGTTAACTGATTAAGGGGAACTTCTTCATTCAGAGTGGTGAGAGTGTGGAATGAGTTGCCAGTGTAAGTGGTGGATGTGGGTTTGATTTCAACATTTAAGAGAAACTTGGATAAATTTGTGGATGGGAGGGGTATGGAGGGCTATGGTCCAGGTGCAGGTCAATGGGAATCGGTAGGATAACAGTTTGGCATGAACCGTAGTGTTTTACAATTATAACTTTTGATTAAGCTTTTGTTTTTTTAGCCTCTAGTCTGTCTTCATACAAGCAATAATATGGGAACTTTGACATTGCTCCTGTGAAGTACATCAGGTCTTAGTGCCCGAGGTTTCTCCATGCATGCATGCATAAAGAGTCAAATGCTGAGAATATAGTACGTGCTATCTTTCCTTGTGACAAGAAACCAACCCCTTACACCTAACGCAGTATCAGAGATTGACTTTTGTGACTGTTTCGGCTCATTACACAGACATCCAGGGATGAACGATGAATGCGAGGAGGTGCAACAAGAGACAAGAGATGGAAGACTTGGAAGGAGGCAACATTTTCTGGGAATCCTGCTCCAGACAGTTATCCCGTATTCACCGTTGGATGGAGCAGGGTAGACAAGTAGTATCCTCCTGGTCAAATATCCAAGATGGTCATGTGCACCATCTGGTACAACATCAAGATGTAACACCTGTCCCAACAGAGAAGGCTGTAGAGAAGATCACCAATGCACCAGAGGTAGCAGAGATTGTGATGCATCACGAGTGCAACAGCAGACAGCAAAAGACCATGCAGATTATCTTCAACAAGTCGCCACAGCATGAAACAAGGTAAAGATAACCAAAGCCCAGAGTCAAGCCATGCAGGAGGAGCCCTAAGAGGGCACAGCCTCAGGACCATTTCCAACATGAGGGAGGTATAGTGAAGGAGAAAGAGGAGAGTGAGATCAGAGTGAAGAGTCATTGGAGAGTTCCCAGGCCTCTCTTGGGCACAGAGCAGCATTGGGTACAAACCTGTCTTTACGAGACTGGTGCCCTCCATCTTGTATCCGGCGCGGTCTGCCGCAGTGGCCAATGCCTGGGTAAAGTCGCCATCGGTAAAGATGGAGTCGGAAGAGGAGCTGGCCGCGCTAGGTCGACGGCTAGACATATTACGCTCCTCTTCTGAGGCAGAACCCCAGCCATTGACCATTGAACCTGGAAGGAAAGGTAGGGCAGGTTGATCAGAGGAATCAGAGCAACACATCCCCACTTCAACATAAAGACAAATGGGTTCCTTGGCTTTGGAAAAGGAAGCACATTCAATCCTTCGAAATTAATACTCCGTCCCCAGTGGGAGGATAGTCTCCAACCCTGGCTACCACATTTTAGAAAGGAGGCTCAAAGTTTAAAGTAAATTTATTATCAAAGTAGGTATATGTCACCATATACTACTCTGAGATTCAGTTTCTTGCAGGCATTCACTGTAGACCAATAGAAACAATGAAAAACTACACACGATGACGAGCAACTGATATGCAAAAGCAGACAAACTATGCAGGTACAAATAAGTAAATAGTACTGAGAACATGAGTTATAGTCACAGAGTCATAGAAAAATACAGCACAGGAACAGGCCCTTCAGCCCATCTAGTCCATGCCAGACCATAGCCCTCTGTACTCCTCCCATCCATGTACCTATCCAATCTTCTCTTAAACATTGAAATGAATTGTAGAGTCCTTGAAAGTAAAAACATCGGTTGTGGAATCAGTTCAGACTTGAGGGGAGTGAAGTTATCCACACTGGGTCAAGAGCCTGATGGCTGAGGGGTAATAACTGTTCCTGAACTTGGTGGTGTGGGACCTGAGACTCCTGAACCTTCTTTCTGATGGCAGCAGCAGGAAGAGATATGGCCTGGATGGAGGGGACCCTTGATAATGCACGTTGCTTTCTTGTGACAGTGCTCCTTACTGATGTTCTCAATGGTGGGGAGGGCTTTCCCTGTGATGGACTGGGCCGTATTCACTACGTTTTGTATACATTTCCATTCAGGCTTTGAGAGGGGTGCAGCTCTGTCCGCTGTTATAAAACTCTTCAACAGACCTCACTTAAAGATGAACTCTTGATCTCCAAAAGTACCTCGTTGTGGACTTAAACCGCATTGTCTTCTTGCATTGCACTTACTCTGCATTCTGCTATTTTTTCCTTTTTACATGCAACATATGTGAGATATGGTGAAAAGCTTTTGTTTGTGTGACATCTTGATAGATCATTCCACACATAAGTATATCAAAAAAAGAATGCAGAATACAGTAAACACAGGAGGTTCTACAGACACCGGAAATCTAGAGCAAAACACACAAAACTCAGACCTTCGAGCAGCATCTACAGAGGGGAATAAATGGTCGATGTTTCAGGCCGAGATCCTTTATTAGATCTGGGCTGGAAAAGAAGGGGGCAGAAGGTAGGGGGAGGGGAAGGAGTACAAGCTGGCAGGTGAAAGGTGAGACCAGAGGCCGATTTCTCTATTAAATGTAGATGCTAACATTTTAACTAAAGTTTTGGCCCGTAGGCTGGAGACTATTTTACCCTTGATTATCTCTGAGGATCAATCTGGCTTTATTAAAAATCGCCTTCCTTTTTCAATATTAGACGTCTTTTTAATATTCTATATTCATCTTCATCAGGGACCCCTGGATGCGTTATCTCTCTTGATGCCGAAAAGGCATTTGATCGGGTGGAGTGGCACTATTTATTTGCGGTTTTAGAAAAATTTGATTTTGGATATAATTTTATTAAGTGGATTAAGTTACTATATTCCCATCCAATTGCATCAGTTTTGACTAATTCCCAGCAATCCAAACCGTTTGATCTTAAACGTGGCACCCGACAGGGATGCCCTTTAAGCCCTCTATTATTTGATCTGGCTATTGAGCCATTGGCAATTGCGTTTCGCAGTTGTACTGAACTGACTGGGATCTGGAGGGGCAGTTTTGAACACAAAGTCTCTCTATACGCCAATGATTTGTTACTTTTTATATCAAACCCAACCACCTCCTTACCTTTGTTGTTTTCACTTCTCAATAAATTTAGTCAGCTACCTGGATACAAACTTAATCTACATAAGAGTGAACTTTTTCCAATAAATAAGGAAAGACAAGAATTAGAATTTCACAATCTCCCTTTTAAAGTAGTAAACAATTGTTTTATTTATCTTGGTATTATCGTAACAAGGAATTATAATCGACTGTTTGATGAGAATTTCAATAATCTTTTAAATTTTACAAAACAGAGATTAGCACAGTGGTCACCTCTGTCCATGTCTTTAATTGGGTGAATTAATGTAATTAAAATGTATATTCTTGCTAAATTTTTATACTTATTTCAATCTTTACCTATATTTATTCCTAAAGTTTTTTTTGACTCTTTAGATTCTATTATCTCGTCATACCTATGGAAGGGTAAACAGCCCAGACTCGATAAAGCTCATCTCCAAAAGCCTAAAAGAGAAGGTGGCTTGGCGTTGCCTAATTTTCGTTCATATTATTGGTCAGCCAATATTCGTAATATTATCTTTTGGTCCTACTTTTATAATCAGTCTGTTTGTCCAACATGGGTGGCAATGGAATTAAACGCTTATAAGAAATTATCTATTCCAGCTTTACTTGGATTTGTTCTTCCTTGCCAATTGCCAAAATCTATTATTAATCCTGTAATCAGGCATACTCTGAGAATATGGGCTCAATTTAGAAAATACCATGGTCTTTATAGTTTTTCCCTCTCTAGTCCTATTCTATACAATCATTTATTTCAACCGTCTATGCAGGATTCCACATTCCAAGACTGGTGTAGGAGAGGTATCAGGCGTTTTGAAGATCTTTTTATAGACAATCGGTTTGCGTCTTTTGAATAGTTGTTTATAAAGTTTAATTTACCGAATACTCATTTTTTTAGATACCTTCAAATTAGACATTTTATTAGCTCTTTAATACCACATTTTCCTGAACAACCTGATAAAAATGTTGTTTCGCTGAACACCTAAGCTCGGTCCGCCAGAAAAAGCAGGATCTCCCATTGGCCACACATTTTAATTCCACATCCCATTCCCATTCTGATATGTCTATCCATGGCCTCCTCTACTGTCAAAATAAATCCAAACTCAGGTTCGAGGAACAACACCTTATATACCGGCTGGGTAGCCTCCAACCTGATGGCATGAACATTGACTTCTCTAACTTCCGTTAATGCCCCTCCTCCCCTTCTTACCCCATCCCTGACATATTTAGTTGTCTGCCTGTTCTCCATCTCCCTCTGGTGCTTCCCCCCTCCTTTCTTTCTCCCGAGGCCTCCCGTCCCATGATCCTTTCTCTTCTCCAGCTCTGTATCACTTTCACCAATCACCTTCCAGCTCTTAGCTTCATCCCACCCCCTCCGGTCTTCTATCATTTCGCATTTCCCCTCCCCCCACTACTTTCAAATCTCTTACTATCTTTCCTTTCGGTTAGTCCTGACGAAGGGTCTCGGCCCGAAACGTCGACAGCGCTTCTCCCTACAGATGCTGCCTGGCCTGCTGTGTTCCACCAGCATTTTGTGTGTTGTTGTTTAAAAATGTTGTAGATTTGTTTCTTCAAATGAACCCCTTGGGCAAAGGCGTAATTTCTTCTATTCGTGTTAAATTTATGATTCTCAGATGAGCCCCTTGTGATTAAATTAAAACTGCTTGGGAGCATGACTTAGGTTTTTCTTTGTCCGACAAGGTTTGGGATTCAATTCTTAAATCCGTCAATTCAATCTCTTTATGTGCTCGTCATTGTCTCCTGCAGTTTAAAGTCATCCACAGGGCTCACATGTCCAAAACCAAATTGGCGAAGTTCTATCCTGATATTAGTCCCTGGTGTGACAAATGCAAAGGAGGTGAGGCCTCCCTTTTCCATTTGTATTGGGCCTGTCCTACTCTGGAAAAATTTTGGGAAGATGTTTTTTTAACTTTATCTTCTATATTAAATTGTCATTTGGAACCTGATCCTTTGATCGCTCTTTTTGGTATTCTTCGAGACCCTAACAAGCATTTGACCCCGGCTAAACAACGAACATTGTCTTTTGCCTCTCTTCTAGCCAGACGAGCAGTACTTCTTAAGTGGACAGATGTAGTTCCCCTTACCCATGCTCACTGGCTTAGGGATATTATGTCTTGTTTAGATCTCGAAAAGATTCACTACTCACTTTCTAATTCTGACATAAAGTTCCATAGGGTGTGGGGATCTTTTCTCGAATATTTTCATAAATCTCACCTAGATTCTTTTTTCCCTTGATAATCGGACCCTACATTTCCAGCTTTTTTTTGACTTTTGTTTTTTTCTGATCAGGTAGCAGGCTGCCACCCCTTTTTTTTATTACAATATGTAGTTCTGGGGTAATAAAAGTGTATCTCATATAATGGTTGGCTTGGAGTTGGATAGGTGATGGATTGGGTGCTTTTCTTTCTTTTCTCTTTTTTTTTCCTTTTTTACTATGGGTGACTTGCTCATTTGTTAAGACATGTATTATTGTTATTTTTGTTTATATGGCAATGATCCTTCTATATATATTATTGATTTTCTTTTCTTTGTTGTATTTTGTAGAAAATTATAAATAAATATTAAAAAAAAAAGAAAGGTGAGACCAGATGAGGGGGAAGGTGCGTGGGTAGTGGTGGTGGGATCATGAAGTGGGAAGCTGGGAGGTGAAAGGTAGAAAAGGTAAAGGGGTGAAGAAGAAGGAATCTGAGACGAGAGGCCATGTTCACAATTTACTAACACTAGCCCACACATCTTTGGAATGTGGGAGGAAACTGGAGCACCCGGAGGAAATTCACAAGATCATGGGGAGAATGTACAAACTTCTTACAGACAGCGGCAGGAATTGAACTGCGATCAGTGATTGTTGTGAAGTGATTAACCTAACCACTATGCTGCTGTGTTGACAAACCAACCCCTCCCCCCAATGCAGGCATGCTCTGAAGGCACCAGAATTCATGGTGACACTTGTAGGTTAGTCCCCAGCGATTCCCTGGTGCATTTTATCGTATGTCGCAAAGTTCAAAGTTCAAAATACATTTATTATCGAAGCATGTATACATTATACAGCCTTCAGATTTGTCTCCTTACAGGTAGCCACAAAGCAAAAAACCATAAAGAACCCATATATAAAAAAGATGGCCATGTACCCGATATGAAGTGAGAAAAAGAAATCATGCAACAATAGCAAACAAGAGGAAATCTGCCGATGCTGGAAAACCAAGCAACGCGCACAAGATGCTGGAGGAACTCAGCAGGCCAGGCAGCATCTGTGGAAAACATTCTAGGCCTGAATCGCCGACTGTACTCTTTTCCATGGATGCTGCCTGGCCTGCTGAGTTCCTCCAGCATTTTGTGTGTGTCTCATGCAAGCAATAGTTGAAGTGTATTTGATAAATAAATCTGAATCTGAAACTGCATCTGAATGCCACCAACAATTTGCTTTTAAAGCTCTCAAAATTCTGGGACCGGAGTACATCACAGAATCGTTTCTGTTTTATAATCCTACTCGAGCTCTCAGGTCGTCTTCTGTTGGTCCCTTAAACGTTTATAATCTCCCTCAAAAGATATTTGGCAGGTCAGCTGTTTTGAACTACACTCCTAAACTGTGGAATTCAATACCTAAAACTATCAGGGATGCCGACTCAGTTGACACTTTTAAACACCAGCTCAAAATCTATTTATTTAACCTTGCTTTTAACTGACATCATTTTGTCTTTTATTTTCATGTTTACTTTTATTTTTTACTTTATTTCATGTTTGCACTTGATCCCGTTGTACATCACTTTAAACTACATTGTCTGCATGAAAAGTGCCCTATAAATACAGTTATTATTGTATTTTTATTTTTTTCTTAGCACAAGCTGGTAAAACCTGGTACACACTCATTTCTCAAACGCTAGGAACTGTCAGACTATTCTGGTGATGTTTAATATTGTGACTTTCTGCAGATTAACAGAGATATTGCTGTGTAGATCTAATTGTTTAATGTATTGTGTATGCTAATACTTCAGAAAGGGGAGGATGAGGGAACCTGAACTAATCCTCACTGATGGATCAGAAGTGGAGAGAGTGAGCAATTTCAAGTTTCTGGGTGTCAAGATCTCTAAGGTTCTAAACTGGTCCCAACATATTGATGCAACTATAAAGAAAGCAAGACAGCGGCTATATTTCATAAGGAATTTGAGGAGATTTGGTTTGTTACCCAAAGCAATCAAAAACTTGTACAGATATTCAGTGGAGAGCATTCTGACTGGCTGCATCACTGTCTAGTATGGGGAACTGCTTACTGCACAGGATTGAAACAAGCTACAGAAAATTGTAAAATTAGTCAGCACCATCTTGGGTACTAGCCTTCATAGTGTCATCTCAGAGAGGTGGTGTCCATTATTAAGACATCTCCATCACCCAGGACATGCCTTGTTTTCATTGTTACCATCAGGAAGGAGGTCCAGAAGCCTGAAGGCATACACTCAGTGGTTCAGGAACAGATTATTCCCCTTACATCCAATTCCTAAATGGACATTTAATCCGTGAACACTAGCTCACTTTTATTATTTCTGCTTTTGCATTTTTAAAATTTAAGTATTTAATATACATTTATACATTATGCAAGGCCAGCTGAAAGGTTTTAAGGTGGATAAGTCACCTGGACGAGATAGACTACATCCCAAAGGTTGCTGAAGAGGTAGCAAATGCATTGGTTATGATTTTTCAAAAATCACTTGATTCTGGCATGGTTCTGGAAGACTGGAAAATTGCAAATGTCACTCCACTCTTTAAGAAGTGAGAAAGGTAAAAGAAAGGCAATTATAGGCCAGTTAGCCAAGCCTCAGTGGTTGGGTAAGTGTTGGAGTCTATTATTAAGGATAGAGTTTCAGGATACTTGGAGACTAATGATAAAATAAATCAAAATCAGAGTGGTTTCTGTCAAGGGAAATCTTGCCTAACAAATCTGTTTTGCCGTTCTTCGAGGAAGTAACAAGCAGGGTGGACAAAAGAGAAGCAGTGGATGTCATTTACTCGGATTTTCAGAAGGCATTTGATAAGGTGCCACACATGAGGCTGCTTAACAAGATAAAGTCTCATGGCATTACAGGAAAGATACTGGCATGGATAGAGGAATGGCTGACAGGCAGGAGGCAGAGAATGGGGATGAAGGGGGCCTTTTCTGATTAGCTGCCAGAGATTAGTGGTTTTCCTCAGGGGTCAGTATTGGAACCAATACTTTTCACATTGTTTATCAATGATTTAGATAATGGAATTGATGGCTTTGTGGCCAAATTTGCAGATGATCCAAAGATAGGAGGAAGGGTAGGTAATGCTGAGGAAGCAATGTGACTGCAGGACTTAGATAAACGGGCGAAAAAGTGGCAGTTGGAATACAGTGTTGGGAAATGTATGATAATGCATTTTGGTAAAAGGAACAATAGTGCAGACTATTATTTAAATGGGGAAAAATTCAACCATCAGAGATGTAAAGGGACTTAGGAGTCATTGTGTAAGACACCCAGAGGGTTAATTTACAGGTTGAGTCTGTAGTCATGAAGACAGCGACAGGTTACTATCGATGCAATGCTCCTCAGACAGGATGAAGAGGTCAATACTCCCCAATGCCATTAGGCTTTACAATTCAACCGCCAGGACTTAAGAACTTTTTAAGAGCTATTATTAATGCTTTTTGAGATAGTGATTTAGATGCATATCATATTTTTTTACTGAGTTAAGTATTGTATGTTATTAGTTTTGCTACAACAAGTGTATGGGACATTGGAAAAAAAAGTTGAATTTCCCCATGGGGATGAATAAAGTATCTATCTATCTATCTATCTATCAAATGCAATGTTGGCATTTATTTCAAGGGGAATAGAATATAAAAGCAAGGAGATAATACTTTATAAGACACTAGTCAGGCCGCACTTGGAATATTGTCAACAGTTTTGGGCCCCATATCCCAGAAAGGATGTGTCATTGTTGGACAGAGTCCAGAGGAGTTTCACGAGGATGATTCTGGGAATAAAGGGGTTAACATATGAGGAGCATTTGGCAGCTTTGGGCCTGTACTCACTGGAATTTAGAAGAATGTGGGGAAATCTCACTGAAATTTACCAAATGTTGAAAGGACTAGATAAAGTGGATGTGGAGAGGATGTTTCCTGTGGTCAGGGTGTTCAGAACTGGAAGGCACAGCGTCAAATTTGAGGGGCGACCTTTTAGAACAGAGGTATGAAGAAATTTCTTCAGCCAGAGAGTAGTGAATCTGTGGAATGTTCTGCCACAGACTGTGGTGGAGGCTGAGACTTTGGGTGTACTTAAAGCGAAAATTGATAGTTTCCTGATTGGTCAGGGCATCAAACGATATGGTAAGAAGGCAGGTGTATGGAGTTGAGTGGGTTCCGGGATCTGCCATGATGGAACAGCGGAGCAGACTCGATGGGCTGAATGGCCTAATTCTGCTCCTATGTCTTATGGTCTTATTTACTTACTGTAATGGATTTACTTTTTTCAATATACTATATATTGAATTGAACAGCTGCCATAAAGTTGACAAATTTCACAATATATGCCGGTGATATTAAACCTGATTCTGACTCTGCACCAGTTGTAGATATTTCTACTGAGACAATGTTCCATGGTCTTTCAATTTCCTCTTTTAATTCAGTGTATTTCAGGTGTTTTTCACGTATTGATTTCTGTATGATGTGTGTTTGGAATGGTGATATCTGTTAAGTAAGTTGTTCTTGCTTGTTTATCCTGTATTGTTACATTCAGATCGCTATTATTGATTGTCCTGTCAATAACTGATCGGTTGTAATATAATTTGTGAGACTTTGGCTCTAAAACTGGATCAGGCTTGTAGTTGTTGTAAGGTGTGATTTCATTTATGAGTTTGTATTTTAAAGCAGGATTTTGGTGAATGATGTTTGCCAGTTGATTGTGTCTGTGTAAGTCATCAGATTGAGTTAAACTGCTACGGGATCCCTAATATTACTTTTACTATTGTTATTATTATAAAACATTATTCCTGGATGTAGCAGAAGGAAAGATTTATCCACTTTCCCAACAGAATGTGAGGCTTGGGGCAGGGATGCTCCACGCTTCGGTCTCAAAGGCCAATAATGTTGATGTGGAACAGAGGACAATCAGAAGTCCAGGAATCCACTCTGCGCTTGAAGGTCAAAAACATGGATGGGTGATGAAGGATACTGTGGATGTTGGGCTGTCCCCAGGTCAGGGGATCCTGGGACCAGATGCCCGTGCAAACAAGAGGCACAATGGGTGATGAGTCAGTATGCCTGGAGCTTGAGCTTAGTCTGGAGATTGACATTGAAGATCAAAGCCCAAAGGTTGATCAGAAGTCTGGAGGCCAACGCCTGGAGACTAGGGGCTCAGAGGCCTGTCCTGGAGGTGGAGTACTGTCCATGAGGGTGGGTGAGTGGGAGGGAGGAAACGGGTTTGATTTGTTGATGATGTTCTGTTGCTTGTTGTGTTCTGTGTTGTTCTGTCGAGCATTGTGGGAATTATGTTAGTGCTGGAACGCGTGGCAACAATTGTGGGCTACCCCAGCGCAACCTCGAGTGTGTTGGTTGTTAATGCAAATGACATATTTCAATGGATGTTTCAATGTACTTGTGACAAATCAATCTAAATCCTTCTAACAAAGAATGAGAAATGCTTTATTCCTGGATGCAGGGGAGTGAACAAGATGCCCCCTTTGCTAACAGATTGTGGGGATAGGTGCAGGGTGTTAGGGGATAGTAAGATGAGGGGCAGGAGGCTGAGGTGAGAGAAAACTGAAGCTAAATCCACTGGGAAGGTCACATTTCAAGGGTTATACGTTGAGGGGCCAGTCATGAAACCAAACGACTGAAAAACTGAGAAGCAACAAACTGAATAGAAAGGGAGCCTGTGCATTTTCAGAAATCCAGCCACACTTAATTATGGATGTTTTTAAGAGAAGGAGAGGGAGAAAAGGATTTAATACGGCAGAACACAAGACAGAAATGAAGCTGAAACCCAAGCACCATGAAATGACTACTGCCTGGTACACTGTGACAGATAATGTGTGGTGCAATTGCTTTGGGGAATTTTAATTCAACAAAAAAACCTAATATGATATGGGTTACCCGGTTTGAAAAAATACATATCAAACTTCAGATGGATCACTGCCTGACACACCAGGCCGTGACACAGAGGCTAGTGTGTGATCGCTCCTTTGAGCTGCGTGTTCCTTTCTCAAGCAGTGCATGGCTCTGGTTTCAAAGCTGAGTTCTGGCTTTTCAATTTTCACTCCTTCTTACTGGACCAGATGGCGAAAGGCAGAGAAAAAAAATTCAGCTCCGAGGGGGTGGGTTAGGAACTTGCACTTGCACTTGGTGCTAGTGAGGCCAAAAATAGGAAGGTCATGCAGTTCAACACGTGGCCAAGGAGACAGTCTCTGCCGTTCCTGTGGAACAACCTGCTACATGGGCAACAACTTGCTCTCCATACTATTCTGCCCTGGCTTGTGAATCACATAGGGACACAACATCCATGGATGACCCTGACTAACGGAGGACTTCAATAAAGAGATGGTGTCGAAGGGAGAACACTGTCTTCCAAGGAAACTGGGACCTGTACAAATGGGATGATTTGCTCCTGAACTGGAGGGGGAGTAATATACATGTGAAGGTTTGCTCATGCTGCACAAGGAGATGAAACTAGAGTTGCGAAGGGATGGGAATGAAAGCACCAGGGCAGATGGTGGATTGGTTATGGGAAAGGAAGTTGTTCAGTCTACATACAAAGACTGGAATTAAAGGGTTGTGCATGAAGGAACTACTGATCTGAGCTGTGTATATTTCAATGCAAGGGGCATTGTAGGAAAGGTGGATGAGCTTAGTGCCTGGATCAGCACATGGAATTATGACACTTTAGCCACTAGTGAGACTTGATTGCAGGAGGGGCTGGACTGGTAGCTCAGTATTCTGGGGTTCCATTGATTTAGACATGACAGAGCAGGAGGGATTAAAGGGGAGGTACAAAATTAATTAGGGAAAATCACACAGCAGTCCTCAGACAGGACAGACTGGAGAGCTCATCTTCTGAGCAACAAGAAAGGTATGACCACATTAATAAGGTTATATTATAGACCACCCAATAGTCAGAGGGATTTAAAGGAGCAAATTTGTAGAGGGATCGCAGACTGTTGCATGAACATTGGTTGTGATAGTAGGTGATTTTACCTTTTCACATATTGACTGGTATTCCCATACTGTAAAAGGGCTGAATAGGATAGATTTGTGAAATGTTTTCAGGGAAGTTTTCTTAATCAATATAGAGAGGTCCCAACTAGATAGTGTAATACTGCATCTTCTAAAGTGCCCTGAAAAAGTATCAGCCCCCACAACTATTTTTATATTTTACTGTCTCATTTTCTAAATTTAAAATATATTGAAGCAGAGTTTTTTGTGTTCTACAAAACATTGTGGATCATGTGAAATGAAAAAAATTACAGAACCTGTCAACAATTTACTAAAAATTAAAAACCAAAATTGTGAGGCTGAAGAAGTATTCATCTCCTTTGTAATTACTACACCAGCTTTCCTCAGGTGGAATATGCAAGTACTACCTTACCAATACCCAATTTGTTGATGTAGAAATCCTCTTCTCAATGAATTCATAAGAATAAGTACCCCCTCTCTCTCTCTTTCTGTGAGGTCCAATAGTAGATTTTTAACAGACCAAACCAAAATGAAGACTCAAGGCAAATCAGAGGCAAATCAATAATGAAGACAGACAGATCTTGGGAAAGACCATCTCAGAAGCACTGAACATACCTCGAAGTTCAGCACAGTCCATCATGAAAAAGTGGAAAATAAATGAAACCACCAGCCACACTGCCTAGGTCAGGCCGCCCCTTAGTCATTGAAGAAGAATGGCACTTGCAAGAGAGGCTACTGTGATGGCAACAGTCACTCTGAGTGAACTGCAGAAGTCAGTGGCTACAACTTGAGATGAAGTTCATGGCTCCATGTATTCTGAGGCCTTGCACAAGAAGTGTATTTGTGGAAGAGTGGCCAGGAAGAAGCCCTGGCAAAAAAGAAAGCATATCCTTGCCCATAAAGATTTGCAAAGAGTTGCTTAGAAGACACTGTAAAGATCTTGTGAATAGATGACACTAAAGAAAAACTTTTTGACCTCAACACTAACTGGTATGTGTGGCGTAAATCCAATACTGTGCATCAGCCAGGTAATCATCCCTCGTGTAAAGTATGGTGGAAGCAGCATCACGCTACAAGGATGCTTTTTCAGCAGCAGGGACTGGAAATCTGATCAGGATTTCTTGGAAGAAGAATGTTGCTAAATACAGAGATCCTGGATAAAAACCTGCTAGGCTCTGCCAGAAAGCTTAAACTGGGGAAGAAATTTGTCTTTCAGCAGGACAATGACCCAAAGCACACCGCAAGAGCAATCATGCAGTGGTTTCAAATGAAGAAAATTGTTGTCCGTGAGTGGCCCAGTCAGGTTCCTGACCTTAACCCCAATGAACATCTCTGGCAAGACTTCAAGTTTACTGCCCACCACCTCTCCCCAATCCCCAACTGACCTGGCACAGCTTGATCAACTTTGCAAGGAGGAATGGACAAACCTTGCTCCATCATATTGTGTGAAGCTATAACTGCAAGAGGTAGTTCAACTAAGTACTGAGAAAGGGGGAATAACATATAACCATATAACAATTACAGCACGGAAACAGGCCATCTCGGCCCTTCTAGTCCGTGCTGATGCTTACACTCACCTAGTCCCACTGGCCCGCACTCAGCCCATAACCTTCCATTCCTTTCCTGTCCATATACCTATCCAATTTTACTTTAAATGACAATACCGAACCTGCCTCTACCACTTCTACTGGAAGCTCATTCCACACAGCTACCACTCTCTGAGTAAAGAAATTCCCCCTTGTGTTACCTCTAAGCTTTTGCCCCCTAACTCTCAACTCATGTCCTCGTGTTTGAATCTCCCCTACTCTCAATGGAAAAAGCCTATCTACATCAACTCTATCTATCCCCCTCATAATTTTAAATACCTCTATCAAGTCCCCCCTTAACTTTCTAAACTCCAAAGAGTAAAGACCTAACTTGTTCAGCCTTTCCCTGTAACTTAGGTGCTGAAACCCAGGCAACATCCTGGTAAATCTTCTCTGTACTCTCTCTATTTTGTTGATATCTTTCCTATAATTCGGTGACCAGAACTGTACACAATACTCCAAATTCGGCCTTACCAATGCCTTGTACAATTTTAACATTACATCCCAAATCCTATACTCAATGCTCTGATTTATAAAGGCCAGCATACCAAAAGCTTTCTTCACCACCCTATCCACATGAGATTCCACCTTCAAGGAACTATGCACCATTATTCCTAGATCATTCTTTTCTACTGCATTCTTCAACACCCTACCATTTACGATGTATGTCCTATTTGGATTATTCCTAACAAAATGTAGCACCTCACATTTATCAGCATTAAACTCCATCTGCCATTATTCAGCCCACTCAGAAATTCTAACTGGCCTAAATCTCTCTGCAAGCTTTGAAAACCTACTTCATTATCCACAACGCCACCTACCTTAGTATCATCTGCATACTTACTAATCCAATTTACCACCCCATCATCCAGATCATTAATGTACATGACAACAACATTGGACCCAGTACAGATCCCTGAGGCACACCACTAGTCACCGGCCTCCAACCTGACAAACAGTTATCCACCACTACTCTCTGGCATCTCCCATCCAGCCACTGTTGAATCCATTTTACTAGTTCAATATTAATACCTAACGATTGAACCTTCCTAACTAACCTTCCGTGCAGAACCTTGTCAAAGGCCTGAATGAATATTTTCGAACTGCTGACATTTCAGTTTCTAAATTTTTAGTTTTTCATGCTTTACAATTTTCCCTTCTTTTTTGGCTTGACTGTGAAAAAAATTTTCAGTTGAATTGATCAAAATTCCTGTTCGTAATACTCATTTGTGTGAACAAAGAGTTTTACAAGGCACTGGATTTGGGAACGAGACAGGGCTGGTGACAGAAGTGTGTGCAGGTGAACACTTTGCATCTATTGATCATAATGCCATTCGTTTCAAGATAATTGTGGAAAAGGATAGGTCTGATGCTTGGGCTGAGATTCTAAATTGACAGAAAGGCCAATTTTGATGTTATCCAAAAGGATCTGGCAAGTGTAGATTAGGACAGGTTTTTTTCTGGCAAAGGTGTGTTTGGTAAGCGGGAGGCCTTGAAAAGCCAAATTTTGAGAGTACAGAGTTTGTATATTTCTGTCAGAATAATAGACAAGATGAACAGATTTAGGAAACCTTGGTTTCACAACAATAACCTTGCACTCATTGTCTATGAGACCAAGGAATTAATTGTGGACTTCAGGAAGGGGAGGTTGGGAGAACTCACGCCAGTCCTGTTTGAGGGGACAGTAGTCGAAAGGGTAAGCAGCTTCAAGTTCCTGAGTGTCAATATCTCTGAGGAAATATCTTAGACATAACATATTGCTAAAATTTCAAAGAAGGCATGCTAGTGGCTATATTTCATCAGTGGTTTGAGGAGATTGGGTGTGCCGCCAAAGACTCTAACAAATATCCAGAGATGTACTGTGGAAATATTTCTGACTAGTTGCATCATTGTCTGGTATGGAGGGGTCAATGCTTAGAATCAGAAAAAGCTGCAGAAGGTTGTAAACTCAGCCAGCCCTACCATGATCACTCATCCAACCCACGGTACCATGGTAGAATCATGATTAATAAGATGCTATTACAGCATGGGGCATTCTGATGTTCAGAGTTCAGTTCTGACAACATCGATAAGGAGTTTGTACGTTCTCCCTGTGACCATGTGGGTTTCCTCCAGGGGCTCCAGATTCCTCCCACAGTTCAAAGACGTACCGGTTAGTTGGTTAATTGGTCATTGTAACTTGTCCTGTGATTAGGCCGGGTTAAATAGGTGAGTTGCTGGGCCAGAAGGGTCTATTGTGTGCTGTATCCTTAAATAAATTAAAAATAAAGAAATAAATAGACACATTGACCAACTGGTGTGATATTGTGCACTGGAGTGTCTTGAGAACCACAAAGGAGATAATTCATGGCTTCCTAACCCTGCTTGCTCACATCAGCTCTACCAGACAGAGTGGCCGGGAAAGCTCATTAGATCTTTAAGCAGCTATCTCTAATCAAACCATGCACATTATCATTGAAATTAGTTCCAGTCTCAATAGGGGGATTTTAATTTGGATATTAAACATTTCCTTCAGCCTGTACCTGAGAGGAAAAATTCCAAGATAATATAATGTCTTCCTGAGACTTGATTACACCTTTGATGTAAAGATTAGTTTATGATCACTCGTCAAATTTTCCATAGGCTTATTTGTGTCAGATAACTCCTGGCCCTTCAATGTGTACTCCGGGATCCTTAAACCAATGGGGAGTGAGCACATCGACCATTATGACTTAGCTAATTGCTGTATTAACATTTTTATGAGCTAAAACAGGGTCTCTATGTCTTCCTTAACAAGAGGATAATTCTTGTTTGAAGTCTGTGAAACTGTGAACCTTGCAAACCCAACAGGAAAAGATCTAAGGATAGTTTTAAAGGGGGGAATTATAGAGTACATCTGTGGAAGATGTTGGACTGGATAAAATGTCAATTGGATTTAGTCACCAGTAAACTTCTTTCCATAAAGGCATCTCAGAAAAGCAGAAAAATGTTTCCATTTCAATGCTCAATAAGCACATCTGATGATCAGACAGCACAGATTAGATACTGAGTGAAGCTCCCTCTACACTGTCCCATCACACACTCCCAGGGCAGGGATGGTCAGACACAGAGTGAGGCTCCCTCTACACTGTCCCATCACACACTCCCAGGGCAGGGACAGTCAGATACAGAGTGAAGCTCCCTCTACACTGTCCCATCACACACTCCCAGGGCAGGGACAGTTAGATACAGAGTGAAGCTCCCTCTACACTGTCCCATCACACACTCCCAGGGCAGGGACAGTTAGATACAGAGTGAAGCTCCCTCTACACTGTCCCATCACACACTCCCAGGACAGGGACAGTTAGATACAGAATGAAGCTCCCTCTACACTGTCCCATCACACACTCCCAGGACAGGGACAGTTAGATACAGAGTGAAGCTCCCTCTACACTGTCCCATCACACACTCCCAGGACAAGGACAGTTAGATACAGAGTGAAGCTCCCTCTACACTGTCCCATCACACACTCCCAGGGCAGGGACAGTTAGATACAGACTGAAGCTCTATCTGCACTGTTCCATTATATACTCTCAGGACAAGGACCACCAGACACAGAGAGAACCTCCCTCTACATCAGGGATTCAATACTCTTTTTATGCCATGGACCAATACCATTAAGCAAGGGATCTGTGGACCCCAAGATGGGAGCCACTGCTCTAATCTGTCCCATCACACACTTCTAGGTCAGTTAGATATAGAATAAAGCTTCTGCTGTACTACTGAAATTTTGGGAATCTGAGAGAATTTGAATAGTTTATTGATGGTAAGAATGTTTGAACGCTTTCCATGCCCCTAATCACTGAATAAAGAGCCAATATTCATCCTATAAAATATAATGGCATAAGATTTAACAGAGCAAACACACACAAAATGCTGGAGTAACTCAGCAGGTCAGGCAGCAGCTATGGAAAGGAATCAACTGTCAATGTTTCTGGCTGAGAACCTTTGTCACACCTGCTGAGTTCCTGCAGCATTTTGTGTGTGTTCCTCTGGTTTTCCAGCATCACAGAATCCCTCTTGTTTAAATTTATGCTGTTCTAGGAGGCTAAAGATGGTCCTGTAAAAAAAAAAGCGACCAATGGTGATGTGCTGTTGCCAGTTCACAAAGCCACTTCTTTTACCTCTTCGTCTTCCAACTATGATTCTGCTCCTAAGCTGTGAGTGATTGGGACCTGTCAGTTACATTTTTACAGAGGGTTTTCAGGATGATTGAGCGATCTCTCACCTTGCTGTCTCCGAGGGAATTCCGTGAGATTTGGAGCAAAGTGCCTGGAAGCCTAGAGACAGGGAGCAAGCCCAGGGTTGACTCCATTGCTTCTCTCCAGCTGAGGCACTGAGCAAGGCTGAAGGACAGCTCGATGCTTGGCACCGTATGTCTGTGTTTCACCAGTCTTCCTCTCCGTCTCACTCGCTGTTGCAGGAGGAAAGTCTTGGATTCCACGTTGCAAGGATTGATCAGAGAGGCTCATGGGTGTGGACTCATCTTTGGACAGATTTGAGGTTCTTGTTGCATGTGTTTCTGAACTCTAGTCACTCTTTATTTTTGCTGTTTCTGAATGGTTTACCGGGGTCATTGAAGCGAATGGGGCTGTGCAATGAAGAGTGGCTCTGTGCCCTATAGTGGGCTAGTGGCACAGCGCTGAACTGGACTAAACTGAACTAAAATTAATACTACTGGACCCCTGGTTTGATGTGTGTCATTCTATGTGTTCTCCACTCACTTTTTGCCATTTGCGCCATTTGTGTTTGACGTTCCTTTGAATGGCTTCTATGATGTTTCTTTGTTTTGTGGCTGCTTGTCGGAGATCTCAGAGTTGTATTCTGTAGACATACTTTGATAATGAACGCACTTTGAACTTTTCAAATGGTATCAGTGAAACTTTCAAAATGTAATGCCTTGTGGCAACGACTTATCCGCATGTCAGTGCGGCAACTGGTCAGCACACATCGATTCTCCAATTCCAGTCCGAGGACTGAATGCACAAAAGTCTGAATCGTTAAATCAAGACTGACATTGTCATGATGAAATGGGGAGAGCGAGAGAGAGGGGGAGAGGAAGAGGGAAAGAGAGAGAGAAATTAAAAACAAATGGACATGAATCAATGGGAAGAAGATGTATAAAGACGTGATAATTAGGTAATACAGAATTGTGCAGAAGTCTTAGATATATATATATATATATATACCTATTACTAGGGTGCCTGAAACTTTTGCACAGTACTGTTGTAATTTTTTGTATTGTGCTATACAGATGCTGTGAAAAAAAATTCATAACATGTGAGTGATAATAAACCTGATTCTGATATGGGTCTGTATTGTGGGAAAGGGTCAGGGTGAGGGGAATCATGGTTGGGGAGAGGGGAGGGAGCGGGAAGCACCAGAGAGACATTCTTTTGAAGCAGATTACCTTGTCTGGTGTCTCAGGGCTGAATGTGTCTGCACTCGCACCACTTCCATCCGTGCCCCTAGCACCCCTTCTCTGTCACCTTTCCCACACCCTTCCCACAGCACTCCACCCTTGCCATCTCAACATCCTTTGCCCCCACCAGATTTACAGACTCTCTCTGGTCCACGCTGACAAACACAGTACTGTGCAAAGGTCTTAGGGACCCTAGCTATACATATGTGCCTAAGACTTTTGCACAGTACTGTAGGTACAATGAATAGAATCACGGAAAGCTAAAGTACTGTGGTCGATGATAGATAGATGAACATCGATAGAAAAATGCACAGGTGTATAACTGAAAAACAAGAAACTCTGCAGATGCTGTAAATCTTGAGCAACACACACACACACACACACAAAACACTGAAGGAACTCAGTAGGTCAGGCAGCATCTATGGAAAGAAATGATGAAGCCAAAACCCTTCATCAGGACTGGAAAGAAAGGGGGCAGAATCTATAATAAAAAGGTAGGGGAAGGAGAATTTTTCCCAGGGTGTAAATGGCTAATAAAAATGGACATAATTTTAAAGTGATTGGAGGAAATTGTACAGGAGATGTCAGATGTATTGGTTGGCTAAATAGAGATACATCTCCACCAAAGGAGGAGTAAAGCACTACTTCTCTCTGCTAGCCTGTAGGTCACCCTTGGGCAAGGTGTAGCACCTATTAGATCCCCTGATCAGGGTCATGTGAAGCCATGGGAGCAGGTGGTGGATGGTCGTATGAGCAGCCGGTGCATATCACAAGTCCTGGTTATGTGACCACTGACACCAGACAGACAATCTCTGAAGGGTGTTGATAATGGCTGGGGTCACCCATCTTGTAAAGACACTGCCCAGAAGAAAGAAAGGGCAAACTACTTCCGTAGAAAAATTTGGCAGGAACGATCATGATTGCCCACGTCATACAACACAGCACATAACAAATGCATGAACGTCAGAGGAAGGTTTTTTACACAGAGATTGGTGAGTGCATGGAGCACACTGCCAGCGTGGTGGTAGAGGCAGATATATTAGGGGCATTTAAGAAACTCTTAACATAGGCACATGGATGATAGAGAAATGGAGGGCTGTGCAGGATGGGAGGGATTAGATTGATCTTAGAGTAGGTCAAGCCTGTGTTCAATTCTGGTTGCCTCACTACAGGAAGGATGTGGAAACCATAGAAAGGAGATTTGCAAGGATGTTGCCTGGATTGGGGAGCATGCCTTATGAGAATAGGTTGAGTGAACTCGGCCTTTTCTCCTTGGAGCGACAGAGAATGAGAGGTGACTTGACAGAGATATACAAAATAATGAGAGGCATTGATCGTGTGAATAGTCAGAGGCTTTTCCTCAGGGCTGAATTGGCTAGCACAAGAGGGCATAGTTTTAAGGTGCTTGGGAGTAGGTACAGAAGAGATATCAGGGGTAAGTTTTTTACACAGAAAGTGGTGAGTGTGTGGAATGGGCTGCCGGCAATGGCGGTGGAGGTGGAAAAGATAGGGTCTTTTAAGAGACTCCCGGATGGCTAAAGAACAAAGAACAATACAGCACTGTACAAGCCATTCGGCCCACAATGTTGTGCCGACCCTTAAACCCTGCCCCCCCCATATAACCCTCCACCTTAAATTAAATGGCTACATGGATCTTAGAAAAATAGAGGGCTGTGGGTAAAGCCCAGGTAGTTCTAAGGTAGGGACATGTTTGGCACAGCTTTGTGGGCCGAAAGGCCTGTATTGTGCTGTAGGTTTTCTGTGTTTCTGGGTTTCTAAAATGTTGGCAGAACATTGTGGGCCGAAGGGCCTGTACTGCCCTGTTCCATGAGGAGGAGTGAAAGCTGGCAGGTGATGTGAGTCCAGGTGAGGGAGAGGTATGTAGGTGGGGGAGGAGCAGATGTACGAAGCTGGGAGCTGATAGGTGGAAAAGGTAAAGAGCTGAAGAAGAAGGAACCCGATAGGACAGGTCATTACTTCCATCTGGTTCCCCTCCTTCGTTCTTTTATTCCATGGTCTAATGCTTGCTCCTGTGAGATTCCCCTATCCTTTCCAGTCCTGATGGATGTTCAGCTCATAATGCACTGAACAAATAAATTAGAGGCTCACAAAATCCAAAGTTTATGAGTGTTTGCTCCTTCCCATTGCTCAGATTATTTAATGATGGGCTCAGTCTGCACACCCATACCCCTCCAGATCCAAAGGCCTGCTTACCTGTGACCGAGCTGTCGAGGTTGTCTATGCTGGATCCTGGGGTATGCCCCATTCCTCGCAGAGGTCTGGCCAATTCCAAAGCCTCTTCCTCATCCTCCTCATCCTCCTCCTCGGGTACATCCGTCTCTATGTCTGAAATTAATGTTCCGGAGATGTAGCCTAAGGGTAGAGCCGGGGCCTGTGGAGGGAGGGAGCTGGCCTGCATCTGCCTGCATGAAGAACACAATATTTCCTTACTGAGCAAAGTCCCTTCATTGGGAAAGCATTGGAAGATTATTTTTATGGAACCAAAAATCAAATGGAACCATAGAAACTTAGACCACGGTCAGAGAGTTTGAGTGTCTGTCCTCATGACTATAATTCTGCAACAGAAGAACAGTATAGAACAGTGCATCATAGGAACAGTCCCTACCACCCATGGGGATGTGTTGAACTAAAAGGGACCCTTTCCCTCCATTCTCTGCATATTCATCTGCCTACCTAAAGAGCCTCTCAAATACCACTATTATATCAGCCTTCAGCACATTCCAGGCAGCCCCCCACTCTCTGTGTGGAAAAACCTGCCTTACACATCTCCTTCGAATTTCCCCCTCTGATCTTCAATGTATGCCCTCAGTATTAAACATTTTGACCTGGGGAAGAAGATAAATGTCCACTCTATGTTTTTCATAATTTTATAAATTTCAGTAACTTCTATAAATTTCAGCCATGGCCCCTCCAGAAGAGGAAACCAACCCTGATCTGGCCAAACTCACTTTATAGCTCTTGCCTTCTAATCCGGGCAGCCTCCTGGTAAAGAATACAAACTTCTTCCCACCCACGTTAAAGCCTACTGGATATTGAAAGGCCTAGATGCAGTGGATGTAGAGAAGGGAAGGAGAAGGGTCACGGTGGGAGGTGATAGGCAGGTGAGAAGAGTTAAGAGGCCAGAATGGGGAATAGAAGACCATTGGAGGGGGAGAGATTTTTTTTAACCAGGAGGAGAAACTGATATTCATTCCATTAAATTAAAGGCTATTCAGGCAGAATACAAAGTGCTGCTCCTCCACCCAGAAGAGGCCATGGACTGACATTTCAGAAAGGGAATGGGAATCAGAATAAAAATGTTGGGCCACCAGGAAGGTCCACTTTTGGCAAGTGCAGAGGAGGTGCTCAATGAAACGGGTCCCCCAATTTACAAATGGTCTCACCAATATAGGGAAGCTGCATCGAGAGCACTGGAACAATGGATGACACAAGCAGATTTGCTGGTGAAGTTTCGCCTCACCTTGAGTATTGTGAACAGTTTTAGGCTCCTTATTTTAGAAGAGATGTGCTGGCATTGGAGAGGGTCCAGAGGAGGTTCACAAGGATTATTCAAGGAATGAAAGTGTTATCATACGAGGAAAATTTGATGGCTCTGGGTCTGTACTTGTTGGAATTTAGAAGGATGAGGGGGGATCTCATTGAAACCTTTTGAATGTTGAAAGGACTAGACAGAGTAGATGTTTCTCATGGTGGGAGAGTCTAGGACAAGAGGAAACAGCCTCAGGATACAGGGGCATCCATTTAAGACGGATATGGGGAGAAATTTCTTTAGCCAGAGAGTTGTGAATTTGTGGAAATTGTTGTCATATGCAGCTGTGGAGGTCAGGTTGTTGGCAGACATTGATAGGCTCTTAATTGGACATGGCATCAAAGGTTACGGGGAGAAGATTGGGAAATGGGGTTGAGGAGGAGAAAAAAAATGATCAGCCATGATTGAATGGTGGAGCGACTCAATGGGCCAAATGGCCTAATTCTGCTCTTATGTCTTATGGAAGGATGGTTTGGGGTCCTGGATGGAGGTGACGGAGGAGGTGATTGGGCAGGTGTAACAGGTGTGGTACAGAAACTGCACTGTGGTGGACAGGAAGGCTCTACAATGGGTAGTCAAACCTGCTTAACACATCACTGGACACCAGCCTACCCACTATCAAGAACATATATACAGAAAGGGCTGGCAACATCATGAAGGATCCCACCCACCCTGTTCATGGACTGTTTGTCACACTCCCATCAGGGAGGAGGCTACGTAGCATCTACACCAGGACCACCAGACTCAGAAACAGTTACTTACCTAAGCAGAAAGGCTGATCAACACCTCCACCCACTAATCCACCCCTCCTTACCTCCAACCACCACTACTTTATCACTTCCTGTCAGAGTCACTTTATGTACAAACATGCCTGTGTCTAGCATCACTTTATGGACATACAATCAATCTATGTATACAAGCTATCTTATGTGTTTATATTTATTGTGTTTTTATTATTATTGTGTTCTTTATCTTATCGTGTTTTTTGTGCTACATTGGATCTGGAATAATAATTATTTTGGTCTCCTTTACACTTGTGTACTGGAAATATCATTAAACAATCTTGAATAGTTTTTTTTTTAAATTCCTTTATGACAATACAAAGTAGGTTATTAACAGCCTCACTTCATGGACACAGGCTGCTGAGTAGCAACAACACTGGTTCTAGTCCATAGACATTGATATGGTTTTTAACTCAAAGCCACTAAAATTTTATCAGTGTGCAACGAGCAATCTAAAAACTACAGTGCACGAAATAAACTAATCACAGGTAGTGTAATGATGGGCAATCAAAATTAATGGCCTGCTTTAGTGAATTAACGCCCATGCTACTGAGATCTCTGCTTTTGATCTGCCACTTGTGGTCTCTGCCTGAGAACCTGAGCCACCGAATCACAGGGTCATAGAGCACTGCAGCTCAGAAGCAGGCAATTCAGCCCACCTAGTCCATGCCAAGCTGTTATTCTGCCTCGTCCCATCAAACTGCACCTGGACCATAGCCCTCCATACACCTTCCATCCATGTACCTATCCAAAAGTCTCTTAAATCAAACCCACATTACTAATTTTTAATTTAATTTTAATTTAGAAATATAGCAGAGTAACAGCTCTTCCTGCCCAACAAGTCTATGCTGCCCAATTACACCCGTGTGTCCAATTAATCTACTGACCTGTACATCTGACCTGAGAATCGGAACGGGAGCACTGCGGGAGCCATTTTGATTTTTTCTTCTCATCAGGGTTAAGAGAGGCAGGACTGCACAGGTGTGAGACGTTGGGCAGTGAAACATGGAAAATTTAAAAGGAACACAACCTTATACAGCGGGCAGCAGAGTGAGCCGGGAGCAGAGTGAAGGCTTAAGGGCTTTGGCTCAATGGGTTTAGGCGGAAACGGGCAAGGCAAGGTAGGTTTAGTTTTCAATTTTTCCTATTTTTTGAGGAAAGGGGGAATTATGAGTGTGAGGGCAGCTTGTTGTTCTCGGTGTTGGATGTGGGAGGTCCTGGAGTCTCCTAGCCTCCCGGAAGTCCACATCTGCACCAGGTGCGCCGAGCTGCAGCTCCTGAGGGACCGTGTTAGGGAACTGGAGCTGCAGCTCGATGACCTTCGTCTGGTCAGGGAGAGTGAGGAGTTGATAGAGGGGAGTTACAGGCAGGTGGTCACACCGGGGCCACGGGAGGCAGACAGGTGGGTCACAGTCAGCGGGGGAAGGGGAAGAGTCAGGTACTAGAGAGTACCCCAGTGGCTGTACCCCTTGACAATAAGTACTCCTGTTTAAGTACTGTTGGGGGGGACAGCAACAGTGGCCATGTCTCCAGCACAGAGTCTGACCCTGTAGCTCAGAAGGGTAGGGAAAGGAAGAGGAAGGCAGTAGTAATAGGGGACTCGATAGTTAGGGGGTCAGACAGGCGATTCTGTGGATACAGTCAGGAGACCCGGATGGTAGTTTGCCTCCCTGGTGCCAGGGTCCGGGATGTTTCTGATCGCGTCCAAGATATCCTGAAGTGGGAGGGTGAGGAGCCAGGGGTCGTGGTATATGTAGGTACCAATGACACAGGTAAGAAAAGGGAAGAGGTCCTGAAAGGAGAATATAGGGAGTTAGGAAGGGAGTTGAGAAGAAGGACCACAAAGGTAGTAATCTCAAGATTACTGCCTGTGCCACGTGACGATGAGAATAGGAATGGAATGAGGTGGAGGATAAATGCGTGGCTGAGGGATTGGAGCAAGGAGCAGGGATTTAAGTTTCTGGATCATTGGGACCTCTTTTGGGGCAGGTGTGACCTGTACAAAAAAGGATGGGTTGCACTTGAATCCTAGGGGGACCAATATCCTGGCAGGGAGATTTGCTAAGGCTACTGGGGAGACTTTAAACTGGAATGGTTGGGGGGTGGGAATCAAATTGAAGAGACTAGGAGTAAGGAGGTTAGCTCACAAATAGAGAAAGCTTGTAGACACTGTGTGATGGAGGATAGGCAGGTGATAGAGAAGGGGAGTGCTCAGACTGATGACGTAGGGGAGAAGGAAGAAAAAGAAGATAGTAAAGTTGTTTGCACCGTTAGGGATAAACAGAGAGTAAGAAGTGGAGAATTTCTTAAATGCATTTATTTTGATGCTAGGAGCATTGTAAGAAAGGTAGATGAGCTCAGAGCATGGATTGATACCTGGAAATATGATGTTGTAGCTATTAGTGAAACATGGTTGCAAGAGGGGTGTGATTGGCAACTTATTATTCCTGGATTTCGTTGCTTCAGGTGTGATAGAATCGGAGGGGCATGTATTGCATTGCTTGTTAGAGAAAATATTACAGCGGTGCTCTGGCAGGATAGATTAGAGGGCTCGTCTAGGGAGGCTATTTGGGTGGAATTGAGGAATGGGAAAGATGTAGTAACACTTATAGGGGTGTATTATAGACCACCTAATGGGGAGCGAGAATTGGAGGAGCAAATTTGTAAGGAGATAGCAGATATTTGTAGTAAGCACAAGGTTGTGATTGTGGGAGATTTTAATTTTCCACATATAGTCTGGGAAGTCCATTCTGTAAAAGGGCTGGATGGTTTGGAGTTTGTAAAATGTGTGCAGGACAGTTTTTTGCAGCAATACATAGAGGTACCAACTAGAGAAGGGGCAGTGTTGGATCTCCTGTTAGGGAATGAGATAGGTCAGGTGACAGACGTATGTGTTGGGGAGCACTTTGGGTCCAGTGATCACAATATCATTAGTTTCAATATAATTATGAAGAAGGATAGGACTGGACCCAGGGTTGAGATTTTTGATTGGAGAAAGGCTAACTTTGAGGAGATGTGAAAGGATTTAGAAGGAGTCAATTGGGACAATTTGTTTTATGGGAAGGATGTAATAGAGAAATGGAGGTCATTTGAAGGTGAAATTTTGAGGGTACAGAATCTTTATGTTCCTGTTAGGTTGAAAGGTTAAAAGTTTGAGAGAGCCATGGTTTTCAAGGGATATTGGAAACTTGGTTCGGAAAAAGAGAGAGATCTACAATAAATATAGGCAGCATGGAGTAAATGAGGTGCTTGAGGAATATACAGAATGTAAAAAGAACCTTAAGAAAGAAATTAGAAAAGCTATGATACGAGGTTGCTTTGGCAAGTAAGGTGAAAATAAATCCAATGGGTTTCTACAGTTATATTAATAGCAAAAGGATAGTGAGGGACAAAATTGGTCCCTTAGAGAATCAGAGCGGACAGCTATGTGTGGAGCCAAAAGAGATGGGGGAGATTTTGAACAATTTCTTTTCTTCGGTATTCACTAAGGAGAAGGATATTGAATTGTGTAAGGTAAGGGAAACAAGTAGGGTAGTTATGGAAACTATGATGATTAAAGAAGAGAAAGTACTGGCGTTTTCAAAGAATATAAAAGTGGATAAGTCTCTGGGTCCTGACAGGATCTTCCCTAGGACCTTGAGAGAAGTTAGTGTAGAAATAGCAGGGGCTCTGGCAGAAATATTTCAAATGTCATTAGAAACGGGGATGGTGCAAGAGGATTGGCGTATTGCTCATGTGGTTCCATTATTTAAAAAGGGTTCTAAGAGTAAACCTAGCAATTATCGGCTTGTAAGTTTGACATCAGATGTGGGTAAATGAATGGAAAGTATTCTTAGAGATGGTATATATAATTATCTGGATATACAGGGTCTGATTAGGAACAGTCAACATGGATTTGTGCGTGGAAGGTCATGTTTGACAAATCTTATTGAATTTTTTGAAGAGGTTACTAGGAAAGTTGACGAGGGTAAAGCAGTGGATGTTGTCTATATGGACTTCAGTAAGGCCTTTGACAAGGTTCCACACGGAAGGTTAGTTAGGAAGGTTCAATCGTTAGGTATTAATATTGAAGTAGTAAAATGGATTCAACAGTGGCTGGATGGGAGACGCCAGAGAATAGTGGTGGATAACCGTCAGGTTGGAGGCCGGTGACTAGTAGAGTGCCTCAGGGATCTGTACTGGGTCCAATGTTGTTTTGTCATATACATTAATGATCTGGATGATGGGGTGGTAAATTGGATTAGTAAATATGCAGATGATACTAAGATAGGTGGCATGGATAATGAAGTAGGTTTTCAAAGTTTGCAGAGAGATTTAGACCAGTTAGAAGAGTAGGCTGAAAGTCGGCAGATGAAGCTTAATGCTGATAAGTGTGAGGTGCTACATTTTGGTAGGACTAATCAAAATAGGACATACATGGTAAATGGTAGGGCATTGAGGAATGCAGTAGAACAGAGTGATCTAGGAATAATGGTGCATAGTTCCCTGAAGGTGGAATCTCATGTGGATAGGGTGGTGAAGAAAGCTTTTGGTATGCTGGCCTCTAAAAATCAGAGCATTGAGTATAGGAGTTGGGATGTAATGTTAAAATTGTACAAGGCATTGGTGAGGCCAAATCTGGAGTATTGTGTACAGTTCTGGTCACCGAATTATAGGAAAGATGTCAAAAAAAATAGAGAGAGTATAGATTAGATTTAGTAGAATGTTACCTGGGTTTCAGCACGTAAGTTACAGAGAAAGGTTGAACAAGTTAAGACTTTATTCTTTGGAGTGTAGAAGGTTGAGGGGGGACTTAATAGAGGTATTTAAAATTATGAGGGGATAGATAGAGTTGACATGGATAGGCTTTTTCCATTGAGAGTAGGGGAGATTCAAACAAGAGGACATGAGTTGAGAGTTAGGAGGCAGAAGTTTAGGGGTATCACGAGGGGGAACTTCTTTACTCAGAGAGTGGTAGCTGTGTGGAATGAGCTTCCAGCAAAAGTGGTAGTGGCAGGTTCAATATTGTAATTTTTAAAAAAATTGGATAGGTATATGGACAGGAAAGGAATGGAGGGTTATGGGCTGAGTGCAGGTCGGTGGGACTAGGTGAGAGCAAGTATTCAGCACAGACTAGAAGGGCCGAGATGGCCTGTTTCTGTGCTGTAATTGTTATTTGGTTATATGGTTATATATTTGCGGAATGTGATAAGAAACTAGAGCATCCAAAGGAAATCCATCCGGTAATGGGGAGAATGTACAAGTTCCTCACAAACAGCGGCAGGAAGTGAACCCAGGCCGCTGGCACTCTAATAACATCACGCTAAGTGCTGCACCCACCCACTCTAATAACATCTGCTGGTAGCTCATTCCACACTTGCACGACCCTCAGAACGAGGAAGCTCACCCTCAGGTTCCCCTTAACTATTTCACCTTTCACCTTTACACTATGACTGCTAATTCTAATCTCACCCAACCTCAGTGGAAAAATCCTGCTTGCATTTAGCTCTCATAATTCTGTTACGTCTATCAAATCTCCCCTCCTCCCTCACTCCAGGGAATAAAGTCCTAGCCCATTCAACCTTTCCTGCAACTCAGATCCTCAAATCTTGCCCATCTAGTCTGGGCCGACCTGCTTTTCTGCCTAGTCCCATTTACCTGCACCTGGATCATATCCCTCCAAACACCTCTCATCCATGTACCTACTCAAACTTCTCTTAAATGTTACAACTGAACCCTCCTCCTCCATTTCCACTGGCAGCTCTGAGTGAAAAAGTTCCCCTCCAATTCCCCATGATCTCTAGTTCTACTTTCACTCAAGCTCAGTGAAAAAAGCCTGCTTGCTTTCACTCTCTCTCAAGTCAAGTCAAGTTTATTGTCATTTAACTACATACATGTCTATAACCATATAATTATATAGAAATGAGACAACGTTTCTCTGAACCAGGGCGTAAAGCAGAGCAGTGCGCACAACACACATAACATACGATAACTTATGAAGGTACAGATGAACCACACATAAATAACAAACTGAAATTCATTAATATTAAATATTGTAAGGTATGGAACAGGCTAACTGGTGATACTTTGAATATGGCGCAGCAGGGAGTTCAGAAGCCTAAAGGCTGGGGAAGAAACTGTTTCTCACTCTGACTGTTCTTCTTTCTATGCATCTTTCTATGCAACAAGGTTGTGGTCCTCTTGGAGAACCCACAATATACCTTCTCTTAATTGTGATAATTGAACCCGTATACCTCTGTAAGATCTCTGCTCATTCCTCTGTGCTCCAGGGAATAAAGTCCCAACCTATTCAACCTTTCCCTATAACTCAGGCCCTCAAGTCCCAGCAACATCCTTTACTAAGTAACTGCTCGTGAATGTTCAAAGCGAGGCCCTGAACTCAGTATGGAGTATCCCATGCTTACCAGGCTTGTCTTGAGATGTCAAAGTGATAAGCCCGGCTAATCTCATCCAGGTGGGCTTGGAGCATGGGCTGCAGCTCTTCACGAGGAGATGGGGTGAGTGTGGCAGTGCTTTGCTGCCCAAAGGATATGGCAGGTGAGGAAGCCACACCTCGGATGGGGGGTGTAGGAACCCGGTCCTCCTCCTCTTCCAGCTCATCTTCCATGCCTTGGTGCAGGTAGGACTTCACAGGTGGAGGCGGGCACCAGCCATCACTGTCATAGCTACAAGCCATGAGGGGGAGGAGCACAAAGAAAAGGCAGAATTAGTAATTGTCTTGTACACTAGTTATAGTGTTTGCAGACACATGAAATACTTAAATTTCACAGCCAGCTAGCTATTTCCCTTCAACCATTAGGTTCCTGAACCAACCTGTACAAGATTAATTCTACCCTTGCAATGGAACAATGCATATCACCTCTTGCACTATGATGGACGTCTCTGATTGTGATTGCTTGATTTTCCATAGTTTTTTTTACTCTTTTTATTGTCTAATATAATTAATAATCTGTCCATTATTAATGTCCATACTTACATTCAGTGGCCAGTTTAGCAGGTACACCTGTCTGTTAATGCAAGTATCTAATCAGCCAATCATGTGACAGTAATTCAATGCATAAAAGCATGCATACATGGTCAAGAAGTTCTGTTGTTGCTCAGGCCAAACATCAGAATGGGGAAGAAATGTGATATCAGTGACTGTAAATGTGGAATGATGGTTGGTACTAAATGGGGTGGTTTGAATATCTCAGAAACTGCTGACGTCCTGGGATGTAACCAGGAAGTTAGGCGGGGGAGATCCAGTGGATGTAGTGTACCTCGATTTTCAGAAGGCATTTGATAAGGTCCCACATAGAAGATTGGTGGGTAAAATCAAAGCTCAGGGCATCGGGGGGAAGGCATTGACATGGATAGAAAACTGGTTGGCAGATAGAAAGCAAAGGGTAACGGTGAATGGGTGTTTCTCGGAATGGCAGGTGGTGACTAGTGGGGTGCCACAGGGCTCGGTATTGGGACCACAGCTGTTTACCATTTACGTTAACGATTTGGATGAAGGCATAGAAAATAACATCAGCAAGTTTGCTGATGATACTAAGCTGGGTGGCAGTGTGACATGTGATGAGGATGTTAGGAGAATTCAGGGTGACTTGGATAGGCTGGGTGAGTGGGCAGATGGCGTTTAATGTGAATAAGTGTGAGGTTATTCACTTTGGGAGTAAGAACAGGAAGGCAGTTTATTATCTGAACAGTGTAGAGTTGGGTAAGGGAGTAATACAAAGAGATCTCGGAGTTCTTGTTCATCAGTCACTGAAGGTGAATGAGCAAGTGCAGCAGGCAGTGAAGAAGGCTAATGGAATGTTGGCCTTTATTACAAAGGGAATTGAGTACAAGAGCAAGGAAATCCTCTTGCATTTGTACAGAGCCCTGGTGAGACCACACCTGGAGTATTATGTACAGTTTGTCCTGGCTGTAGAGGAAGTGCAGCGTAGATTCACGAGGTTAATTCCTGGGATGTCTGGACTGTCTTACACAGAGAGGTTAGAGAGACTGGGCTTGTACACGCTGGAATTAAGGAGATTGAGAGGGGATCTGATTGAAACATATAAGATTATTAAGGGATTGGACAAGATGGAGGCAGGAAATATGTTCCAGATGCTGGGAGAGTCCAGTACCAGAGGGCATGGTTTGAGAATAAGGGGTAAGTCATTTAGGACAGAGTTAAGGAAAAACTTCTTCTCCCAGAGAGTTGTGGGGGTCTGGAATGCACTGCCTCGGAAGGTAGTGGAGGCCAATTCTCTGGATGCTTTCAAGAAGGAGCTAGATAGGTATCTTATGGATAGGGGAATCAAGGGATATGGGGACAAGGCAGGAACCGGGTATTGATAGGAATTGATCAGCCATGATCTCAAAATGGCGGTGTAGGCTCGAAGGGCGGAATGGTCTACTTCTGCACCTATTGTCTATTGTCTATTGTCTATTGATTTTCACACACAACTGTCTCCAGAGTATACAGGGAAAGGTGTGAAAAAACAAAAAAAAAATCCAGTGAGAGGCAGATCTGTGGGCAAAAATGCCTTGTTAACACGAGAGGATAGAGAATGGCTAGACTATTTCAAACTGACAGGAAGGCGACAGTAACTCAAATAGCCACTTGGTACAATAGTGCTGTGCAGAAGAGCATCTCTGTAGGCACAACACATCGAACCTTGAACTGGATGGGCTACAGTAGCACAAAACTATGAATATGCACTCAGTGGCCACTTAATTAGGTTCAGGAAGCTCCAGATAAAAAAGTGACCATGGAGTGTATGTGACTGATGCTATTGCAAGCAAGTTCTTCTGTCATGAGAAAATCTGCCAACGCTGGGAATCCAAAGAAACACACGCAAATGTTGGAGGAACTCAAAGTTCAAAGTAAAATTTATTGTCAGAGTACACTGAAGTTACCACATGAGATTCTTTATCTAAGGGCACACTTAGGAAATCTATAGAACAGGAACTGTGAACAGGATTGGTAAATTGTAAACATCAGGAACTGTAAACTGTAAAAAGAACATGCAAATGCAGATAATAAAGAAATATCAATAAATAATGAGTATGAAATAACAGGATAAAAGAGTCCTTAAATGGGGGTATTATCCCCTTTTGTTCAAGAGCCTGATGGTTGAGGGGTAGTAACTGATTTTGAGCCTGGTGGTGTGAGTCCTGAGGCACCTGTACCTTCTACCTGATGGCAGCAGCCATAAAAGAACATGGCCTGGGTGGTGAGGGTCTTTGATGATGTATGCTGCTTTTCTACAGCAACATTTCACGTAGATGTGTTCAATGGTTGGGAGGGCTTTACCTGGGCTGAATCCACAACATTTTGTAGTATTTTCTGTTCAAAGGCATTGGTGTTCCCATACTAGGCTGCAATGCGACCAGTCAGCACACTTTTCACCACACACCTATAGAAGTTTGCCAAGGATTTTGATGACATGCCAAACCTCCACAGAATCCTGAGGAAGTAGAGGAGCCATCGTGCTTTCTTCACAATTATATTTATATGATGGGTCTAGGACAGGTCTTCTCAGATAGTGACACCCAAGAATTTAAAGTTACTGACCCTCTCTGCCTCTGATCTTCTAATGATTACTGGCTCATGGAGTTCTCTCCTGAAGTCTACTATCAGTTCCTTGGTCTTACTGACATTGAGTAAGAGGTTGTTGTTATTACACACCTTAGCTAAGCTTTCAATCTTCCTCCTGTAATAAGGTCCTACTGGCCCAATGAGCCCACACTGCCCAATTACACCCATGTGAACCACATGGGTTGCTTGTCCATCTTTGTTTGTGCATAGATTTTCATAAATCCTCTTATACTTTTCATTTTTTCTGTAAATGCCTGCATGAAGATGAATCTCAGGGATATATATGGTGACATATATGTACTTTGATAATAAATTTATTTTGCGTTTCACTTTGAGCTCATACGTCTTTGCAGTATGGGAGGTAACTGGAACACCCAGAGGAAACCCACACAGTCATGGGGAGGATTCAGTGATGTGAATTGAACCTGGGTCACTGGTGGTGCAATAGTGTTATGCTGCACTAACTCTGCCATGGATGGTCCCAAACCCAGCTGCGAAAGGAGAAGGGTTGGGCAGGGGTTTAGCAACTCCATCCCATAAAAACCTGGAGCAACAGAAACACCAGCAGGAACTCATCCCCGGGAGAAATGTTCCTTCCAAGGTGCGTATGTGCGCACGCACACACACACATCTTTTGCTACTAGCGCACAAAGGAATTTAAACTGCGCACAAGAGGTCGTCACCCTCTACCTCGTTGGCATGTTAAGTATACTTCATGATCGGTTGCAATTTCTGATGCGGACTGTGTTGACAACATGGAGTTTGCGATGATTTGACTGCAGATTTTAGAACGGGCATATTCGTACTGTTTTTTATTGAAGAAATTATTGATTCACAATATTGAATTCCAAACAAGCAAATGGCGTGAAGCGCAAAAGAACTGCTAATTTGTTTAAGGTTGAAAGGCTTAATGAAACAGTAGAAACTGCTACATCGAAAGCTCAAGAGGTCAGGAATGTGCAAAATGTTTATGTACAATACAGAAAATGGTGTTACCTGCGCATATTATCACAATGCAAATGACGCTGGAGAATTTGCAAGCAGGAAGAAGTGGGGTGATATTTGGAAACTCGACGTTTTACAGAGTCATTTAGCAAGCAAATCATATATGGGCAGTGTGCAAAAGGTCCAGCGGAAAAATCCTTCAATACCTGCTGTAGGCCTGCTTTGTATGCTTTATGGGAATGCAGATGGATGAGAGTGAAAATGATCAAATGCGGAGGAGACAAAATTCTTATTGACACTGTTTTGACTACCTCCATATATTATTCAGTGCACACATGCTGTCACTTGGCAAAATGTTGCACAGCACAAGAATTACAAACTAAAGAGAACATTTTCTGGGAAAGGAAGGATCTTTGCTTAGCAGATGTATGAGCTTGTGTGGTGAAAGTGAAAGGCACAGGACAGGGGACTTTCTATTGGCCCAGGACAGGGGACTCTGGCGAGCGGGTGCCGGCAGGCTTTGCCTCAGCAGGGGGTGATGGACTTAAGAAGAAGATGAACCTCTATGCCATGGTGTCACTTTGACTCGGCCTGGTACCTGGAGCAACAAACTTCTGCTGGAGGAACTCAGCAGGTGGAGCAGCATCTGTGCAGGTAAAGGAACAGAGTGTTTCGGATCAACACCCTGCGTCCAGACAAGATTCTCGCTCTGTCTTTCAGACATTTGTTATTTTTCTGAGACTTATATTTATACTCTGCCTCAAACACAGTAAACATCCTGAGGCAAATCACAGGAGGCACGCCCACCAGCACATAGCTAGTGGAAAACAAACCATTCAAAGTAGGATTACAGTGTGTTTTAAAGGAAGAGAATGAGGGAAAGGGGATTAGTAATAAAATTCTTGTAATTTAAACTGTAGACACTCTTATTTAACAGCCTATAATCTGCAAACACATACTAGACACAAAGTGAAGACAGGGCACAGTTAGGTACAGAGTGAAGCTCCCTTTTCACTGTCCCATCACACACTCCCAGGACAGGGACAGTCAGATACAGAGTGAAGCTCCCTCTACACTGTCCCATCACACACTCCCAGGGCAGGGACAGTTAGATACAGAGTGAAGCTCCCTCTACACTGTCCCATCACACACTCCCAGGACAGGGACAGTCAGATACAGAGTGAAGCTCCCTCTACACTGTCCCATCACACACTCCCAGGGCAGGGACAGTCAGATACAGAGTGAAGCTCCTTCTACACTGTCCCATCACACACTCCCAGGGCAGGGACAGTCAGATACAGAGTGAAGCTCCCTCTACACTGTCCCATCACACACTCCCAGGGCAGGGACAGTCAGATACAGAGTGAAGCTCCCTCTACACTGTCCCATCACACACTCCCAGGACAGGGACAGTCAGATACAGAGTGAAGCTCCCTCTACACTGTCCCATCACACACTCCCAGGACAGGGACAGTCAGATACAGAGTGAAGCTCCCTCTACACTGTCCCATCACACACTCCCAGGGCAGGGACAGTCGGATACGGAGTGAAGCTCCCTCTGCACTGTCCCATCACACACTCCCAGGACAGGGACAGTTAGATACAGAGTGAAGCTCCCTCTACACTGTCCCATCACACACTCCCAGGGCAGGGACAGTTAGATACAGAGTGAAGCTCCCTCTACACTGTCCCATCACACACTCCCAGGGCAGGGACAGTTAGATACAGAGTGAAGCTCCCTCTACACTGTCCCATCACACACTCCCAGGGCAGGGACAGTTAGATACAGAGTGAAGCTCCCTCTACACTGTCCCATCACACACTCCCAGGACATGTTAGACATGGTGCCATCAATTTCTCAGAACCGATAGGTTAACTTCAGTCCTTTGTCCACAAATGCTGTGGAACAGATTTATTTTATTTTAAGTTTTTGTGTGTGTTGTTTTTAAATACTCCCTCTCCTTGCAAAAGTGGGAGTTTAGGCCATAAGTAACTGGGTTGAATGTAAAGTAAACATTCCTCATAAATGCTGATGCTAAAATTTATCAGACAATTGATTGACCATTCTGTAAGTAGATTAATGTCTGCTTGCATTTTCTATTGCTAATTTAGTTTTCCAGCATTTGCAGTGATTTAGCCCTCGGGGCCCTGTGCAATATTCTCAATGGCAGTAATTAAAATTTACAAGATGATAGAATCCTAATTTACTAAACTGTGTGTGAAGTTGAGATGATACTGCAGAATGAAGAATAATTACATCATTACCAGAATGCGTCAGACACTGACCTCTCTCCACTCCTCCCGAATATTAAATGGTGTTTTGGTGGTGACCCCTCTCTGCACTTTACTAGCAGGGTTAAATACAATTTCACTTTGGATAATTGATTCATTTGGAAAAGTGTGTCAAATCATTCTCAGTGTTGTTATTCAATCATCAAAGTACCCTCTTCTCACTCAGACCGAGTGACAGTGTTGAGGCTGGCGTGCTAATCTTTTAACATTTCGCTTTGATAGTCAAGGGTCCCAATGAACTGTGTGGTGCAGGAGTAGGCCATTCAGCCCATTGTCCTTGTCCTATTCCTTTGAAAGAGGTGGATTTTTTCATCTAAGAGTAGAGGGGAATGGGCAGGGATGTGAAGCTCTGATCAGATAAACTTTGATGTTTCTTATCCTCAGTGTGATAATGTGTACAAGACCATGTACCATTCGTACATAGGATGTACCAGGCTACAACACCTATTCACGTATCTGAGAGGGATGCTTCTTGCCATCTGGCTGCATTATAGCCCAGTTAGCAGGCGGACAGGGAACGAGAAATAGATTAGCTACGATAAGACCATAAGATATAGGAGCAGAATTAGGCCATTTGGCCCATCGAGTCTGCTCCGGCATTTCATCATGGCTGATCCATTTCCCTCTCAGCCCCAATCTCCTGCCTTCTCCCCATATCCCTTCATGCCCTGACCAATCAAGAACCTATCAAACTCTGCCTTAAATATTCAGAAAGAATTGGCCTCCACAGCTGCCTGTGACAAAGAATTCCACAGATTGAACACCCTCTGGCTAAAGACATTCTTCTTCATCTTTGTTCTACAAGGGTGCCCCCCTATTCAGAGGCTGTGTCCTCTGCTCTTATACTCTCCTACCATATGAAACATCCTCTCCACATCCACTCTGTCAAGGCCTTTCACCATTCAATAGGTTATAATGAGGTCGTCCCTTTATTCTTCTCAATTTCAGTGAATACAGGCCCTAAGCCATTATATGCCCCTCATATGATAAGCCATTCAATCCTGACATCATTTTTGTGAACCTCCTTTGAATCCTCTCCAGTTTCAGCACATCCTTTCTAAGATAAGGGCCCCAGACCTGCTCACAATACTCCCAAGTGAGGCCTCACCAGTGCTTTACAAAGTCTCAAAATTACATCCTTGCTTTTATATTCTAGTTGTCTTGAAATGAATGCTAACACTACATCTGCCTTCCTCACCACAGATTCAACTTGCAAATTAACCTTTAGGGAATCTTGCACAAGGACTCCCAAGTCCCTTTGTACTTCAGTGTTTTTTGTATTTTCTCTCCATTTAGAAAATAGTCAACCGTTTCATTTCTTCTGCCAAACTGCATGACCATACACTTTCTAACACAGTATTCCATCTGCCATTTCTTTGCCCATTCTCCTAATCTGTCTAAGTCCTTCTGTAGCCTCTCTACTTCCTCAAAACTGCCTGTCCTCTGCCTCTCTTCATATCATCTGCAAACTTTACAACAGAACCATCAATTCTATTAGCCAAATAATTGACTTATGACACAAAAGCAATCCATCCCAACACAGACCCCTGTGGAACACCACTAGTCACTAGCAGCCAACCAGAAAAGTCTCCTTTTATTCCAACTCTTTGCCTCCTGCCAATCAGCAACAGCTTTATCCATGCTAGGTTCTTTCCTGTAATGCCATTGGCTCATGGCTTGTTAAGCAGCCTCAAGTGTGGCACCTTGTCAAAGGCCTTCTGAAAATCCAAGTACACAACAAGAATCGATTCTCCTTTGTCTATCCTGGGCTTATTATTTCTTCAAGGAATTCCAACAGATTTGACAGGCAAGATTTTCCCTTGAGAAAACCATGCTGACCATGGCCAATTTTATCATGTGCCTCCAAGTACCCTGAGACCTCATCCCTCATAATCAACTCCAACATCCTTAATAATTGCCATCTCAGTTAATGGAGGAATGGCAGTGCTCAGATAATATGAAAGAAACAGACAGGGACAGAGAGTTTAGTGGGTCCGGCGGCTGATATAAAACCATAAGACATAGGAGCAGAATTTGGCCATTCATCCAATCGAGTCTGCTCCACCATTCCATCATATCTGCTCCCAGATCCCACTCAACACTACACACCTGCCTTCTCACCATATCCTTTGATGCCCTGACTGATCAGGAAAAGATCAACTTCTGCCTTAAATATACGAATGGACTTGACCTCCACCACAGCCTGTGGCAGAGCATTCCATGGATTTACTATTTTCAGGCTTTAAAAAAATTCCTCCTTGTCAAGGTTTTCCCCTCAATTCTGAGATGAGTCCTTCAGTTCTGGATACCCCCACCATAGGAAATATCCTCTCCACATCCACCCTATATAGTCCTTTCAAAATTTGATAGGTTTCAATGAGATCCCCCTGCATTCTTCTAAATTCCAGTGAGTACAGGCCCAAAGCTGCCAAACGCTCCTCATATGTTAACTCCTTCATTCCTGGAATCATCCTCTGGAGTCTCTCCAATGACAACACATCCTGTCTGAGATATGGGGCCCAAAACTTTTGACAACACTCCCAGACCGGCCTGACTAGTGTCTCATAAAGGCTCACCATTATCTCCTTGCTTTTATTTTCGATTCCCCAGAAATAAATGCCAACACTGCATTTGCCTTCTTTACCACAGACTTATCCTGTAAATTAACCTTCTAGGAGTCTTACCTGAAGACTTCTAAGTCCCTCTGCACCACTGATGTTTGAACTTCCTCCCCATTTAGATAATAGTCTGCACTATTGTTCCTTTTACCAAAATGCATTATCATACATTTCCCAGCACTCTATTCCATCTGCCACTTTCTTGCCCATTCTTCCAATTTGTCTAAGTCCTGCTGCAATCACATTGCTTCCTCAGCACTACTTACCCCTCTGCCTATCTTCATACCATCCACAAACTTTGCCACAAAGCCCTCAATTCCATTATCTAAACTGACAAACAATGGGAAAAGTAGTGGTCCCTATACTGAGCCCTGAGGAACACCACTAGTCACTAGCAGCCAATCAGAAAAGACACCCTTTATTCCCACTCGCTGCCTCCTGCCTGTCAGTCATTCCACTATACATGTCAGTATCTTTTCTGTAACACCATTGGATTTTATCTTGTTAAGCAGACTCATGTGTGGCACCATATTAAATGACTTCTGAAAATCCAAGTAAATGACATCCATTTTCTATCCTTTGTCCACCTTGCTTATTACTTCCTTAAAGAACTCTAATGGATTTGTCAGGCAAGATTTCCCTTTGTAGAAACCATGCTTAATTTGACTTCTTTTATCATTAGTCTCTGAGTACCTCAAAACCTCATCCTTAATAATAGACTCCAACACTTTCTCAACCACTGAAGTTAGGCTAACTGGACTATAATTTCCCTTCTTTTGCCTTCTTTCCTTCTTGAAGAGTGGAACGATATTAGCTCAAACACTGTCTGCAAATTTGCTGACGATACAACCATTGTTGGTAGAATCTCAGGTGGTGACGAGAGGGCGTACAGGAGTGAGATATGCCAACTAGTGGAATGGTGCCGCAGCAACAACCTGGTACTCAATGTCAGTAAGACGAAAGAGCTGATTGTGGATCTCAGGAAGGGTAAGACGAAGCCTACAAAGTACCCAGGAGATCTTTAGGGAGCGGTGTCTCAGAAAGGCAGTGTCCATTATTAAAGACCTCCAGCACCCAGGGAATGCCCTTTTCTCACTGTTACCATCAGGGAGGAGGTACAGAAGCCTGAAGGCACACACTCAGCGATTCAGGAACAGCTTCTTCCCCTCTGCCATCTGATTCCTAAATGGACTTTGAAGCTTTGGACACAACTTCACTTTTTTAATACAGGCTTTTCGAAAGTTCGCTTTTCACCACTTTGCTTTTACAAAACACCCACATTAGTACCTGTTTTCACAAACTGAAAGAAATCCGAAGAGGATTTTCGCTTTGACGAAAAAAGGCGAAAAGCGAAAATAGCATTCAGCGTTTGTTTTGCAGCGAGCCGTTATAGAGGCAGCGCGCACCCCGAGTAGCGAGAGTGGCGCCACCAAGCTCCTTCCCCAGGAACTACACTCAGCATCAAACCACCATAGCTTGGAATTGTGTCTGTGAGCATCTGTGCTTTATCCCGATTTCTTTTGTGCATCCATTAGCAAGATGTGTCCTAAGGTATCAGAAAAGCCTAAGAGAGCTCGTACGGGTGTTACGCTTAGCATAAAACTAGACGTAATTAAGCATTTCATTCATGGTTTCTACCTTATATAAGCTGTGTATTTTTCATATCATTCCTGCTTTTACTATATGCTAGTGTTATTTTAGGTTTTATGTGTTATTTGGTATGATTTGGTAGGTTATTTTTTGAGTCTGGGAACACTCAAAAAATTTTCTCTTATAAATGAATGGTAATTGCTTCTTCGCTTTACACCATTTCGGCTTACGAAAGGTTTCATAGGAACGCTCTACTTTCGGATAGCGAAGGAATCCTGTATACAGTATTCCTGTTTCTTGCAGAATTTTTAATAATCTATTCAATATACGTAATTGATTTACTTGTTTATTTATTGTGTTTTATTTATTATTATTATTATTATTATTATTATTATTATTATTATTATTATTATTATTATTATTTTCTCTGCTAGATTACAAATTGCATTGAACTGCTGCTGCTGCTATGTTGACAAATTTCACATCACATGCTGGTGATAATAAACCTGATTCTGATTCTTCCAGTCCTCTGGACCCATGTCAGAATCAAATGATTCTTGAAAGATCATGACCAATGCATCCGTTATCTCTTCAGCAACAACCTCTCTCAGGACTCTGGGATGTCGTCCATCTGACCCAGGTGACCAATCCACTTTAAGACCTTTCTGTTTACTTGGCACTTTTCCCTTTTTAATAGCAATGGCACTCACTCCTGCTCCCTGACACTCACGGACCTCTGGCACACTGCTAGTGTCTTCCACAGTGAAGACTGATTGAAAGTTCCCATTAAATTGTGGCCATCACTGAGATGTGGCTAAAGGATGCATGTCTCTGGGAGCTGAACGTCCAAGGATACACGGTGTTTCGGAAGGATAGGCAGGTAGGTAGAGGGGGTGGCGTGGCTTTAATGGTAAGAAATTATATTAAATCATTAGAAAGAGTTGACATAGGATCAGAAGGTACAGAATCTTTATGGTTGAGCTAAGAAATTGCAGGGGTAAAAGGACCCTGATGGCAGTTATCTACAGGCCTCCAAACAGCTACAGTGATATGGACTACAAATTACAACAGGAAATAAAGGCTTGCCAGAAGGGCAGTGTTATGATAATTGTGGGGGATTTTAACATGCGAGTGGATTGGGAAAATCAGGTCGGCACTGGATCTCAAGAGAGAGAATTTGTAGAATGTCTATGTGATGGCTTTTTAGAACAGCTTGTTGTTGAGCCCACTAGGGGATCGGCTGTACTGGATTGGGTATTGTGTAATGAACCAGAGGTGATTAGAGAGATAGAAGTGAAGGAACCCTTACAAGGCAGTGATCACAACATGATTGAGTTCACCGTGAAATTTGAGAAAGAGAGGCCGAAATCCGATGTGTCGGTGTTTCAGTGGAGTAAAGGAAATTACAGTGGCATGAGAGAGGAACTGGCTATGGTTGACTGGAAAGCGACATTAGTGGGAAGGACAGCAGAGCAGCAGTGGCTGGAGATTATGCGAGAAGTAAGGAAGGTGCAAGACAAGTATACTCCAAAGAAGAAATTTTCAAATGGAAAAAGGATGCAACCGTGGCTGACAAAAGAAGTCAAAGCCAAAGTAAAAGCAAAGCAGAGGGCATACAAGGAAGCAAAAATTAGTGGAAGACAGAGGACTGGGAAGTTTTTAAAAGCTTACAAAAGGAAACTAAGAAGGTCATTAAGAGGGAAAAGATGAACTATGAAAGGAAGCTAGCAAATAATATCAAAGAGGATACTAAAAGCTTTTTCAAGTATATAAAGAGTAAAAGACAGGTGAGAGTAGATATAGGACCGATAGAAAATGATGCTAGAGGAATTGTAATGGGAGATAAGGAGCTGGCGGAGGAACTGAACGAGTATTTTGCATCAGTCTTCACTGAGGAAGACATCAGCAATATACCGGACATTCAAGGGTGTCAGGGAAGAGAAATATGCGCAGTCACAATTAAGACAGAGAAAGTACTTGGGAAGCTGAATAGTCTAAGGGTAGATAAATCTCCTGGACCAGATGGAATGCACCCTCATGTTCTGAAGGAAGTAACAGTGGAGATTGCGGAGGCATTAGCAATGATCGTTCAAAAGTCAATAGATTCTGGCCTGGTTCCAGAGGACTGGAAGATTGCAAATGTCACTCCGCTATTTAAGAAGGGGGCAAGGAAGCAAAAAGGAAATTATAGACCTGTTAGCTTGACATCGGTAGTTGGGAAGTTGTTGGAGTCGATTGTTAAGGATGAGGTTACGGAGTACCTGGAGGCATATGACAAGATAGGCAGAACTCAGCATGGTTTCCTTAAAGGAAAATCCTGCCTGACAAACCTAGTGCAATTTCTTGAGGAAATTACAAGTAGGCTAGACAAGGGAGATGCAGTGGATGTTGTGTATTTGGATTTTCAGAAGGCCTTTGACAAGGTGCCGCACATGAGGCTGCTAAACAAGATAAGAGCCCATGGAATTACGGGAAAGTTACATACGTGGATAGGAGTTGCTGGATGAAGTGGCTTGAAATACCAGAAGGGCCTGTTCCGTGCTGTATCTAAGTAACTTTTGATGCCTTTACTAATCTGGGGCAGCACAATTCGTGTAACGCTATTACAGCACCAACGATCGAGGTTCAATTCCTGTTGCTGTCTGTAAGGAGTTTCAATATTCTCCATGTGACCACATGGGATTCTTTTGGAAGTTGCAGTTTCTCTCTACTTTCCAAAAGAATAAGGGTTAGGGTTACTAATTTATTTTAATATATTCTTACTGCAATTTATAGTAAATTTTATGTATTGCACTATCCTGCTGCCATAAAACAACAGATTTGATAAATGTATATCAGTGAAAATAAAACCTAATTCTGATCAGAATCAGAATCACTTTATTGCCAGTATGTGAAACATACCAGAATTGATCATGGTTCAGTGCTAAGCATCTAACACAGGACAATACCATAACAGACAACGCAATAGCAACCAACAACTTACAAGACACTAGTGCAAACATGCATGAGCAATCAACAACTAGAGAATGGTCATATATGCAAACATCAATAAATGTGAGCATATGAACGGACTCAGTAATTATCAAGAGAACAGGGAGGGCAGGAAAGTCCATTTAAGGGAATTTTGTGCAAGTTAGGGTGTAGGGAAATGCAATGGGTGATAGATGACACATATTGCTCATAATGGAAACTGTTCTGTATAATTTACAAACACTGTCACCGAGATGTGTTCACTTTGAGAGACAGTCTCTGATGTAATGGTTTGTTCGTAATGGAAGTAAATGGGTGCAGCTTCTGTTAAGCACATAAAATAACTCTCACATTTGTTATCACAAAATCCTACAAGGGTATTACACCTGAGTGAGTTTTGTTGAGAAACTGGATAGCTACAAGAAAGAAGCTTTGGAAATGACGTGTAGTCCTGGTGGTGATGGACCATCCCTCGATGGCATTCTCATTCTGACAGGATGACTAAGGAGTAAGTTTAAGTGAGTCCTTAACTAGTTAGGTGCTTGCCCCAACATCCTGCATGGTTTAATTCACAGGAGGTCGGGGGAGAGGTCTGGCTGCTGCAGGGCCAACGACAAAGAGAGAAAATCCTGCAGCAACTTGCAGGGAGTCCCCTGCCTTGGCATGAATTGTTGGGTTAATTTACATACTAATAGCAGCAAACGACGTTACACTTGCCTTCCTTACCCCAGTAAGTTACAGCCTCCCAGGTTAATCTTGCACCCTTTTGCACTGAAAGATCTCACCTCCATGAAGATAGGACAGGAAAGGAAGAGCAAGGACACAGATGGTGCTTATTGGCTCCTGCCCATGGGATGGGAAAGGTAATTTTATTAGTCTTTATTGGAGAGCTTGGAAGATAGGCGTGATCCAGCAAAGACCTTCAAACCAGCAGGAAGTAAAGAACTCCTCTACTGTTTACAAAAGGAGGGGACTTGGCAGGAAGGGGGAGAAGCTGATTTGCTTTGTTATATGGATGAGACAATGAATTAAATCCCCACTGTGCTGGGTCGAGGGAGTTATTGGAAAGGGACGATTTTTTCAATGATAAACGCGAAGATCCGAGATGGAAGTTTGCCCAGTGTGCCCGATGCTCCATGCCAATCTTTCTGATCACATTAGCCCCTTAATAACTGAAGTTGCCAAGGCAACTAATGCACTCCGTGCGGTTACATCAAGAACATATTACACCGTAGAGACTTGGAGAAAGACATACGCTTACACTCTAAAATCAAAGCAGATTACATCAAATTTCTTGTGGATTTGAGACCCAGATGTTCCAAAATCTCGAAACCCCCTTCATCAAACCCCGCAGGTTGTTTACAGAATCCAACTACCAGATACTCACCAAGCATGGCTAACTCAGAAAAAAACACAAGGATTTCCATGATTAGTTAGCAATCCTGCCACTTTTTACAATCTCTCTCAAAAAATGTAAACCATCTCCCTCAAAAGATAATTAATAGGTTAGCTTTTTTGAACTACGTTCCTAAACTTTGGAACTCAAAACCTAAAACTATAAAGGATATAGACTCAGTTGACACGTTCAAACAGCAGCTTAAAACCTATTTATTTAACCTTGCTTTTAATTAATATCTTTTTGTCTTTTATTTTCATGCTTGTACATTATCCCATTGTGAAGCACTTCGAACTACATCGTCTGTATGAGAAGTGTTCTATAAATAACATTTATACTGTTATTTTATACTATCATTATTTTATTCTCAGCTCAAGCTGGTAAATCCTGAGGTATGAGCATAGCCAAACTCACTCGTTTCTCAATTGCGAGGAACTTTCAGGCTATTCTAGTGGTGTTTAGTATTGCGGCTTTCTGAAGATTTACATAAATATTGTTGTGTAATTGTTTAATGCTATTGTGTAGAGACTTTGGGATGATACCAGTTGTAGGTGTTACTATTGGGGCAATGTATACCTTGTCCATGTTTCAAAGTCTTTCAATTTCCTCTTTTTATTCAGCATATTCCTGGTGTTTTTCACTTACTGATTTCTGTATACTGTGTGTGTTTGAAATGAATATATTTATTAAGTAAGTTGTTCTTGCTTCTTTATCCAGTGATATTACATCCGGATGATTATTATGGATTGTCCTATCTATAATAATGGATCGGTTGTAATATGATTTGTGGGGCACTGACTCTGACACTGGATCGGGCTTGAATCTGCAGTGAGATATAGTGACTTTTATGAGTTTGTATTTTAAGCAAGATTTTGGTGAATGATGTTAGCCACCTGATTACGCCTGTATAAGTAATCACTGAGTTAAACTGCTGCAGGAGCCTGCAATTTGTTGGATTGTTTTTGCACTTATCACCTTGAATTATGTATTTTTGTCATTTTTTGAGTTAACCACCTGGTCCTGTATTGCTGCTGGGAAGAGGCATCCAACTCTGAGCCAGTCGATTGATGCCTCCTTGTTGACATCTAGTCTGCTCAGACGCTGGGGATGTCTACCACGGAGGGTCATGCTCTTCCATTGGTTAACCTTTTCTTCTCTAGTGATAATGTCTTCATTTTTCTGGGTTGTGCTTTCATTTAAGTTCAGTGGAGTGTACTACTTATCAGAATTGCAAATGCTTGCAATGAGTGCTGAATCCAGTTTTCGTTGATGAAAGTACATCCTTTGAAGTTTTATCTGACTGTTATGTAAATTTTTTATGTCTGCTGTTCCTCTTCCTCCTTCTGTCCTATGTAGGGTTAATATAAGTGCTTTTTGAGAGTACATAGTGTTTTCTAAAATATGTTATTTCAGTGCTTATTTTACTTTGTAAATTTTCAGATCAAGATATTATACCAAAAGAATATGTTAATATAGCTGTAGTGAAGTGTTTATTGTCTTTGTTATATTTTTACTACAGAGCTCTGGCAGATTTTCTTAAGCCTTGAAGTAATGTTGATCACACTGTGATCTATTTTCTTTGCTCATTGAAATCCCAGATATTTACACGTTTCATATTCATCCATCGGCTTTATTGTAGTAGTATTATTATTATTAATCCTGACTCAGTTTGTACTCCTCCCCTCCACCCATCTTCTTAATCTGACTGCCGCCCCCTTCCTTCTCAGTCCTGACAAATGGTCTTGGCCCAAAACGTCAGCTGTTTACTCCCCCCACCATAGACGCTGCCTGATCTATTGAGTTCCTGTAGCATTTGGCGTGGGTTGTTCTAGATTGCCAGTGCCTCGTGTGTTGATAATAAACCATGGGTGCACCTTCACCAAGAGGACAGCTTCGGGATGGCAGCCCCTGAGAAGCAGACAATATAGTAAACACTGTCCAGAAGCAGGCAGAACCTTACCCATTCTCATGGTGGTCCATGGCGTAGTGGTCCAGCTCTGTGCCGGGCAGCGGCTGCACTGGGGGAGGTGGTAGAGGCACATTCGACCAGTTGGACCCCGTGTTCTTATGTTGTTTGATGTTGTTCTTGTTTTTCTTCTTCTTCCCACTTTTCCCACCTGCAAACACCATGAGACATTATGGTTCTCTGGTTCAGCTCGCTCAGAGATAAACAGGTACATAAACAGCTGAATAACCTTGCAGAGTATTCCAAAATGCTAGCAGCTCACTATGCCTGCCTGGTCTGCTCTGGAGTCAGAATCCAAGGACATCCCTTTAGAACAGAGTTGAGGAGGAATTTCTTTAGCCAGAGGCTGGTGAGCCTATGGAAGCCAAGTCATTGTGTATATTTAAAGTGGAGGTTGATAGGTTCTTGATTAGTCAGGGAGTCAAAGGTTATGGGGAGAAGGCAGGAGAATGGAGTTGAGAGGGTAAATAAATCAGCCCTAACAGAATGGCAGAGGTGACTTGATGGGTCAAATGCCCTAATTCTGCTCCTATTTCTTATGGTCTTAGAGAAACAGAGAGAATGGAAGCCGGCCATTTGGCCCATCGAGTCTACACCGACCACCAATCATACCTCATTAATCACAGTTCTTCTTGCTCAGATCTCTCCACCCTCTTTTTGAATCACTTTAACTCTCTATTACATTCCCCCTTATATGTTTATCCAGTTTCCCATCAGATTTACCTCTGCTCTTCCTTGTGATCTCTCCCTTTTGGAGTGAGCTGCCTCTTATCCCCTGTCTGCTGTATGAAGGAGATTATTCTAAAATCCCACTGACCCTCCATTGCCAGCGAGCCCAGGATCTGTCTCCTATGCAATTAAAAACACCTCCACATCAAACCTTATCAAACTTCTGCATTATCTTGAAAAACTCTGTCAGGTCATCTCTCAGTCTTCAGCTTTAAAGAGAAGTCCCACAGTATGAAAGGGGCCCTTCAGCCCATCAGCTCTGTACTGATAATCAAGATCTTTGTTTGGAACATGTTTGACTGGAGGGATATTTAATTAAGAAGAAGATATAATTTCCAAGGCATGGTAGCTCATGAATACTACCCCACTATTTTCTTTTTACACTCTTATTTATTTTTTATATTTCTTATCATTAATTATAGATAAAATGGTGGCACATATACACACAGTGACCTCTCAGGGTCCTGTCAAAGGTGCTCTCTTCTTTGTTAAATGTGTTTCTGTACGTAGTAAGACTATTCTTGACTCCAGTAACTACTGTACGGCAGGTCCACTGCATCAGCGAGCTGCTCATTATCCAGAGTCGCCAGCCGGGGTGCCATAAGAGCTAGCCTGCGGCTCAGAGAAGGCCACTCAGCCCATTGGGCCAAGAGATTCATGTCAGCCCATTGGGCCAGGTGGGGTCGAGCCGAGCTGTCAGGCCTGCGGTTCAGAGAAGGCCACTCAGCCCATTGGGCCAAGAGAGTCATGTCAGCCCATTGGGCTTGGTGGGGTCGAGCCGAGCTGTCAGGCCTGGGGTTCCGAGCCAGGCTGCCAGGCCAGAACATTTGTGTTAGGCCGTCTGGCCACAGGAGACAGACTGGGTTCAGAAGAGCTGGCCTGGGTTGAGGTCGTGCTGCTGCCTGCTATTCGGAGGCACTGCAGTTGGTGCCTTCGTGTTGGTGTGAAGGTGTCAAGTAGTGCAACTGTGAGTGACTGGCTTGGACACTACTTTCACAATTGCAAAACCCCGCTGGACACTGATTGCCACAGCCCTGCTTCCCTTGCCTGGTGGTGACACAGGCAGCGAGGCAGCAGTGTTGCCTCAGTTGTAAAAAGGACAAGGCCTCAGTCACACACACAGAATGCTGAAGGAACTCAGCTGGCCAGGCAGCATCTATGGAAAAAAACACAGTCGACGTTTCAGCAGGACCCTCCTTGCCAAAAGGTTTTGGGCCGAAACGTTGATTGTAATTTTTTTTTCATAGATGCTGCCTAGCCTGCTGAGATCCTCCAGCATTTTGTGTGTGTTGCTCGGATATCCAGCATCTGCGGATTTTCTCTTGATCAAGGCCTCAGTCCTTGGGTTTGCATTGTAGCATGGCATCCGGGCTCAGTTTGGCCGGGGTGGGGTGGGGGGGGGGAGAGCCTCTCCCTTTGGTGCTGCCCTCCAGTATTGGCTCTGTGGAATTACAGGCTGGACTGCTGGGAACCATTAACTTGCAGGGCCTGTTGCTCAGGACTAAAAATATGTTTTCTCACTTGTCATGTTCTTTTTTTCCCCTTTCTTACTATTTTGAATTTTTGCACCTTGGCCTTAGAGGAACACTGTCTCATTTGGCTATATCCATGTACGGTTTGAATGACAATTAAGCTTGATTTGATTTGATTTGATTTTTTTATGTGGTTGGGTTGGCTTGCTCTCCAATCTTGGCAATTTATTTGCAAACATTTTGTCACCATGCAAGAAGACATTGTTAGTACTCTGTTGATTGTAGTGTGTCCTCCAATCTGCTGATTGGGCATCATTTCGGAAACTCATTTGTGATGTAGTGAGGAAATCTTGTTGCTGATTGGTTGTGTGGTGAAATTCGTGTATTGTGGTCTGGAATTTGGTCCACAACGACACATAATTCACTTGGATAGATTGGAGGATTGGAGGAATGGGCAAAGAAGTGGCAAATGAATTACAATGTCAGAAAGTGTACGGTTATGCACTTTGGTAGAAGAATTAAACGGGCAGACTATTATTTAAATGGGGAGAGAATTCAAAGTTCTGAGATGCAATGGGAATTGGGAGTCCTCGTGCAGGATACTCTTAAGGTTAACCTCCAGGTTGAGTCGGTGGTGAAGAAGGCAAATGCAATGTTGGCATTCATTTCTAGAGGAATAGAGTATAGGAGCAGGGATGTGATGTTGAGGCTCTATAAGGCAGTGGTAAGACCTCACTTGAAATACTGTGTGCAGTTTTGGGCTCCTTATTTAAGAAAGGATGTGCTGACATTGGAGAGGGTTCAGAGAAGATTCACTAGAATGATTCCGGGAAAGAGAGGGTTAACATATGAGGAATGTTTGACCGCTCTTGGACTGTACTCCTTGGAGTTTAGAAGAATGAGGGGGGACCTCATAGAAACATTTTGAATGTTGAAAGGCATGGACAGAGTGGATGTGGCAAATTTGTTTCCCATGGTGGGGGAGTCTAGTACAAGAGGACATGACTTGAGGTTTGCAGGGCGCCCATTCAGAACAGAGATGCAAAAAAAATTTTTAGCCAGAGGGTGGTGAATCTGTGGAATTTGTTGCCACGGGCGGCAGTGGAGGCCAAGTCATTGGGTGTATTTAAGGCAGAGATTGATAGGTATCTGAGTAGTCGGGGCATCAAAGGTTATGGTGAGAAGGCGGGGGAATGGGACTAAAGGGGAAATTGGATCAGCTCATGATGAAATGGCGGAGCAGACTTGATGGGCAAAATGGCTGACTTCCGCTCCTTTGTCTTATGGTCTAAATAAAATCAAGGGCTAAATGTTCTAAATGTTTGTTCACAGAATTGTTTGTGGAAAACCACATTTCTAGAAATTTTCTTGCATGCCGCGTGCTTGCTTGTGTCATGACTTTCTCTGAAGCTCAGTCGCATTTGTGCTCCCTTCGATCTTCATGGGTAGAGAAGAGGGAGAGTTTGTCATGCCGCCTCACAGCCAATTGATGTTCATGGATCCTTGTGGATAGTTTTCTCCCAGTTTGGCTGATGTATTATTTGCTGCAGTCCCCACGTTCAATTTTCTAAGCCACATTGGTCCTAGACCATAAGACCATAAGACATAACGAGCAGAATTAGGCCATTAGCCCATTGAGTCTGCTCTGCCATTCCATCATGGCTGATCCCGGATTCCACTCGATAGTCTAATCATTTGTTTCGAACTTTTCTTCTGCAGAGTAGTGTCCTCAACATTGCTGTTAACTTGTGTGTGACAGAAAGTCTCTGTTTTCGGAGCAATTGGGCCATAATTTTCGAGAGACTTCCAATGTATGAAAGGACAACCCGTTTAGTCACGGTGTGGTTGGTGCATTGTTGACTTTGTGGGCATCTTTATATAAAGTTCTGTGGGCAGCTGTTTTTTGCAAGTACTTCAAAGAGATGTTTCTTCTCTGCATCCTTTAAAGAGCTGTGGTGTGTCTCTCACCTACCGAATTATTTCCATTTTTTAATGTTTTGTAGTGTACCATTGCTGCAAAACAACAAATTTGTGACAATAAATCTGATTCTGATTCATATTTATGCAGATTCAGAGTTATTTATCACATATAGTTTGAAATATACAGTGAAATACACTGTTTGCTTTAGCAAACATACCAAGAGTGTGCTGGGACCTGCCCACAAGTGGCGTCACTCACTCCAGTGCCAATTCTGATTCTGATTCTAACATTAATTAGACCATAGCTTGAGAACTGTGTGCAGTTCTGGTCACTGCATCTGAATGCAGTAGAGAGGAAGCAGAGGAGATTTACCAGAATTTCGTCTGGAGTGGAGCATTTCAGTTATGGGGAGGACTGGACAGGCTGGGTTTGTTTTCAATGGAACTTTGTTCCTCAAATTGAGAGCCAACATTCAACAAATTTCAAAGTAAATTTATTATCAAAGTACACATATGGCACCATGTCAATTTCTTAGTAAGCAGCTCTTTTGCAAGGAGAAAGGGAAATCTGGAACTCTCTCAAAAAAATTGTGGTGACTGGAAATTAACTTCATTGCTTATTAACAGTTAGAGTCCAGGTGGGTGGACAGACACAGATGATGACCTTGGTGCATTGGGCTGGAAAAGCTGCCTTCTGTTCTCCTGAGAACAAAACTGTGCCGATGGAAAAGAGATGAACCCTACCCTAACCCCAATGCATCTCCTCGCTGCTGGAGAGGGACACAAAGCATAGAGGCAAAATAACGAGCATTCAGGAATTCTGAAGCAGGAAAGGGAAGACGATAGAAGCAATCTGCGAGAGAGCAGAGGAAAGGATGCAGAAAGCGTGGCCTGTTTTGACAAGAGATGCATTTGAAACATATCTGTCTGTCTATCTCTTGCTCTGCACAGATTGACTGTTCCAACTATTGTCTGTAGGTTTCATCATTTCATATTATACTTCAAACAAGGTAAGGTGATGAGAGAAGGAGGAGGAGGGTTGACGTGGGTTCAGTGTCGGGAACAGACAGACCAGGAACGGGCCTGTTAACCAGAGGAATGGGTGTGTGTTCAGAACAAGTGCAGGGAATCAGAGTCAGATTGGGTTTGGACCATCAGGCATTAGAGCTGAATTAAGATATTTGGCTCATCGAGTGCTCCACCATTTAATCATGGCAGATTTTATTCCTCTCTCAACCCAATTCTCCATCCTTCTCCCTGTAATCTTTGATGCCCTGGCTAATTAAGAACTTATCAACCTCAGCTTTCCTTGGGAGAGATCTATCACAGAAGGCAGGTGGTGCAGCAAAGTCTGGCCGACTGGGATGAGAGCTAAGCGGAGCACTCAACGGGGCCTTTGTTGCCTAAAGCCTGTATCCAGGGGCTCACACTATTTTCATCAGATCGTAAGACACAAGAGTAGATTTACACCATTCAGCCGATTGAATCTCCACCATTCGAACATGGCTGATTTCTATTCCCTCTTAAACCCATTCTCCTGCCTTCTCCATGTAACCATGGGCATCCTTACAAATTTCAACAAATCTGTGGGATCTCAAGAGAGTGAGTTTGTTGAATGCCTACAAGATAGCTTTTTAGAGCAGTTTGTCATTGAGTCTACTAGGGGATCATCTATACTGAATTGGGTGTTATGTAATGAACCTGAGGCAATTAGGGAGCTTAAGGTAAAAGAGCCCTTAGGAGCCAGTGATCACAATGCGATTGAGTTCAACTTAAAATTTGATAGGGTGAAAGTAAAGTCTGATGTAGCAGTATTTCAGTGGAGTAAGGGAAATTACAGTGGTATGAGAGAGGAGTTGGCCAAAGTAAATTGGAAGGAGCTGCTGGAAGGGATGACAACAGAGCAGCAATGGTGTGAGTTTCTGGGAAAAATGGGCAGGGTACAGGGTACAGGAGGGTATAAAAATGAAGAAATAGCCAAGTGGCAAAATAGTATTGGACTGTGGTGTGGCAGACAGGGAAGTCAAAGCTAATGTAAAAACAAAAGAGAGGGCATAAAACAAAGCAAAAATTAGTGGGAAGATAGAGGATTGGAAAGTTTTTTAAAACCTACAGGAAGCAACTAAAATAATCATTCCAAGGGAAAAGATGAAATATGAAAGCAAGCTAGCAAACAATATCAAGGTGGATAGAAAAAGCTTTTTCAAGTATGTAAAAAATAAAAGAGAGATGATAATGGATATAGGACCGCTAGAAAATGAGGCCGGAGAAATAATAACGGAGGCAAGGAGATGACAGATGAACTAAATGAGTCTTTTGCATCATTCTTCAAAGTGCAAGATACTTGCAATGTGCTAGATGCTGTAGTGCGAGACGGACGAGAATTTGGTGCAGTTACTACTACAAGGGAGAAGGTGCTCGAAAAGCTGAAAGACCTCAGGACAGATAGGTCACGTGGTCCAGATGGACCGCACCCAAAGGATCTGAAGGAGATAGTGTTAGAGTTACTGGCATAGGTAGAGCATTGGCTGACTGGTAGGAGGCAGCAAGTGGGAATAAAAGGATCCTTTTCTGGTTGGCTGCCAGTAACAAGTAGTATTCTGCAGGGGTTGGTGTCGGGACCACTTCTTTTTTTGCTGCACATCAATAATGTAGATGATGGAATAGATGGCTTTGTTGCCAAGTTTGCAGACAATATGAAGATTATAAAACCATAAGATATAGGAGCAGAAGTAGGACATTTGGCCCATCAAGTCTGCTCCACCATTCAATCACGGGCTGATCCAATTCTTCCAGTCATCCCCACTCCCCTGCTTTCACCCCATACCCTTTGATGCCCTGGCTAATCAAGAACCTATCTTTCTCTGCCTTAAATACACCCAATGATTTGGCTTCCACAGCCGCTTGTGGCAACAAAATCCACAGATCTTCCACCCTCTGACTGGTAATTTCTCTGCATCTCAGTTCTAAAAGAACATCCTTCAATCCTGAAGACGTGCCCTCTTGTCCTAGACTCTCCTACCATGGGAAATAATTTTGCTATATCTAATCTGTTCAAGCCTTTTAACATTCGGAATGTTTCTATGAGATCCCCACTCATTCTCCTGAACTCCAGGGAATACAGCCCAAGAGCTGCCAGACGTTCCTCATACGGTAAACCTTTCATTCCTGGAATCATTCTTGTGAATCTTCTCTGAACCCTCTCCAATGTCAGTATATTTTTTCTAAAATAAGGAGCCCAAAACTGCACACAATATTCCAAGTGTGGTCTCACGAATGCCTTATAGGGCCTCAACATCACATCCCTGCTCTTATATTCTATATCTCTAGAAATGAATGCCAACATTGCATTCACCTTCTTCACAATCGACTCAACCTTGAGATTAACCTTTAGGGTATCTTGCACAAGGACTTCCAAGTCCCTTTTCATCTTTGCATTTTGAATTCGTTCCCCATCTAAACAATAGTCTGCCCATTTATTTCTTCCACCAAAGTGCACGACCATACACTTTCTAACATTGTATTTCATTTGCCACTTTGCCCATTCCCCTGAAGTATCTAAGTCTCTCTGTTTCCTCAACAATACTCACTCCTCCACCTATCTTTGTATCATTGGCAAATTTAGCTACAAATCCATTAATCCCATAGTCCAAATCATTGACATGCATCGTAAAAAGCAGCGGTCCCAACACTGACCTCTGTGGAACTCCACTGGTAACTGTCAGCCAGCCAGAATAGGATCCCTTTATTCCCACGCTCTGTTTTCTGCCGACCAGCCAATGCTCCACCCACACTAGTAACTTCCCTGTAATTCCATGAGTTCTTACCTTGCAAAGCAGCCTCACGTGTGGCACCTTGTCAAAGGGCTTCTGAAAATCCAAGTACACCACGTCTACTACATCTCCTTTGTCTACCCTGCTTGTAATTTCCTCAAAGAATTGTAGTAGGTTAGTCAGGCAGGATTTTCCTTTCAGGAAACAATGCTGGCCTTGACCTATCTTGTCACGTGCCTCCAGGTACTCCGTAATCTCATCCCTAAAAATTGGTTCCAATAACTTACCAACCACTGAGGTCAGGCTAACAGGTGTATAGTTTCCTTTCTGCTGCCTCCCACCCTTCTTAAATAGTGGTGTAACATTTGCAATTTTCCAGTCATCCAGTACAATGCCAGAATCTACGGATTCTTGAAAGATTGTTGAAAGGGCAGGTAGTGTTAAGGAAACAGGTAGGCTGCAGGAGGAATTAGACAGATTAGGAGAATGGGCAAGAAAGTGGCAAATGAAATACAATGTTGTAAAATGCATGGCCATGAAATTTGGTAGTAGAAATAAATGTGCGGACTATTTTCTAAATGGAGAGAAACTGCATGAATCTGAGATGCAGAGGGACTTGGGAGTCCTTGTACAGAACATCCTAAAGGTTAACTTGTGCATAGAGTTGGTGGTGAGGAAGGCAAATGCAATGTTAGCATTTGTTTCAAGAGGCCTAGAATACAAGAGCAGGGATGTGAAGTTGAGGCTTTGTAAGATACTGGTAAGGCCTCACCTTGAGTATTGTGAACAGTTTAGGGCTCCTTGTCTCAGAAAAGATGAGCTGGCATTGGAGAGGGTCCAGAGGGGGTTAAAAGAATGATTCTGGAATGAAAGGGTTATCATATGAGGGAAGTTAGATGGCTCTGGGTTTGTACTCATTGGAACTTAGAAGGGTGAGGGGGCCATCTCTTTGAAAGCTTTTGAATTTTGACAGGCCTAGACAGAGCAGATGTGGAAAGGATGTTTCCCGTAATGGGGGAGCCTATGACAAGAGGGCGCAGCCTCAGGATGAAGGGACATTCATTTAAAAAAAAAGATGTGGGAAGTTTCTTTAGCTAGAGGGTGGTGAATTTCTAGAATGTGTTACCATAGGCAGCTGTGGAGGCCAGGTCATTGGGTGTATTTACGGTAAAAATTGATAGGTCCTTCATTAGACATGGCATCAAAGGTTATGGGGAGAAGGCCAGGGAATGGGCTTGAGGAGGGGAAGAAAAGATCAGCCATGACTGAATGGCGGAGCAGACTCGATGGGCCAAAAGGCCTAATTCTGCTCCTATATTTTACGGTTTTATAATCTAAATCAACAACTTATGGGCCTCCACTTTAAGTATACCCAGTGATTTGACCTCCACTGCCATTTACGGTAATGAGTTCCTCAGATTCACCATCCTCTGGTTAAAGAAGTTCCTCCTCATTTCTCTTCTAAATGGACATCCTTCTATTCTGAGGCTGTGCCTTCTGGTCCTAAATTTCTGCACTTTTGGAAAAGTCCTTTGCATATCCACTCCATTTAGCCCTTTCAGTATTCAGTAGGTTTCAATGAGATTTCCCACCCTTCGCCACCCCTCCATTCTTCTCAACTCCAGTGAATACAAGCCCTGAGCCACTAAGTACTTCTCAAAGGTTAGCTCTTCTATCACGGGATCATGAGCCAGCAGAATATATCAGGTGCCATTAGTGAAATTAGCGTGTGGGATGAAGGGCCAGTTCCTGTCTGTACTGTTCTATGTTCCATGACAGGATGACAGGCACTTGAATATCAGGAGTATGAAGTGATGTGGACATAACAACATCAGACCATTCTGGATGAGACAGCAATGAGGAAATGTTACAGGCAGGGTTAGAGAAAGAGTGCAGAATTGGTTTTCCCAGACCTTTGAGCCACACTGTACAACAACCCCCAATTTAACTCTTGCCTAATCACAGAACAATTTCCATTGACGAATTAACCTATATTAACCGGTACACCTTTGTATTGTGCAAGGAAACCAGAGTACTCGAAGAAAACCCATGCGTTCCGCAGGGAGGACACACAAACTCCTTACAGAGGGCAACAGATTGAATTCTGAAGTCTGAAGCACTGAACTGTAACATCATCACTCCAACCGCTACACTACCATGGCTGGAGGAAATGAGTGATTTAGAAGACAGATGATGGTAAACCTCACAACATAAAACATAGAACAGGCCGTTGGCGCACGATGTTGTGCCAACCTTTTAACCTGTTCTAAGATCAACCTAACAATTCTCTCCATTATTCTTTCATCCATGCACCTACCTAAGAGTCTGTTCATGTCCCTAATATATTTGCCTCTACCGCCACCCTGAGTGGATGTTCCACATACCCATCACTCTCTGTATAAAAACATGATGTGCACTATTGATTCTACTCCCAGGGAGTTGTCAGTAGGTCTGAGGATTACACATTTAACACTGCTTCAGATACTGAGTTAACTTCAAATGTGCTCAGATCAGACACAACATAGGTTACATGCAGAATTAAGCAGCGTTTGCCCAGTCCCATCACCACACCCAGGATAGGAAAGGTACACATGGCATGCATAGTGAATTTTCCTCTACACTGTCCCATCACACACTCCCAGGACAAGGACAGTTAGATACAGAGTGAAGCCCCCTCTACACTGTCCCATCACACACTCCCAGGACAGGGACAGTCAGATACAGAGTGAAACTCCCTCTACACTGTCCCATCACACACTCCCGGGGCAGGGACAGTTAGATACAGAGTGAAGCTCCCTCTACACTGTCCCATCACACACTCCCAGGACAGGCACAGATAGGTACAGAGTGAAGGATTTGAAAAAGCCGTAGAGGTTTGTAAACTCAGCCAGCTCCATCATGATCACAACCCTCCCCACCATTGAGGTCATCTTCAAAAGGTGCTGCCTCGAGAAGGCAGCATCCACCTCTAAGGACCCTCACTATCCAGATGTGACTTTTCTCATTGTTACTACTGGGGAAGAGAAGCCGTTTCAGGAACAGCTTCTTCCGCTCCACCATCAGATTTCTGAATGGACAATGAACCCATGAAGACTACCTCACTACCTCTTGATTTCCACCTCAGATTTTTTCTGTTCCTCTGTCCTGCTGCAGACAAACAGAGGATCAGGGGGTGCAGACTCAGATTAGAGGGATGTCCATTTGGAATGGAGTTGAGGAGGACTTTCTTTAGCCAGAGGGTGGTGAATCTGTGGAATTTGTCACCACAGGTGGCTGCGGAGGCAAAGTCAGTGAATATATTTAAAGTGGAGTTTAACAGGTCAGTACATGAAAGGTTACAGGGCGAAGGGAGGAAAATGGAATTGAGAGGGATAATAAATCAGCCATGACGGAATGGCGGACCAGACCTTATTGGCCGACCGGCCTAATTCTTCTCCTGTGTCTTATGGTCTTGTGATTTTAAACCTCATTCTGATTCCAACATCCATGCTGGGAGTGCAGACTGCTACAGGAGTACAGGGACAGCTCCTGATAGTCCAGGTATCTGATCTGAAGGATCTGAGTCTGGGTCAGATTTATTGTCACCGACATATGTTAAGACGTGTTGCTTTGTGATGTCAGTACAGTGCAATCCATAAAATATACTGTAAATTATAATAAGAAAATTTAAAAAAATTAAACCAGAAGTGCAAAAAAGAGAACAAAATAATGAGGTAGTGTTCATGGGTTCATCATCCGTTCAGAAATCTGATGGTGGAGGGGAAGAAACTGTTCCTGACACACTGAGTGTGTGTCTTTAGGCTCCTGTATATCCTCCCTGATGGTAGAGATGAGAAGAGGGCATGTCCTGGATGATGGAGGTCCTTAACAATGGATGCTGCCTTTCTGAGGCATTGTTTTTTGAAGATGTCCTCATTGGTGGGGAAGCTAGTGTCCATGTTGGAACAGGCTGAGATTACAATCCTCTACGTCTTTTTCCGATCCTGTGCGTTGGTCCCTCCATACCAGATGGTGATGCAACCAGTTTGAAAGTTCTCCACAGTACATCTGTAGAGCAAGGGTTCCCAACCTGGGCTCTATGCCATAACATAGGGTTGGGATCCCCTGTAGATTCTTTGGTAACATAACAAACTTCAGTGATCAGTCCCCTGTCCTCTCATGGTTGCTAGGAAGTTGGCATGGGTTAGCTGTTTGACATATTTTATTCTTTACCCTACTGACCAGTCCACAGCATCTCTGGGACCCTTTGATACACTGAAAGTCTCTCCCTTTTCTTCAGGCTGGAGTTAAGGAAAAGAAATTAATCTCCAAGCATGAGTACATCATTGTTAGCTTCCAACAAGACAGAGTGCACAAGGAAACTGCTTGTCATAGATTGACCCATCTCATTAATACATCGCCAGACCTGTTTCCATGGGCAACACAGACAAAATACCAGAGGAACTCAGCAGGCTAGGTTTCATCTATGGAAAAGAGAATAGTCAATGTTTCGGGATGAGACACTTCATTAGCATGAAGGGTCCTGATGAAGGGTCTCAGCCCAAAAAGTCAACTGTTTACTCTTTTACATAGATGCTGTCTGACCTGCTGAGTTCCTCCATAATTTTGTGTGTGTTGCTTGGATTTCGAGCATCCGCAGATTTTCTTCTGTTCTCATGGGATTCAGATGGTAGTGTTAGTATGGAGGACAAACCTGAGAGGCTTCTTTCTGAGCTGTTGTGGGAACTGGAGGTGCTGAAGTCCTCAGAATGGTTGTGAGGCATTCTGTTAGACAATCCCTCAGCCAATCGGTAGTCAGGGATGATAAGCAGGGCTAAAGGTCAAAGGGTAGAAGTCACAGCGGCATCAGGTGTTATTAGGTCATGGTGCAAGCACATGCAAGTACATGCAGTTAAAGCAAAAGCAGTGGAGGTTCTAAGGAAACAGCAAAAACTACTTGCAAACACGAGTCTCATCATCGGGACCATTGTTTTTGCATCTGGTTCCATTTTAATGGTGCACAAAAGGAAAATGGGTGCAAAACCCACTGCAATAAAACTTTGGCTTGTTTAATCCCAGGATGCAGAAGCAATCTTTGGGCTAAAGTCTGCAGGATTTCACGTGGACTCCTAGCTGTGTAGGAGTTGAAGATTGGGGAAAAGGTTGGTCAGTAGCATTGAGAAATATGAGCAGAATGTGGGAGATAGGACTGGGGAAGAAGATATGTGGGTGGGTTTTGGGTGAACAGAGAGAAGTTGGGTGTGTAGGGGTTGAAGATTGGGGAGAAGGTTGGTCAGTGATATTGAGAAATATGGGGAGAATGTGGGAGATGGGACTGGGGAAGAACGTATATCGGTAGGTTTAGGGTGGGCAGGGAGAAGGTGGGTGTGTAGGGCTTGAAGATTAGGGAGAAGGTTGGTTGGTGGTATTGAGAAATATGGGGAGAACGTAGATGAAGGTATGTCGATTGTTTTGAGGAAGAACAAGGAGATGGATACAGAGGGCTTGAGGATTGAGGAGGAGGTTGGGGTGCAGAATTGTGAAAAATAGTTTGAAGATGGTGAGGGATTTGGGAAGAAGGTGGAAGGAAGAGTTGTGGATTCGTGCAGACTGATGTAAATTCAAATTTATGTTCCAGTTCTTCATAATTCCACATGTCCAGGCTCATATACATCTAGGATGCCAAAAACATGAAGCCATGATGCTGAAACTCCTTGTCTGAAGCACAATGAAAGCCTTCTCATTTGTCTTTGAAGTGTCTGTGCACTCTAACTGAACTTACCCCAAGTTGTACACCTTTCCCACTCACCATTGTTGAACTTGTTCTGCTCCGGCAGAGAGTATGTGCATCCAGAAGAGTCAGACTTCTGCTGGGCGGAGTTCTTCCACTGGGGGTCGGGCAGGTCAACGGCCAGCTCCTGGATGCTGCTGGAGTGGAGGATCTGGGTGGTGGCGTATGGCGTGGCCTGGGTGACCTGTCCTGGGCTGCTGAAGCCGGCCTTAGTGGTGACATCGATGCTGCTGTAAATGGCGCTGTCCGACAGCATAGTTCCCAGTTTATCACTCTGGCCTGAGGGACGTGTGGGGGCAAGGTGTGTGAGGGCAGAGGAGGAAGGGGTGAGGTTGAAGGGAGGGAGCAGAGGAGAGAGAGAGGGGGAGGGGAGAGGGTAGTGGGAGAGGGGGGTGGCAGTGAAAGAAAGCAAGGGAGAAAAGGGGAGAAGGAGAGAGAGAATGGTGGAAAGTGTAGAAGGGAGAAAAGGGGAGAGATAGGGGAGAGAAAAAAGAGAGAAAGAGAGGCAGTGTGAGGAGGGAGGGAGGGAAAGAAAGTGGCGGAAACAAGGGAAGAGAGAGTGAGAGAGAGAATGTGGAAAGAACAAAAGAGAGTGAAGAGAGGGAGGGAAAGAGTGTGGGAGAGAGGGGAGAGAGGGAAGAGAGTGGTAGAGAGAGAGAGGGCAGTGGAAGGGGAGAAAGAAAAGGAAGAGCAGGTGAAGAGAGAAAGAGACAACAAGTAAAAGAGGGAAAGGGAGAGTATGGATGAGAGAAGCAAAACATGAGGGATAGAGAGAGTGAATGAGAGAGATGGAAAGGAAGAAGAGAAAAATTGAAAAGCAGGGCAAAAAGAGAGTAGGGGATGGAGGAAATAGAGAGAGAAGAGGAGAAGAGAATGGGGAAGGGGTGAGGGACAGAGGAGAAGGGGAGGCGAGAAAGAGTTAGAGAAGGGAGAGAGAAGGGGAGGGGATAACAGAGAGGGGAAACAGAGGAAAAGAGGAGTGAGGCAGGGAAGCAGAAAGAGGGAGAAAGGGGAGAAAAGGAGAGAGAGTGAGAGTGCCCAAGAGAGTTAGGAAATAAAAGGCAGGGAGAGAGGGAAAGAGAAAAAACTAGTCAGTGATCCGTAGGCGAGTCTGCAAACGACCACATCTGACATGAAAAATAAACATGTCATCCTGAGTGTAAGTGTTTCGGAACAGATGCAGTCCATGAACCAACAGAGGGGAGATGATATACAGTCCCCATCTGTGATATGCTCAATGCCCTTCACAATCCACTGACTAAATCCATCCTTTATATATAAAAACAACACCGAGAAATTGCAGGAATTACACAGCGTGATGCTCAGCATCTGGCCTCCATTTAAAATTTCCAATTCCTGTTAAAATCTCTGCACAGTTTTGGCCCTCACTACCTTTTCAGTCTCATCCGAATACTCTGAGATCACTATACTTGTATTTAATCAGCCCCAACCACTGGCTGTGCCCAGGTTGCCAGCTCCAGCATTTCCTCAGTCTCTCTCCTTCCTTCCTTGTCCATGGCATGCTTTAAAACCTCTCTCTTTCACCATTTTCTCGGCCACCTTTCCTAATATACCTGGTGTACTTTGGTGTCTCATCTCAATCGGATTTTCCACCTGTCAGCCGGGTTTACTTGAGTTAAGGTGTGAGGTAAATGAACCTTTCACTGAACACGTTGAATGTAAAATATTTCCTAGAAACCTTGCAGCATAAAAAAGAAAACAAACATCAATATAAGTGAGTTACTGTGATTCCGAAGGATTTGCCTGAATGGGCAGTGGGAGCAGATTGTGAAGAACTTCAGTAATGAATTTGATAATTACTTCAACAAATAACGAAAGGCATGTAGAGAGACAGGAAGGGAACTGGAATAATTCCCTTTCTGTGGTACGGCCTCAGATGGACATCACTTTAGAACTGAGATGTCCAGGCATTTTTTTTTCAACCAGAGGGTGGTGAAACTATGGAATCTGTTGCTACACAAATCTATGGAAGCCAAATCATTGGATGTATAGCATTCCTGCGCCATTGAGGATAAGAACAGGATGATAAGGAGGTTGAATGTCTGACTAAAGACCTGGTGGAAGACCCTGGCTCTGGGAAGTAATATACCACTTGCTTCATACCACTGCCTCAACGACCATTGCCCAGTTGCACTCACTCTAATTTGATGAAGTGCTTTGAGACATTGGTCACGACCAGAAATAATTCCTGCCTAAGCAATTGTCTGGACCTGCTATAATTTTTCTATTGCCCGATAGGTCTACAATGGATGCGATCTCACTGCTCTCCATTCTGCTGGACAAAAGTAATACTTATGTCAGACTGCTGTTTTTTTCAATGCAATAATACCTTCAGGTTCTAATCAACAAGCTCCCAAACCTGGGCCTCTGTACCTCCTTCTGCAAGGGGATCCTTGACATCGTCACTGGGAAACTGCAGTCAGTGAAAGTTGGAGATAACATCGCATCTTCACTGACAATCAACACTGGTGCACATCAAAGATGTGAGCTTAGCCCTCTGCTCCATTCACTGTACACTCACTGTGTGACTAGGCGTAGCTCAAATTCCATCTATGAATTTGCAGAAGGAAAAGCTATTGTTGGCAGAATTTCAGAAAGTGATGAGGAGGTGTACAGGAGTGAGATAGGTCTGCTGGTTGAGTGGTGTTACAGCAACAACCTGGCACTTAATGACAGCAAGACCAAGGAACTGATAGTGAACCTCAGGAAGGGGAAGTCAGGGGAACACACACCAGTCCTCATAGAGAAATCAGAAGTGGAAAGGATGAGCAGTTTTAAGTTCCTGGGTGTTCCTAGGTGCAACTGCGCTGCTCCAAAGAGTGCTATATGAGGTCATTCTTACCCTCGGCTATTAGGCTCTATAATGAGTCAACCTCTAGCGAGAGTGGCGATGACTCCCTCCTGATAGACTGGTTGACATAACTTATTTTTTATTCTTCTTTAATTTTCTTCTAATATTTGTATATTGGTATATCTGTGCAATTGCAATGTTACTGTAACACTGAAATTTCCTTTGGGATCAATAAAATATCCATCTATCTTAACATCTTTTGAAGATCTACCTTGGGCTCAACATATTGATGCAGTTACAAAGAAGGCACAACAGTGGCTATATTTCATTACGAGTTTGAGGAGAATTGGTATGTCATCAATGATTCTCACAAATTTCTACAGATATACCATGGGGAGCATTCTAACTGGTTGTATCACCATCTGGTATGGAGGGGCCATGGCACAGAATCAGAAAAAGCTGCAGACAGTTGTAAACTCAGCTAGCTACATTATGGGCATTAGCTTTCCCTGCATCTAGGACACCTTCAAAAGGTGATGCCTCTAAAAGGTGGCATCCACAATTAAGGACCCCCATCATCCAGGACATGAACTCTTCTCATTGCTACCATCAAGAATGAGGTGCAGGAGCCTGAAGGCACACACACAGAGTTTCAGGAACAGCTTCTTCCCCTCCGCCATCAAGTTTCTGAATGGACAATAAACCCATGAACTCTACTTCATTATTTCTCTTCTCTTTGTACGCTACTTATTTCATTTATTTTTATAGATATACTTACTGTAATTTTCATTTTATTACTATTATTGTGTATTACAATGTATTGCTACTAGAAAGCAAAAGATTTCATGACATTTGCCAGTGATATTCAACCTGATTCTGAATCCTCTATCCCTACCAGTCTCTCCGCTTCTCTCCATTTCCCTTAAGAACCACAGAGCCAGATTCAATGCTGGAGACCTGTTCGCTGGGGCTTTCCCGGGTAAGTTGGCCCATCAATGTATTTAGGCAGAGATTGGTAGGTATTGGATGTATGGGTTAGGGTTAGCAAGTTATGGACACGCTACGTTGGCTCCAGAAGCATGCTGACACTTTCGGGCTCCCCAGCAGAATCCTCAGATGTGTTGGTCGTTGGCGCAAACAACATATCTCACTCTATGTTTCGATGCTTCAATACACCTGTGCCAAATAAAGGTGATCTTTAAATCTTTAAGGATGACAGATTAGCCGGGTGTCACCTGTTGAATGACTGCAGTGAACTAGCTGGGGCATTCGTCGTGTTCATGGTCACCATTATAAATGAATAATTTTTCTTATGCTTTAGATTGTTAGTTCCACAGCTACAATGCTGGGACTGAACTCTGATCTCTGGTTCTGCACCAGTACAACTATATCCATATCCAGCATACTAAACTCAACTGTCTTCACGTGATCCAGATCTTCATGTTCCCTTCCCTCCTAGCTAGGGTCCTTGGGATCTCGCAGCAGAGGTCCCGAGTTCACCCAATGGCACCGAACCTCGGCTTGTACTCACCTCCACGGCTGAAGTTCCCAACTCCTCCCAGGTCGCTGGGGCCATTGCTGCTGCCGTTGACGGGAAGGCTGGTGGCAGGCCAGGAGTCTGCGAGCCACGGGTAGCTGGATTCACCAGGGTTAAGCAGGCCGGGTCTACTGGAAGAAACCAAGAACAATAGAAAAATAGCTTAGAAAAATAGAGGGCTATGGGTAACCCTAGGTAATTTCTAAAGTAAGGACATGTTTGACACAGCTTTGTGGGCTGAAAGGCCTGTATTGTGCTGTAGGTTTTCTAAGTTTCTATGTAACAAAAAAAAAATTACCCTCTGAGGCACCGTGACCGACTTGCCCCAATCAAGATTACTGGGTTTGGCAGGGTTCCCTTTGTCCTTGCCTGGGCCCTGTCATTTATCAGTAGAGAACTCAAAACTTGATAGGTATTTTCTGACCCTAAGAATAATTTCTCCCACTCCTGGATTTGATCATTTGGTCAGAGCAGCTGGTGTTTTATAAGTGAAGGAGTTTGAGAACTTAAAATCACAGCACCGTTAAAGATGCACAAGGAGATATTTTGGCCCATTAAGTTTGCAGACCTTTGTCACTTCCATCCTTCACTTCCCAGCTTCTGTCACTATTCCCACTGTCCCATCCTCTACTTGCCTATTTTTCCTCCTCAGCTGGATCCACCTGTCACCTACCAGATCCAGTCACCTCTTCATACCATGCATCTTCCTTCTATCATTAAAGGTTCTCAACCCAAAATGTCAACTGATCATGTCCCTCCGTAAATGCTGCCTAACCCGTTGAGTTCCTCAAGATTCCTACGCTTCAGATTCCAGCTTTGGTAGTCTCTCTTCTGTTTTGAGTGAGTTTGTGATGGTTCCCATCAATTCACTCTCCAACTTCTCATGTAGGTCGGGAAATTACTCTCCATCCACAGTATGCTGAATTCCTCTTTGAAGGTTGCGATTGTGTTCCCACCAGCCAGTGAGTTTCAGGCAGTGAGTTTCACATCATCACCACATCTGTGCAAAGAATAAGTCCTTACTCACATCTGCCTCTTCACCATCATTTTAAATCTGTGCCCAAAATAACAGGGAGCACAGCCCAGTCCATCAGGCAAGTCTCTCCCCCATTGACTTTGTCTACATTTCCTGCTGCCTCATAAAAGCAGCCAACATAACCAAGGACTCCTCCTCCCCCAGACATTTTCTCTTCTCCCATTTCTTGTTGGGTATACTGCAGTCTACAACAGCTTGAGAACACGTACCATCAGGCTTAAGGACAACTTCTATTCCACTGTTATGTCAATTGCATGGACCTCTTCTCCTGCAAAGGTGAAATCTTGATTTTCCCATCTACCTTGCCAGGGCCTTTGAAGTTTTTGTCTACTTGAACTGCAGTTTCTCTGTAACTGGAAAACTATTTATAACGCTACAACTGTAACACTTCCAAACCAATGTCCTACATTGACCTCCTCAACATTGCTGTGACCTGTTGTACCATTTTGTTGAGCACCTCCACACCATTTGCCAAAAAAGCGAAACTTCCTGATGGTCAAAAAATATAATTCCGATTCCTATTCCCATTCCGACATATCAACTCATGGCCTCCTCTTGTCCTTCGATGAGGCTACTCTCAGGTTGGAGGAGCAACACCTTATATTCTTTCTGGGTAGCCTCCAACCTGATGGCAGGAACATTGATTTCTCCTTCTGGTATTCTTTCCCCTCTGTCTCCCCTCTTCTTCTATTCATTACTCCAGCCTATTACCTCTTCTCACCTGCCTATCACTTCCCCCTGCATCCCTCTTCTTTCCCTTTCTCCCATGGTCCACTCTCCTGTCCTATCAGATTCCTTCACTCCAGCCCTTTACCTTTCCCACCCACCTAGCTTCACCTATCACCTTTTAGCTATGTTCCTTCCCCTCTCTAACAACCGCCCCCCACATCTTTTTATTCTGGTGTCCTTCCCCTTCCTTCCCTGTCCCGATGAAGGGTCTCAGTCTGAAACATCGACTTTTTATTCATCTCTGTAGACCTGCTGAGTTCATCCAGCATTTTGTGTGTGTTCCTCATTTATTATTTTATTTTTAATTCCGTTCCAACTTGTAAAAATTGTGTATAATTTATGAGCAACATACAAAATGCTGGAGGAACTCAGCAGGCCAGACAGCATCAATGAGAGGAATAAACAGAGGAATAAAGATCCTCCTGCATTTTATGTGTGTTGCTCTGGGTTTCCAGCATCGGCAGAATCTCTTGCATATATAATGTATGATCTTTTTGCGAAAATTGAATATCTGATACTCTGTGCCTGTGATGTTGCTGCAAATAAGTTTTTCATTGCACTTCTGATACAAATACTTGTCCCGATGACAATAAACTTGACTTTATATCCTGTATTCTGTTATTTGTGATGGAATGATCTGTCTGGATAGCATGCAAACAGGTTTTTCTCTGTATCTCGATGCATATGACAGTAATAAACAGATTACGACTTGTCCCAGTTAAGTAAACATCTCTGTTTCCTCTGAACCAGTCATGGACTTGGACCCAGTTTGCTCAAGGCCAAGGCAGATGTGGGCATGGCTGCTCCTGACAGAGTGAAGGGAATAGGGCACCACGGTAGCATAGCTGGTTAGTGTAATGCTATTATAGCTCAGGGGAGTTTGGAGTTCAATTCCGACGTCATCAGTAAGGATGTTGTATGTTCCTTCCTGTGAATGTGCAGGTTTCCTCCGGGTGCTCCAGTTTCCTCCCACATTCTAAAGACATACCAGTTAGACCATAACATAAAGGCACATAATTAGGCCATTCAACCCATTGAGTCTGCTCTATCATTTCATCATGGCTGATCCATTTTTCCTCTCAACCCCATTCTCCTGCTTTCTCACCGTAACCTTTCATGCCTGGACTAATCAAGAACCTCTGCCTTAAATATACCCAATGACTTGGCCTCCAAAGTTGCCTGTGGCAACAAATTCCACAAATGCACCACTCCTCATCTCTGTTCTAAATGGACATTCTTCTATTCTGAGGCTGCACCCTCGGGCGCTAGACTCCCCCACTATAGGAAAGATCCTCTCCATGTCGACTCTACCATTTATTCGGTTAATTGGTCATTGTAAGTTGCCCTGTGATTGGGTTGCTGGGTGGTGCACATCTTTGGACTGGAAAGGTCTGTTCTACACTGTATCTCTAAATAAAGTATAATGTGCCGTGTTGGCCAAACTGGATGACTGCACGGTTCAACCTTCGCTTGCAGGCAAGCTGTGTCAGAACAGAGAGCCCTGATGCATTTTTAACGTGTTCCCTAGGTACACTACATTAATCTGAAATGCCCGTCCCCACAGTATGGTAATGACAGGTGATCTGCCTCCAATCTATCCATCATCTCTGAGTCATTTACCATGTGATCGATTCAGTGTAATCGGAAGACTCACAGCAGTTTGGTAGCAGCCAATAAGAAGTGGCCATTGCAAGCATTTAAGCTAATAATGTCCAATTAATGCAGCCAACATCTATCTAAGAAATCAGTACAAGATTTTTATCTTTGTTACCTGTTCTTTTCATGATACATGGAAGGGATTAAACATCCAATGTTATTTTGGCCCATAATTTCCAGCTCGGCCAACTGCCATTAAACATTACCTGTCTTTCGTTCTGGATTAGATATTGGGAACTTTTCTCAGTACTTGCTGCTCCATTCCTGAATCTTACTGGGAGATGGGACCACAGACAGTATGCATAGGCTGAGTGAGGTGGGAATATTCCATCATTGCATGTCAATGTCATGTTCCTCTCCCTACAGCTGAATGACTTACAAAGGGTCACAGGACATGGAAACCACAAGACAAGATATACAATAGGAGCAGAATGAGGCCATTTGGCCCATCGTCTGCTCCTCCATTTCATCATGATCTATTTCCTTCTCATCCCCAATCTCCTGCTTTCTCCCTGTATCCCTTCATGCCTTGATCAATCAAGAATCTAACAACCTCTGCCTTAAATATACTCAATAGCTTGGCTTCCACAGCTGCTTGTAGCATTGAATTCCACAGATTCTCCACTCTCTGGTCAAAGAAACAGGTCTGTCAGCCTAACGTTCCATGCTGACCAAGATGACGAGCTAAGTTAGCCTAATTTGCCCAGGTTTGGTTCAAATTCTTCTAAATCTTTTCTACCCAAATGTTTTTAATGGACCACTTCCTCCAGTAGCTCATTCCACACACGAGTCATCCGCTGGGTGAAGAAAGTTACCTTTCAGGGTCCTTCTAAATCTTTCACCTCTCACCTTAAAATAGTGCCCTTTGTTCCCAATATCCTAACCTTTGGGAAAAGAAGGCATTCACCCTTTCTATATTTCTCCTCATTTTATACAAATCTACAAGATCACTGTCATTCTCCTAGCCTTCTCAACCTTTTTCCATAGATAAGTTTCTCAAGTCCTAAAACATCCAAGTAATCCTCTTTTGATCTCTTTCCAGATAATGGCATCTTTTCTATAACAGGGGGATCAAAGTCAAACACAGTACCCCAATGCAGACTCACTAATGCCTTGCACAACTGCAATGTAACCTACACACTCAGTCCACTGAATGACGAAGGCCTTCTTCACCACCCTGTCTACCAGTGACACCACTTTCAGCAAACCATTAGCCACTTCTCAATAGTCTGGCCCTATCAATGTAAATGAACCTTCTTTTGTACAGCCACCATCATTGTGTGACTGGCCCCTTGATAATTCCAGATTGAAAGTGAGGGTATTTACATTATTAGGTCTTGGATCCTACAATGCCATTAAATGTTTGAGGTCACCAGCACCAGTCTAACAACCATGAAGGACATATAAATACAGAAATGGGCCAATAACATCATGAAGGATCCCACCCACCCTGCTAATGGACTGTTAGTCCCATGCCTGTCAGGGTGGAGGCTAAGCCAGGACCACCAGATTCAAAACCAGTTACTTTCCCCAAGCAGAAATGCTGATCAACACCTCCACCCACTAACCAACCCCTCCACAACCCTCACGACCACTACTTTATCACTTCCTGTCAGTCACCTTATGTATAATCACTCCATGCCCAGTGTCACTTTATGTACATACAATCAATCTATGTCTACAAACTATATTAAGTATTCATACTTATTGTTTTTCTTATTCATTATCTTATTGTGATTTTTGTGCTGCATCAGATCCAGAGTAACAGTGATTTCATTTTCCAGTACCCTTGTGTACTGGAAATGACATTAAATAATTTTGAATCTTCAGTTAAATATTGAACAATTGAAGCTCTGACTTTCTTGAACTCACCTTCCATTGCTCATCATTCCTCCATCAACACGTTGGAATGTCACTGTGATTTTCCCACAGGATGGATGAAAGGGGAAAGAGAACAAAACAGATCTCTGTTAGATATCCCTTCAGCAGAACATCATTTTCACGGTTCCAAAAGAAAGTTCACCATTACTATTACCGGTACATCCCATCCACAAACTATTTTTTATATTCATCAGCACATTATGAGGCATCTGTCACACCAAGATACAAGTCAGCAAGAAGTTCAAGTAAACATGTTAAAAATCAAATCATGCTGAACTACGGCAAGTATCTGAGGCTTTGAAGTGCTCCTCTAGGCCTGGCCTTTGTAGCGCTACTCTAGTCTCAGGCTTTATAGTGCTACACAAAGCCCAGGCCTTATAGAGTTGCTCTAGGCCCAGGCTTTATAGAGTTGCACCAGGCCCAAGGTTTGTTGTGCTGCACTAAGGCCAATTTGTGTCCTGCTGCACTAGGCTTTGACACCGAGATTTTGGAATGCCCAGAAAATCCCTGCAAAATCAAAAATTACAATACACTGGACAACATGCATTCTTTATCATTTAAGAAGACAAATTGCCTGAATTATACTGTTCCTTCAATAAAAATGAGTAATCTGCAATTTGAGATACAGTACAGGTAGCACTGACATGGCTTCCACAGATTTGATTCCACATTGATGTGCTTATCAATTGACAAGCTATTTATCCTGCTTATGGGTGCCATTACCCAAAAAGGAACACTCGCCAAAAAGATATTTGGACCAACTATTCAGTGCTGGTACTCTGGTTATGCTTCCATCTCACCCAGCCACTACATCCCTCCATTCATACTCTCAATTGTTCATCACTGCCGCCAGCTTCAGCTACTTCCACACACTTCCATTGCTCACTGGGCAAGGAGATTTCTTTGGAACTTTGGAAAGTATGTACAGGGACTTAAGACTGATGGCCCAAAATCTGGACCGAGAAAGTATCAAATGACAAAAAGTGAATGGTAACAGAGATGATAAATGGTTTAATGACTTAACACAACACTTATGAGAAAACATTTATTGAAGCTGTGAGATACATAACACTGCAAAGCAATTGTGACACCACTCCAAAAGTAAATTCAAAATTAAAATCAAAACATTCATTGTTTAAAAGCATTTCACACCCATTTAACTGAGGGATTTCCCAAGTTGTCAAGATGCCAGTTACACTTCACTAACAGCCAGAGTAGGGACAATACAAACTACATACAGCATGAAGCTCTTTCAACAATCTGCCATCACACACTCCCAGGACAGGGACAGTTAGATACAGAGTTAATCTCCCTGTATACTGTGCCATCATACACTCCCAGGGCAGGGACAGTCAGATACAGAGTGAAGCTCCCTCTACACTGTCCCATCACACACTCCCAGGACAGGTACAGTCAGATACAGAGTGAAGCTACCTCCGCACTGTCCCATCACACACTCCCAGGACAGGGGCAGTTAGATACAGAGTGAAGCTCCCTCTGCACTGTCCCATCACACACTCCCAGGGCAGGGACAGTTAGATACAGAGTGAAGCTCCCTCTACACTGTCCCATCACACACTCCCAGGGTAGGGACAGTCAGATACAGAGCGAAGCTCCCTCTACACTGTCCCATCACACACTCCCAGGACAGGGACAGTTAGATACAGAGTGAAGCTCCCTCTACACTGTCCCATCACACACTCCCAGGGCAGGGACAGTTAGATACAGAGTGAAACTCCCTGTACACCCTCCCATTCCCTGTGCCCAGGGCAGATTAAAAAAGTAATGTTTGATTTTTGTCCTGTCGTTTGAAGTTCTGCATTGCTGGAGTGATGCAGTAATCTTCTGTCTTCTCATGAACTAACACAAGAGATATTATTTGAACTAACCATGGGGTACAGTAGAAAGTTGGTTTATCATATCCTGTTTTACTTCGAGATGAATGCATGTCGTTAATTCTCTGCACAACAAGTGTCATCTGTGCTACAGCCAGAAGAAAATTCCTAACCAGACAACACTGGAAGTGAATTTAATGAAAATTCTATACTTCACCCCCTCAGAGCAGTGAGGGGATGGTGTCCAGAAACTTTAAAAATTCTGAGATGGGTCTTCTGAACATAATTTTTGGATTCTTTCATGGAGTAGTCAGCTGGGGGGCATAAACAAAGCATTATAAAAATGCACGAGTCCCACAGAACCATCTGGCTCACCAGATACAAGTTCCAGAGATAATCTAAAATTGGAATCTGCTGGTTTGGTTTTCTTTATGACTGCCGGGGAGATGGAGATGCTTCCTCCCACGCCAGTCCCTCTCTCTGGAAGCTGGATCTTAGATTCAGCTGGCAATTAGCTTTGGAACTTTGAACAAGGAGTTTTATGCAAGGATATGTGCCTTGTTCAATGTGGACAAGGTATGATATCATTACAATCTGCTAATTACTATCTGCAGAACTTTGCACAATGGGCTTTTGTCTTTCGTCTCCAGATTTTCCCATCAATTTGGGAAATAGTTGTTTTCTCCCCATCTCCCTAGAGCATTGCAAGATGAGGGAGAGACCTTAAAGTTCAAAGTTCAAAGTTTAAAGTAAATTTCTTATCAATGTACATATATGTCACCATATTTATTGAGCTACAACACAGAATAGCCCTTGCCATCCTTCAAGTCATGTTGCCCTGCAATCTCCTGATTTGATCCTGGCTTAACCACAAGACAATTTACAATGACCAATTAACCCACTAACCGGTACGTCTCTGGACTGTGGGAGGAACTAGAGCACGTGGAGGAAACCCATGCCATCATGGGGAGAATGTACAAACTCTGTATAGTTAGTAGAGGGAATTGAACCAGGTTTGCTGGTACTGTAAAGCATTGTGCTATCCATTATGCTACCGTGCTTGTTCAACCCTCAGTTTAATTTTATTATGTGTGTTTCACAATAGAATTTTTGAAGAACCATACATGATAAGATGGACAAACAACCAATGTGCACACAACAACAAACTGTGCTGTGACGAGATCTGAAGGATTATTAAAATTGTACTGTTCCTTTAAAGAGAGAGAGAGAGAGAGAGAGAGAGAGAGAGAGAGAGAGAGAGAGAGAGAGAGAGAGAGAGAGAGAGAGCGAAGAGTGTATGTGATGAGAGAGAGCAACAAAAAGCCTGTGAGTTGCCTTAGAAACGGCAAGGTGGAACTATATGATGGACAGCTGGTGTTCAGCACTTGTGGAATATATACAAGGTCAAATGGCTTTGTAATCAGACACACGAGACATGGAAGACACTGACACTGGTTGAGCTTTGTGTGCCCACAACAAAGGTGGGGTTTTTGCTCACAGTGTGGACAAAGGGGTGACCGGTGGAAAGCTATCGGTGTATTTTACCCTCGCCTGGGTTGATAGCTGTACCATGTGAAAACAGCATCCTCTTTTGTGTGGTCACAGTTGGTAACTTTAATAAGTTTTGGGAGCAGGAGGACGACGTGGAAGATCTGATGTCATCAGCACTAAGAAGACAAAACATCTCTTTCTCTCTCTCCAATCTACTCAATTCAATATCCAGAACTGAACTGACTTCAAACCTATACCACCGTAAGACGGTATCATTTATCACCTTTTGATAAATCATGTGTCAAAGGTTATGGGGAGAAAGCAAGAAAATGGGTTGAGAGCAGGGGATCGCAACCTGGGACCCACAGAACCCTTGATTAATGGTAGCGGTCCAAGGCATAAGAAAGATTGGGAACCACTGGTTGAGAGAGATAATAAATCAGTTATGATGGAATGGTGGAGCAGATTTGATGCCCTCCTGTATCAGCCATTGCCACCTTGGGAAGAAATCTCTTGCTGTCTACTCTATGTATCGTCATCTCTGTTGTCACCTCTCATCATCCATCGCCAAGCTGTGAATCGGAGAGGTACCACCCCGTGCCAGAGATATAAAACCTCATAGAGGGACCCAAGAGATCCAAGGGGGAGACAGACGGGACCACAGACACTGGATTCTGAGTGAACCAACAACCTGCTGGAGGAACTTAACATGTTGATCAGCATCTGCGGGAGGAAAGGGCCAGTGAACATTTAGGGTAGAAACCCTGCATCAGGAACCAGGAGTGGAGAGGGTCAAGGGTCAAGAATCAACTTTATTCACACTTACATTTACGTGTATTAGGAATTTTCTGTGGTGTGTTGGTCAGGGCACGACATGCAAGAGACAACGTTCAACCATTATAAAAATAAAGAATTGTATAAAGAATAAATTTAGAGGTTCAAGTATGCATATGGAATAAAATATGCATTAAAACCAGCATTTATTTACAATGTAAACAGTATTGTAGAAAGTGGTTTAAAGTGCTTACAGTGCAGTGACTGAGGTGGGAGGGGGCTAACTAGAATGGCTGATCAAGTTAACAGCCTTCAGGAAGATACTTTAAAAATGGCATGATTTTTTTGTTTTACTAGCCCCATAGCACTTTCCAGAAGGGAGTTTTTTTGGAAAAGGCAGTGTTTGCAATATTTTTTCCTGCCTGCTTCTTTGTCCTGACACACAGTGGAGTGGAGTGCAGCCAGTGACCCTTCCTGCTGTCCTGACAGTTCACTGCAGTTTCTGTATGTTGTGAGAGGATTCTGCACTAAACCAGACAGCAGGATCTGATGTGAACACGCTCTCCGTGATGGCAGTGTAGAATTGCATCAGTACGTTTGGGAGAAGATGGGAGGGAGATGGAGAGTGGTGATGAAGGACTGTGACGTGACTGATGGACTGAGGAAGGGTGTAAGATTGGCACCACTTTCCTGTCGTCTCACACCCCTCCTCTGATATCCACGAAAAATGTCTGCAAAATTGGTGGATACAGCCCAGTCCATCACAAGAAAACCCTTTCCCACCATTAAGTACATCAACAAAGAGTGCTGGCGTAAAAAAGTAGCATCCATCATCAGGCTCACCCACCACCTTGGCCAAGCTCACTTATCGCTGCTGCAATCATGTAAAAGCCCACAAGAAAATGAACCTCAGGGTTGTACATGGTGACATACACATACTTCAATAATAAATGCACTTTGAACTTTTGTATTTTGACCCTGTCCACAAAGCCTCCTACTCTCTGGGTAACAACCTCCTCCTCCTCGTGACCTGATTGGGTGACATCAAAGTGGCTGCACCCCTTCCTTGGATGACATGGATATGACCCCACCCTTGCTGTGAGTGACATCACCGCAGGCCCTCCCCACACTGTGGCCCCTGCCCCACCCTTCTCCTCCTGGGTGTGGGAGGCGTGCGGGCCTTGGGGGTGAGGGGAGCATGCGAAAGTGCAGGAGAGGGTGGGAGGCTGCAAGCCGGTTGCTACCTTGGTCCATGCCGAAGACATGCAAGAGACAGAGAGTGGTTCAGTACCTGCCGGAGTAAAGGTGAAAGACTGGACTGCAATAAAGAACAAAAAGAAGACAAGAGAAGATTGTAAGTCATAGACAGAAAAGTAAGATGGAAAGCAGAAATGGAAATGAAGTAGTGGCCAATCACAAGGCTGACATCACATCATAGGCCAATAGAGGACCAATCATTCACTTCACAAATAAACCAAGAGGAACAGATGAACCAATCAGAGGAGGGCTTGACTCAGTTGCAAAGAGGAGTAAGTTGAGAACCAGAGAGATAGTAGGAGGGAAAGCAGATCATTCCCTGGGCCACCTATTGTCCTAAACCCAAGCCATCAACAGTTCACCTTCACGATGGGCCATGCTTGGCACACAACGATGCCTTTCCTTGCCAACACCCTTTACAGCAAAAATCCACACAATGTTGCTGGTTCAGGTACTTGTGTCAAGTAGTCCAGGACAGGGACAATAAGACCCAAGAACACAGGCAAAAGCATCTAAATCAAACATGGGGATACTGGCATTAATAACTGAACATAGAGATACAGGCATCGACACCTCACAGTCCAAATCAAGGATCAAGGAACAACTTTATTCACCAAATACATTTACATGTATTAGAAATTTGCTGTGGTCAGAGCACGACTTGCAACAAATAACAACAAACAGCATTCAACAATTATAAAGAACAAAGAATCACATAAAAATGAAGCCAGAGGTCGAAGTATGGATATGGAACCTTCACTTCAGGGGATTAGATTGGCTTTATCTGTCACATGTACATTGAAACATACAGTGAAATGTGTCACTTGCATCAAATCAAATCAGCAAGGATTGTGCTGGGCAGCCCACAAGTGTCACCAAGTTCTGGCGCCACAACTGACTGACCCCAACCCATGCATCTTTTGGATGTTGGGGGAAAGCAGAGCACCCAGAGTGAATCCACACGGCGAAGGAAAGAACGTTCAGAATTTCGCTATATTCTAATAGCCAAATCACTTCTTTACGTTGAAACAAGCAATAGTCCATTGAGGAACTCTCTTCCAGTCCGAAGAAGAATAACATTATATTATGACTCAGTGTTTTCTGATTTTAAACCAATATTTCCTCCAAGCTGACACTACCTCTCTGATCCACAGCTTGGATACTGTGAACCAGCCGTTCAAATTGTACTTGTTGATAAATTCCTCATGGTCACCCCATTATGGTCATCTCCCACTCACTGAGACATCACAGCCAAGGGAGTTCACCAATGCCTCTGCTTCCTCAGGAGAATGAAGAAATTCGGAAAGTCTCCATCGTCTCTTACCAATTTTTATTGACGCACCATAGAGGGCATTCTGTCGGGAAGCATAAAGGCTTGGTATGGAAATTGCCCTCATGTGGCCCCAAGAAACTGCAGACAGTTGTGGACACAGCGCAGCACACCACAGAAACCAGCCTTCACCTGACAGTCACTGTACACATTCCTGCTACCTCAGTAAACAGCCAGCATAACCAAAGACTCCACTCACTCTGGATATTCTCTGTCTCACCTCTCCCATTGGACAAAAGATACAAAAAGCCTGAAAGCACATCCCATCAGGCTCAAGGACAGCTTCTACCCCACTGTTATCTCCTCTCGACCTGATCTCCTATATGATCAGATGGGCTCTTGGCCTCACAATCTACCTTGTAATGATCGCGCACTTAATTGTTTATCTGCACTGCACTTTGCAGTAGCTTGTACATTTTGTTCTTGCATTCTGTTACTCTTCTACCTTGCTCTGCTTCAATGCACTGTGCAAGAATCTGATCAGTAGGAACAGTATGCAAGACAAGTTTTCACTGTACCTCGGTACATGTGACAATAATAAACCAATACCGACATTGCCAATACGGCCTGAAGCATTGACAGTTTATTCCTCTCCATAAGGTTCACAGCCTGCAGTCCATGGACCCCTCAGTTAACGGTGGGGGTTCATGGCATGAAAAATGTTGGCAATCCTTGCCATAGATAATGTTTGACTTGTTGAGCTCCCCTAGCATTTTGGATGTATTGCACAAAATTTCCAGCATCTGCACAATCTCTTGTGTTTCCTATAGGGAATAAAGTTTATTTTTGAAATACAGAGAAAATTTACAAGGACTTTGCTGAGACTGGGAGACCTGAATTAAAGGGAAAGGTTGAATAGGTTAGGACTTTATTTCTTGGAGCACAGGAGAATGGGGTAAGATTAGAGAGAGGCATATAAAATTATGAGGGGTAGACAGAATAAATACAAGCAAGCTTTTTACACTGAGTTTGGGTGGGACTATAGCTAGAGGCCATGGGTTAAGGGTTATGTTTCTATGACTAGATGGGCCAAGGGCTTGGTTTTGTGCTGTGGCGTTCCATCTCTCTGTAAATCTATGGTGTATGAAGTACCAATGGGACTAGGCAGAATAACAGTTCACTAAGGACTAGATGGACTGAAGGGCCGGCTTCTGTGCTGTAGTGACTCGATGACTCTATGACTTTATAAATCCATGGAGAATGGGGTGCTGATGGGTCTAGACAGAATAACAGTTCACCACAGACTCGGTGGGCCAAAGGGCCTGTTACTGTGCTATATAAAAGACAAGCCTCCCTCCTCACCTGCATAGTTGCTGAGTCCCTTCCTCTTCTTCCTCCGCCAGTACAACCAGATGCTGAAGCCCATCAGGATGACCCAACAGGCCCCACCAATGCCCGCGATGAAGGCCGGCTGCTTCACTACATCCGTGATCTGTTCCGTGATGCTGTTATTGCCGCCGGGCCCTGTCACGAAAATGTCGTCGCCGCGATTCCCTGCCGAGGGGAGACACACGGTCATACACCATGCATGCTTGGCAGAGAGCGAGAACAAAGTTGAGAGGGTATTAGCTGTAAGGAGAGATCCGCCAAGCTTGGGTTGTTCTCCATAGAGTGTCGGAGGCCGATGGGAGGCCTGAAAGAGGCTTCTAAAATTATTTTTAATTTATTTTATTTGGAGACCCAGCTTGGTAACAAGTCCTTCTGGTCCCATGAGCCCTTGCTGCCCAATTATACCCATGTGGCCAATTAACATCTGACCCATACGTCTCAGGAATGTGAGAGGAAACTGGAGCACAAGAGACATAGACAGCCAGATGGAATCTTTTTCCCAGGGTTCAAAATGTCAGACCTCAAGAGAACATGCTTTTCAGCCAGGGGAGGGGAGTAGTTTAAAGGCAACATAAAGGGACAAGCTTTTTAATGCAGACTGTTTAGTGCCTGGAATGGGTTACCAGGGACAGCAGTAGCAGTGGAAACAGACAGTTTGGTGCAGCTTAAGCCGCTTTTGGACAGACATGTGAGTATGAAGGGAATGGAGGGATATGGATGATACTCAGGAGGAGGATATTTAGTATAAATCGGCATCGATTAGCATAATTGAAGGGAGCCGAATGGCCTTTGCTGTGCTCTACTGCTCTACGATCCATGTTCTGAAGAATAGGAGGGGACTCTATATTGACTTCTATAGACTGGCATAGCATGGGCGGTGGGGTGGAGATAGGTCCCTACCAAAGGAGGGGTAAGTCGCTCCTTTTCTCCGCTAGCCTTCAGGTTACCCTTGAACCTGCTTAACCTCCCTGATCAGGATCATGTGAAGCTATGGGAGCAAGTGGTGGATGGTCGTATGAGCAGCTGGTGCATATCACAAGTCCTGGTTATGTGACCACTGATGCCAGGGAGGCAATCTCTGAAGAGTATTGACAATGGCTGGGTCACCCATCTTGTAAAGACACTGTCCAGATGGCAATAGCAAACCACTTCTGTAGAAAAATTTGCAACAACAATCATGGTCATGGAAAGACCATGATCGCCCATGTCATACAACATGGCACATAATGATGATGACGAAAATGATGATAGCACTGAAAGAGGCCCTTCTGCCCTCCTCATCCATGCCAACATTTTCCCATCTACAATAATTCCTTTTACATTCATTAGAACTATTTCCATCTATGATATGCCTATTTCTGTCTGTCTAAGTGCCTTTTGAATGCCTATGATCCAGCTTCAATGATCTGCATCATCTCGCCTATGCCACCTTCTCTCAGCTGCCACTGGGCAGGAGGTACAGAAGCTTTAAGCCCCACACCACCTGGTTCAGGAACAGCTACTTTCCTTCAAACATTCAGTTCTTGAACGTAGCAGCACAACCCCGATCACTACCTCAATAAGTTCTCACCACCCTGTCAATTTACAGTTTGCTTCTTTTTTTGTTCTAATTCTCTTATGTAAAAATTGTGCATAATTTATGTTTAATTCACTTTTCTTGTGAATGCTACTTATCTGATGCTCTGTGCCAGTGATGCTGCTGCAAGTAAGTTTTTCATTCCACCTGTGCACACGTGGACTTGTGCAGACGACAGTAAACTCAACATTGACCTTGTAATTATACCTGATTTAACCACCAGCTCTGAAGGCGTATTCCAGTCTCTGTACGAAAACCTATCCTGAAGAGACCTTTAAAACTCCTTCCTTTCACCTTCTTATGCTCTCTTGTATTTAATAACCCTACCCCAAGTGAAAAGATCTTGACAATTTTTTCACGCTTACTGATCCTGGATTTATTTAGTTACCAGGAAATAAATATCCCAAGTGTTGTGCTGGGATTGGAAGATAGGCTGCTGATCTAATAATGGTAACATCTACTCTGCCGGAGCCTTCACTGGGGAAATGATGTGACCTTTATCTCCAGAGCCTTTTGCAAATAACATCTGGGAGGCTTCAAACAGAGTTGTCCTCCTTCTTCAATGAACGGGGTTTCCCTTCCTCTACCTTCGATGCTGTGCTCATCTGCATCTCTTCCTTTTTCCCGGATGTTCGCTTTCTCTCCATCTTCCCATCACCATAACGGGGATCGTGTTCCCTTACCTTTCTTCATCCCCCACACTCTTCACTTTGTCCGTGATTCCCTTGTCCTATCAACCTTCCCATTAATCTCCCTCCAGTCTAACGGCATGAACAATGATTTTGCGAAGCTCTGGTATTTCTCCCTCTTTTTTTCCATTACTTATTCTGGCTCCCCTCTTACTCCTTCTCTTCTCACCTGCCCATCATCTCCCTCTGATGCCCCTGCTCCTTGCCTTTCTCCAATGGTCCACTCTCCTCTCCCATCAGATTCCATAGATGCTGTCTGACCTCCTGAGTTCCTCCAGCATTTTCTGTGTGTGCTGCTCAAGATTTCCACCATCTGCAGAATTCCTTGTGTCTCTATATGAAGACAACGAGAATCCTTCAGGTTTAAGACTTCCAAATTAACACACATGTTAACGTCTCAGCCCAATATTCAACTGTTTATTTGCCTCTGTGGATGCTGCCTGACCCATTGAGTTCCCCCAGTGTTTTGTGCATGTTGCTCTTCATAATGAGCCTCTTCTTTTCAATGGTCAGTGTAGCAGTTTGAAAGTTGGCACTCTTCTTCTTTCTGTAGCTTACAAAGAGGACCACAGCACAGAAGATTTTTCCAATCTTCCTTGACAAACTCACACTTTTATCCAACTTCCCCTGAAAGCCAGCATTGCTATTTATGTCAACTATTCGAATAGGAGTGAGATCCTATTTCAACTGCACTCCAGGGAGAACTGTCTGTCTTGTACTCCTAACTAATCAAACTAATGGACATTAATTTTGCATTGTGTCAGAACTGAGAGAAAAATGTGTGTTTACTCAATCTAAACCACTCACTAGGTCACCTCTCAACCTTCACATTCTTCACTTCAAGTGTAGTGGTAAATGGACTGAAGGCTGGTTTTATAGTCAACCGAGCTGCAATCCCATTGGCCAAAGTCATAGCTCATGGGGGTGGTTCCAGAAAGAGCATGAAAGTTCAGAACCCACTGATCGAGAATTGATTAGGGAATGAGTAAATTGTTGTCTGGGGAAATCAAGGGTACTGGTAGGTAGAGTCTGACCATGAATCCAGAAATGGTGGAGCGCAGGGAACCTGAAGAGTGTTTGAATCTCTCCAGTGTTTACAGATGCAGTATGGAAAGAATCCTATCTTGATGCATCATGACTTGGTACGGCAAGTTCTCTACCTAAGACGACAAGAAACTGTAGAGTTGTGGATGCAGTCAGTCCATTATACAAACTGGCTACCTCTCCATCGATTCTGTGCGCACTTGCAACTGCCTCGGGAAAGCAGTCATGATAAAGCTTCCAGCCACCCCTGCTCAGAAGGTCAGAAAGCCTGAGAACACAAATCACCAGGCTGAAGGAGGACTTGGCTGAGGAATGGTGAAAACATGCTAAGAACTGTGGGAGGATCAAAGTGGTGGGAGGGTTGGGAAGGGGTGAGGAATGGCAGGAATGGTCATAGGCAAAGGAAAGGTGAGCAGGTTGAGTAACGGTAGAAGGGTTGAGGGATGCTGAAGAGGGCTGAGGGACAGTGGAGGGGTTAGGAAGATGAAGGGATTAAGGATGGGGAGAATTTGAGGAATAGGGAAGGTTTAAGGGATGCTGGAGGGGTTCAGGAATGGGGAGAAGTTAAGCGACGGTGGAGGAGTTTCAGAATGGTAGAAGGATTGAGAAAGAAGGAGGGGTTGAAGAACAGTGGAGAGATTGAGGAATGGTGAAGGAGGTTGGGGAATGGTGAGAAAGTTTGAGGAATGCTGTAAAGGATTGAGGAACAATGGAGGTGTTGAAAAATAGTGGAATGTTTGAGAAATGGTGGGGGGGGGGGTGGGTCAGTGGGTGGTCAGTGAGACTGGTGGCCACAGGCCAAAGCTTACCGATGACAATAGCCTGTGGCTCGCTCTTCACACCAACCCCTGCACTTGTGCTGGCCGCGACCTGGACACGGTACTGGACCCCTGGGAGAAGACCACCAATCACCACTGAGCGAATGGCTGCATCCACTGTCCGGTTGATGTGAAATCTCGTCGCATTGCCCAAGCACCATATCTGTCAGCAGGCATGGGTAGGAAAAATGCAAAGTAGAAAGTTAAGTAAGAATTCATCTGTATCTGAGAATCAAAAAAAAATCTGCAGATGCTGGACAAAGAACCTAAAATTCATAGACAGGTCTTACAGACTAGCTGGACCATACCAACAAAGATGTCCATCCAAGATAGTCCCATTTTCCTGCAGTTGGTCCATATACCTCTCAACCTTTCCAAATAGACTTTTCCAAATGTCTTTAAAATATTCTTTTTGTTTGTTACATGCCATGGTGTATGATATGGGGAATTGTGGTCTTTTCATGACCTTGATTGTTCTTGGAAAATTTTTCGACAGAAGCGGTTTGCCATTGCCTTCTTCTGGGCAGTGTCTTTACAAGATGGGTGACCCCAGTCATTATCAATACCCTTTGGAGATTGTCTGTCTGGTGTCAGTGGTCATATAACCAAGTCTTGTGATACGTGCCAGCTGCTCATATGACCATCCTCCACATGCTCCCATAGTTTCACGTGACCCTGATCGGGGATGGGGCGGGGTGCTGCTAAACAGATGATACACCTTTCACAAAGGGTGACCTGCATGTTCGCAGAGGGAAGGAGTGCCTTACACCTCCTTTGGTAGAGATGTATCTCCATGCTGCCACCTGAATTGTTATTATACCCACCTTGATGGTCTTCTCTTGTTGGGTTGGGTAAAATAAATATAAAATAGAAATTAAAAAATAGAAAATGCTGGAAACACTCGACTGGTGAGACAGCATCTGTGGAGAAAAAAACTGTTAACCTTTCAGGTCGAGAATTCTTCATCAGTTCCATGAATTATCTCAGAGCTGAAACATTTCTCTCACCCCAGATGCTGCCTGACATGTTGAGAGTTTGGAGCGACTTCGCAAAAATCTTGTTTTTATATCTGTCATTGAGATGTTGCAATATTCTGATTCTAGCATTTGATCAGTAAACTAGAGAAACAATCTTGCTGCAAAAGTAACATATCTTGAATTGGGTAATAAATTGTTAATGATTAGAGCAAATTCCTTCCAGAATTTTTATTTTTGAACTGTAAAAATGTCATTCTTAAGCAACAGACACAAAAAGCTGGAGGAACTCAGTAGGTCAGGCAACATTCATTCTTACGCGTTAATCTTTCATTGTTTTTGTTCTATTAGATTATCTATTTGAAGAATGTTGCTTCTTCATATCCTTTGAGAATGAGGTATTGTTTGGATCCACTCCAGGTCTTAACAGGGAGTATAAGGTCCCCATCTTACAGAGCAGAAAAATGACTGTTTAATGACTAACAATGGTGCTAAGTTTTAGATCAGTATCTTAACTTAGGGGACACATTAATAACCCAAGAATTGGAAAAGAATATAAGACCATAAGATATAGGAGCAGAATTGGGCCATTTGGCCCATCGAGTCTGTTCCACGATTTCATCAGGGCTGATCCAATTTCCCTCTCAGCCCCAATCTACTACCATCTCCCATGTCGCTTCATGCCTGACTAATCACGAACTTTTCAACCTCTGCCTTAAGTATACCCAATGACTTGGCCTCCACAGCTGCCTAAGGTAATGAATTCCACAGATTCACCACTCCCTGGCAAAAGAAATTCCTCCTCATCCCTGTTCTAAATGGACGCCACTCTGTTCTGAGGCTGTGTCCTCTGGTCTTAGACTTCCCCATGATAGGAAACATCCTCTCCACATCCACTCTATCTGTGTCCTCTGGTCCTAGACTCCCCCACTATAGGAAACATCCTCTCCACATCCACTCTATCTGTGTCCTCTGGTCCTAGACTCCCTCACTATAGGAAACATCCTCTCCACATCCACTCTATCTGTGTCCTCTGGTCCTAGACTCCCTCACTATAGGAAACATCCTCTCCACATCCACTCTATCTGTGTCCTCTGGTCCTAGACTCCCTCACTATAGGAAACATCCTCTCCACATCCACTCTATCTGTGTCCTCTGGTCCTAGACTCCCCCACTATCGGAAACATCCTCTCCACATCCACTCTATCTGTGTCCTCTGGTCCTAGACTCCCTCACTATAGGAAACATCCTCTCCACATCCACTCTATCTGTGTCCTCTGGTCCTAGACTCCCCCACTATCGGAAACATCCTCTCCACATCCACTCTATCTGTGTCCTCTGGTCCTAGACTCCCCCACTATAGGAAACATCCTCTCCACATCCACTCTATCTGTGTCCTCTGGTCCTAGACTCCCCCATCATAGGAAACATCCTCTCCACATCCACTCTATCTGTGTCCTCTGGTCCTAGACTCCCCCACTATAGGAAACATCCTCTCCACATCCACTCTATCTGTGTCCTCTGGTCTTAGACTTCCCCATGACAGGAAACATCCTCTCCACATACACTCTATCTGTGTCCTCTGGTCTTAGACTTCCCACTATAGGAAACATGCTTTCCACATCCACTCTATCTGTACCCTCTGGTCCTAGACTCCCCCACTATCGGAAACATCCTCTCCACATCCACTCTATCTGTGTCCTCTGGTCCTAGACTCCCCCACTAAAGGAAACATCCTCTCGACATCCACTCTATCTGTGTCCTCTGGTCCTAGACTCCCCCCCCCCCCCCCATCATAGGAAACATCCTCTCCACATCCACTCTATCTGTGTCCTCTGGTCCTAGACTCCCCCACTATAGGAAACATCCTCTCCACATCCACTCTATCTGTGTCCTTTGGTCCTAGACCCCCCCCCCCCCATCATAGGAAACATCCTCTCCACATCCACTCTATCTGTGTCCTCTGGTCCTAGACTCCCCCACTATAGGAAACATCCTCTCCACATCCACTCTATCTGTACCCTCTGGTCCTAGACTCCCCCACTATAGGAAACATCCTCTCCACATCCACTCTATCTGTGTCCTCTGGTCCTAGACTCCCCCACCATAGGAAACATCCTCTCCACATCCACTCTGTCTGTGTCCTCTGGTCCTAGACTCCCACACTATAGGAAACATCCTCTCCACATCCACTCTATCTGTGTCCTCTGGTCCTAGACTTCCCCATGATAGGAAACATCCTCTCCACACCCACTCTATCTGTGTCCTCTGGTCCTAGACTCCCCCACTATAGGAAACATCCTCTCCACATCCACTCTATCTGTGCCCTCTGGTCTTAATCTCCCCCACCATAGGAAACATCCTCTCCACATCCACTCTATCTGTGTCTTCTGGTCCTAGACTCCCCCACCATAGGAAACCTCCTCTCCACATCCACTCTATCTGTGTCCTCTGGTCCTAGACTCCCCCACTATAGGAAACATCCTCTCCACATCCACTCTATCTGTGTCCTCTGGTCCTAGACTCCCCCACTATAGGAAACATCCTCCCCACATCCACTCTATCTGTGTCCTCTGGTCCTAGACTCCCACTATAGGAAACATGCTCTCCATATCCACTCTATCTGTGTGCTCTGGGCCTAGACTCCCCCACTATAGGAAACATCCTCTCCACATCCACTCTATCTGTGTCCTCTGGTCCTAGACTCCCACACTATAGGAAACATCCTCTCCACATCCACTCTATCTGTGTCCTCTGGTCCTAGACTTCCCCATGATAGGAAACATCCTCTCCACACCCACTCTATCTGTGTCCTCTGGTCCTAGACTCCCCCACTATAGGAAACATCCTCTCCACATCCACTCTATCTGTGCCCTCTGGTCTTAATCTCCCCCACCATAGGAAACATCCTCTCCAAATCCAATCTATCTGTGTCCTCTGGTCCTAGACTCCCCACTATAGGAAACATCCTCTCCACATTCACTCTATCTGTGTCCTCTGGTCCTAGACTCCCCCACTTTAGGAAACATCCTCTCCACATCCACTCTATCTGTGTCCTCTGGTCCTAGATTCCCCCACTATAGGAAACATCCTCTCCACATCCACTCTATCTGTGTCCTCTGGTCCTAGACTCCCCCACCATAGGAAACATCCTCTCCACATCCACTCTATCTGTGCCCTCTGGTCCTAGACTCCCCACTATAGGAAACATCCTCTCCATATCCACTCTATCTGTGTCCTCTGGTCCTAGACTCCCCCACCATAGGAAACATCCTCTCCACATCCACTCTATCTGTGTCCTTTGGTCCTAGACTCCCCCACTATAGGAAACATCCTCTCCACATCCACTCTATTGTGTCCTCTGGTCCTAGACTCCCCCACCATAGGAAACATCCTCTCCACATTCACTCTATTGAGGCCTTTCAACATTCAATAGGTCTCAATGAGGTCACTCCTCATTCTTCTGTATTCCAAAGCCATTAAATGTTCCTCGTATGACGAGCCTTTCAATTCCAGAATCATTTTCACCAACATCCTTTGAACCCTCTTCAATGTCAGCACATCCTTTGTTAGATAAAGAGCCCAAAACTGCTCACAGTACTCCAAGTGACTTATAAAGCCTCAACATGACATCAGTGCTTTTATATGGCTCCTCAAGTTCGTTCTGTCATTGAGTATAAAGATGAAGAGAAGCTTGATTACTTTGATGTCTCCCATATACATCAAAACATATAGTGGAATCTTTCATTTGTGCCTATGGTCTACACAGTCCAAGGATCCACTGGCGGCAGCCCGTAAGTGTTATAGAACATTGAACAGTACAGACTCTTCAGCCCAAGAAGTTGTGCTGCTCCTTACCCTCATCCTTCCCCCCCCCCCCACATAACCCTCCATTTTTCTAGCATCCAGGTGCCTTACATGTCCCTAATGTATCTGCCTTGCCTCTATCACCACCCCTGGCAGCACAGTCCATACACCTAACACTCTCTGTGTAAAAAGACTACCTCTGACATCTCAACTATGCTTTCCTCCCACTACCTCAGATTTATACCCCGTCATATTATAAGCACAAGAACATCTACAGATGCTGGAAATCCACAAAACATACAAAATGCTGGAGGAACTCAATAGGTTAAATTGGGAACAGATGTTCTCAGGGAAAAGTACGGAAGAAATGTGGCAAATGTTCAGGGGATATTTGTGTGGAGTTCTGCATAGGTACGTTCCAATGAGACAGGGAAGTTATGTTAGGGTACTGGAACCATGCTGGAAAAAGGCTGTAATAAATCTAGTCAAGAAGAAAAGAAAAGCTTACAAAAAGTTCAGAGAGCTAGGTAATGTTAGAGATCTAGAAGACTATAAGACTAACAGGAAGGGGCTTAAGAAGGAAATTAGGAGAGTCAGAAGAGGCCATGAGAAGGCCTTGGCGGGCAGGATTAGGGAAAACCCCAAGGCATTCTACAAGTATGTGAAGAGCAAGAGGATAAGACATGAAATAATAGGACCTATCAAGTGTGACAGTGGGAAAGTGTGTATGGAACCACAGGAAATAGCAAAGGTATTTAATAAATACTTTACTTCAGTATTCACTATGGAAAAGGATCTTGGTGATTGTAATGCTGACTTGCAGCAGACTGAAAAGCTTAAGCATGTAGATATTAAGAAAGAGGAAAGCCAACTTATCCAAGTTGGATGACTTGCCAGGACCGGATGAGATGTATTCCAGGCTACTGTGGGAGGCAGGGGAGGAGACTGATGAGCCTCTGATGATGATCTTTGCCATAGGGATGGGACAGGTTCTGGAGGATTGGAGGGTTGCAGATGTTGGTCCTTTATTCAAGAAAGGGAGTAGAGATAGCCCAGGAAATAAAAGACCAGTGAGTCTTACTTCAGTGGTTGGTACGTTGATGGAGAAGATCCTGAGAGGCAGGATTTATGAACATTTGGAGAGGTATAATATGATTAGTAATAGTCAGCATGGCTTTGTCAAGGGCAGATCGTGCTTTACAAGCCTGTTTGAATTTTGTGAGGATGTGACTAAACACTTTATATGGATTTCAGCAAGGCATTTGAAAAAGTACCTCATGCAAGGCTTATTGAGAAAGTAAGAAGGCATGGGATCCAAGGGGACATTGCTTTGTGGATCCAGAACTGGCTTGCCCACAGAAGGCAAAGAGTGGTTGTAGACAGGTCATATTTTGCATGGAGGTTGGTCACCAGTGGAGTGCCTCAGGGATCTGTTCTGGGACCCTTACTCTTTGTGATTTTTATAAATGACCTGGAAGAGGAAGTGGAAGGATGGGTTAGTGAGTTTGCTGACAACACAAAGGTTGGAGGTGTTGTGGATAGTGTGGAGGGCTGTCAGAGGTTACAGCGGGACATTGATAGGATACAAAACTGGGCTGTGAAGTGGCAGATGGAGTTCAACTCAGGTAAGTGTGAAATGGTTCATTTTGGTAAGTCAAATATGATGGCAGAATATAGTATTAATGGTAAGACTCTTGGCAGTGTGGAGGATGAGAGGGATCTTGGGGTCCGAGTCCATAGGACACTCAAAGCAGCTGCCCAGGTTGACTTTATGGTTATGAAGGCATACGGTGCATTGGCCTTCATCAATCATGGGAATGACTTTAAGAGCCGAGAGGTAATGTTGCAGCTATATAGGACCCTGGTCAGACCCCACTCAGAGTACTGTGCTCAGTTCTGGTTGCCTCACTACAGAAAGGATGTGGAAACCATAGAAAGGGTGCAGAGGAGATTTACAAGGATGTTGCCTGGATTGGGGAGCATGTCTTATGAGAATAGGTTGAGTGAACTTGGCTTTTTCTCCTTGGAGCAAAGGAGGATGAGAGGTGACCTGATAGAGGTGTATAAGATGATGAGAGGCATTGATTGTGTGGATAGTCAGAGACTTTTTCCCAGGGCTGAAATGGTTGCCTCAGAGGACACAGGTTTAAGGTGCTGGGGAGTAGGTACAGAGGAGATGTCAGGGGTAAATTTTTTGCTCAGAGAGTGGTGAGTGCGTGGAATGGGCTGCTGGCAATGGTGTTGGAGGTGGATACAACAGGGTCTTTTAAGAGACTTTTGGATAGGTACATGGAGATTAGAAAATAGAGGGCTATGGGAAGCCTAGTAATTTCTAAGGCAGGGACATGTTCGGCATAGCTTTGTGGGCCGCAGGGCCTGTATTGTGCTGTTGGTTTTCAATGTTTCTACATCAGGCAGCATCTATGGAAAAGAATGAACAGTCAACGTTTCAGGCCAAGACGTTCATCAGGACTGAAAAGTAAGGGGCAAGATGCCAGAATAAAAGGGTGGAAAGAGGATAGCTAGAAGGTGATGGGTGAGCCAGTTGGGTGGGAAAAGTAAAGGGCTGGAGAGGAGAGAATCTGATGGGAGGGGAGAGTGGACCATTGGAGAAAGGGAAGGAGGAGACCCGGTGGAGGTGATAGGCAGATGAGAAGAGATAAAAGGCCAGAATAAGGAATAGCAGAAGATGGGAGTGGGAGGGAAAATATTTCTTTACTACAAGGAAAAATTGATGCTCCTCCATCCTGAAGGTGACCTCATCTTGGTATAAGAGTAGGCCATGGACTGATAAGTTGGAACAGGAATGGGAATCAGAATTAAAATGTTTGGCTAGCAGGATGTTCTGCTTTTGGCAGATGGAGCTGAGGTGCACAATGAAACAGTCCCCCAACTTACAATGAGTCTTATATCTGGAGCAATACCCCACTGATTAACCATTTCTACCCACTATCACCATACTTCCAACACCAACATCGCACACCCACAACTTACTAACCCTAACCATGCATTCCTGAAATGTGGGAGGAATCCTGGAGCATTCATCAGAAATCTGCAGTCACATAGGGAATGTACAAATGTTTACTCTAAAACCTACACTACCATGCCATGCTGATACTCAAAATTCCAGCACCTGTGGCCTTTTGCGTCTCAAGAGACAACATATAAGCTGTCCACAATTTCTACGAAGATCACCTTCTAGATCTCACAGTGAATTCTGGGCAGCAACTAAAGCAGGGCACTGGAAAACGATGTGCGTAAGGTTCATATGAATTTCTCACAGTCTTGGCATAGGTGCCCTCCCTCTGTAGTGAGTGACCACAATGGCAGCCTTTTCAATGCCCAGTGAAGGTTGGCTGCTGTGAAGTGTTATGCTAACTGCTACATTACTGTACCCCAATTCTTATTCACTTTGTAACTCGGTTTCCCTTGATTTCCTTTAAGTGCAAAATTCTGTCCTTCCTAAATTTGTTGTGCAAAAAATGTCTCAAAGAAGGATGAGAGAATTCTGTGGGATTCATCAATCCTCAGGTGAACTGAAAACCCAGAGGCAAGCAAGAACCTGGTGATTATGCATTCTTTATCAATCATCGCTCTTCATCTCTGAGGTGATGTGAGGAATGAGAGTTATACATTCAGATTTATTTAGCACGTCTACATCACAGCATTCAGTGAAATGTGCTGTCTGCATTAACAAGCAATTCACCTAAGGATGTTCTGGGGGCCAGCCCAGAAGTATCGCCACACATTCCAGCACCAACAATGCATGTCCACAATGTCCAACAGAACAACACAAGCAGCAACTGCAATCTGTTTTGGAACAGCTTCTTTCCCTCCAACATCAGATTTCTGAATGGACAATCAACTAATCCACAAACACTACCTCACTATCTTTTCACACTACTTATTTACTTTAATTTTGTACATAGTACTGTGCAAAAGTCTTAGGTACATGTGTATAGCCAAGGTGCATAAGAATTGTGCACAATACTGTAGTAATTTTATGTATTGCACTGTAGTGTTGCCACAAAAACAAATTTCATGAGATATGTGAGTGATGATAAACCTGATTCTGATATGGGTCTCTATTGTGGACCGAGAGTGGGAAGGGGGCAGGGAGAGGGGAATCATGGCTGGGAAAAGGGGAAGGGAGAGGGGAGGGAGCAGGAAGCACCAGAGAGATATTCTGTAATGATCAATAAACCAATTGCTTGGAATCAAATGACCTTGCCTAGTGTCTCAGGGCCGGGTGTGTCTGTACCTGTGCCATCCCATGCCCCTGGCACTCCTTCTCTGCCACTTGTCCCACAACCCCTCCTGTGGCACTCCATCCTCACCATTCCCAACACCCTTTGCTCCCAGCAGATATGCAAACTAGCTCTCTGCTCCACATTGACAAATACAGTACTGTGCAACTGAGGTACCCTATCTATATTCTGTACTGTATATATGCCTAAGACTTTTGCACAATACTGCATACTGTAATTCATAGGTTCTGCATTGCAATGTACTGCTGATTTGAAACAGGAAATTTCCTGACATATGTCTGTGATATTATACAGGATTCTGATTCTGACTCTGATGAACAAATCAAAACAAGACAACAACAGTTAACAAGCCCCTTTCCCACCCTCGGACCCCCCTCACACATACAGACAGGCCTCCAACCCCAGGACAGGCTGCCTTCAGCCTCCAGTCCCTTGACCCAGACTCTCAGACTTATAGACATTAAGCCTTCAACCTCTCGTCCCTGGCCCAGACTCGCAGACATCGGGCCCCTGACCTCCAGACAAGCTGACCCAGGGGCTTTGAACTTCCCAAATTTGAAGCTATTTTAAAGGAATTTTTTTCTTTCTTTTTTGCATAGGATGGAGATGTGTCTAGTCATAGGTTTATTGTTTACCCCTTGCCGCCCGTGAACTAAAGACATGGTTGATATTCAATCCTATTTTAAGGGTCATATTTTAGCCAGACTTGATAGGTTTGGGAGATTCCCTCCACTGAGGGCTATGAGTCAGCTGGGCTTTTAGAACAGTCTGGTGTTTTCACAGAGAAATTAAAGACAAACATAGAGAGACAAGAGATTGCAGACACTGTAATCTAGAGCAACAATCAACCAGCTGAAGGAACTCAATGGGTCCAGCTGCATTAGTGGGGACGAAGGGATTATCAATATTTTGGGTTGAAATTTCCACAGTTCCTTCCCCTCCCTGAAGTGCAACACAACCCGCTAAGTTCAAGATGGCATCAGCAAACAATGCGATAAAAGACAACATCCTGCCCAGCTCGCAAAATTACTGTTTTTTACTTCTTTCAAATATGATTCTATCACTAAGCTGGAAACTGTGATTTCCATTTTGATGGGGTGTTTATGGGTGATGGGGTGGAGATACGTCTCTACCAAAGGAGGTGTAAAGCGCTCCTTCCCTCTGCTAACCTGCAGGTCACCCTTGGGTAAGGTGTAGCACCTGCTTATCCCCCGATCAAAGTCACGTGAAACCATGGGTGCAGGTGGTGGATGGTTGTATGAGCAGCTGGTGTATATCACGAGTACTAGTTATGTGATCACTGATGCCAGGCATACAGTCTCTGAAGAGTATTGATAATGGCTGGGGTCACCCATCTTGCAAAGACGTTTCCCAGGAGAACGCAATGGCAAACCACTTCAGTAGAAAAATTTGACAGGAACAATTGTGATCATGCAAAGATCATCATTGTCCAATTCATACGACACGGCACGTAATGATGATGATTATGTGATCTGGCGCTTTGTGTTTCCGAGTTCGTTCGGTGAGGTAGGGAGCAGATTGTGTGGTCTAGATGCTTGGAAGCCTGCAGACGGGGTCCGAGCTCATGATCGGCTCCACTGCTTCTCTCCGATTGAGGTGTTGAGCAAGGTTGAAGTTGATGAGAATGAAGCGGGTGTCCAGTGCCGTCTCCGTGTGTTTGCCCGGCCTTCCTCTCACTCTCACTAGCTGCTGTTGGAGGAAAGTGCAGGAGCCTTGGGTTCCACATCGCAAGGATTGATCAGTGAGGCTCGAGGCTGTGATTTTGAGGACTTTGAGGTTCACGTTGCACATGTTACTAGATTCTGGTTACTTTCTTTTGCTTTTTGAGTAGTTTGATCAGATCAATTGGTGATGACTGGCTCCACGTCCTGCAATCGGCTAACAGCGCTGAACTGAACTAAACTGAGTATTCCTGGACGCCACGTTTGATGTTTATATTCTATGTCTCGTCTGCTTGCTTTTTGTCGTTTGCACAATTAGTTCTGTTTTTGTGTTTGTGTTGGGTGTTTGATGTTTTTCTAGGAACAGGTTCCATGGTGTTTCTTTGTTTTGTGTTTGCCTGCAGCAGGACGAATCTCAGAAATGAATTCTGTACACATACTTTGACAATAAATGTACTTGAGTTCCTTTAGCACACTTTTTTTTTTAAAGAAAAAAGTCTTTTTTCCTCTTGTATCTCCAAGAAGGCAAGACAGTGGCTATATTTCATTAGGAATTTGAGGATGTTTGGTTGCCATCTAAAGCAGTCTCAAATTTCTACAGTTGTACCATGGAGAGCATTCTGACTGGCTGCATCACCGTCTGGTATTGTGGGGTGGGGTGGGGGGCGTCTACTGCACAGCCATTGAAGTAAGCTGCAGAGAGTTGTAAAATTAGTCAGCTCCATTATGGGCAATGGTCCCCTGTAGTATCCAGGGTATCTTCAAGGAGTGGTGCCTCATAAAGGTGGTGTCCATCACCCAGGTCATGCCCTCTTCTCATTGTTGCCGTCAGGAAGGAGGTACGGAATCCTGAAGATACACACTCAGTGATTCAGGAACAGCTTCTTCCCCCTGCCATCCAATTTCTGAATGGACATTGAACTCATATACACCACCTCACTACCTGATCATTTCCTTGTTTTGCACTACCTATTTAATATTTATATTGATACTGTAATTCACAGGTTTTCTCTATCATCATGTATTGCATTGTACTACTGCTGCAAAGTCAAGAAATTTCATGACATATGCCGGTGATATTAAACCTGACTCTGATTGCTGATGGCAACAGTGAGAAGAGAGCATGACCTGGATGGAGTGCATTTTATTCACCCACCACTCTCTGTGTAAAACACTTATCTCTGGCCCCCTATACTTTTCTCCAATCACCTTAAAATTATGCCTTTGGAAAAAGTCTCTGGCCGTTCATGCATTCTATGCCTTTTATCATCTTGTACACCTCTATCAAGTCACCTCTCATCCTCCTTCCCTCCAAAGCCTCATCTCACACAACCTGTCATCATAAGACACAAGACATTTCAGGATGCAGCAGTGACCACCCTGCACAAGCTGGGACTCCAAGGAATAACAGATTAGCAGTGAGTACTTACCTTACACTCCTCAATCGAGTTTCCTCTCATCCTCCTTCACTCCAGGGAGAAAAGCCTCAGCTTTCTCAACTTATCCTCAGAAGACATTCCGGGGTCTTTCTGGCAAATCTTTTCTGTCATGTGGTTACAATTAGTAATATAAGCTCACCCACACCAGACTAATATTAAAGCACCTTGCTGTATCTACATTTACTACATATTGTCCCACAAGAGGAAATCTTTTTTTAACAAACTGCAAGAACGCAGTGGGTCATGCAGCATTAATGGGGGAGGGAAGGAATTATCAATTTTTTAGATGTTTTGAGAGGAAGGTAGAAACTTCAATAGTCCCTTCCCCTCACAGAAATGCTACATGACATGTTGAGTTCCTTCAGAGAGTGTTATTAAAGAAAACCATCTTTCTTCCTCATGTGGGGCAGTGTGTAAGTTCTGCTGGATGCAGGTACAGTGTGTGGTTTAATATCAGTCTAGTGTGGGTGAACTTATGTTACTACTTGGTGTGTTAAGACTCAAATTGTAACTACACGATGAGAAACATTTGCCAGAAAGACCTCTGAATGACTTATGAGACAAGGCTGAGCAAGCTCTCTTGAGCAAAGGTGGATGAGAGGTGACTTGATAAAGATATACATGATGATAAGCGGCATAGATCGAGTAGATACTTATAGAATCATAGAAAACTACAGCACAGGATCCATTCTATGCCAAACCATTTAAACTGTCTTGTCCCATCAACCTACACCAGCACTATAGCCCTCCATACCTCACCCAACCATGTACCTTTCCAAACTTAAATGTTGAGATCAAAATCACATCCACCACTTGAGCTGACAGCTCATTCTACACTCTCACCTACCTCTGAGTGAAGAAGTTTCCCCTCATGTTCCCCTTCAACTTTTCACCTTTCACCCTTAACCCATGACCTCTGGTTGCAGTACCACCCAACCCCAGTGGAAGAAGCCTGCTTGCATTTACCTACCTATACCCCTCATGAATAAGGAGATAGCTAGAGTCTTCTTCCCAGGGGAGAAATTATGCCATCAGAAATGAAGGCATAATTTTGCATTGAATGCAGGAGAGTAGAGGGGGCATGTCAGAGGTAGGTTTTGTTATAGAGAGAGTGGTGGGTGTGTGTAATGCCCTGACAAGGGTGGTGGTAGAGGCAAATATACTAGGAGCAGGATGCTGCCTGACCTACTGAGTTATTTCAGCATTTTATGTTAGAACCATAGACACATAGAACATTACAGCACAGAAACAGGCCTTTTGGCCCTTCTTGGCTGTGTCGAACCATTTTTCTGCCTAGTCCCACTGACCTGCACCTGGACCATATCCCTCCATAGTTTTTCTTAAATGTTAAACGTGAGCCTGCATTCACCACTTCAACTGGCAGCTCATTTCCCACTCCCACCACTCTCTGTGTGAAGAACCCCCTCCCCCCCCCCGCCAATGTTCCATTTAAACTTTTCCCCCTTCACCCTTAACCCATGTCCTCTGGTTTGTTTCTCTGCTAGCCTCAGTGGAAAAGCCTGCTTGCATTCAGTCTATCTATACCCATCATAATTTTATATACCCCTATCAAATCTCGCCTCATTCTTCTACGCTCCAGGGAATGAAGTAAGAAGGAATTTTTTTAGCCAGAGTGTGGTGAATCTGTGGAATGCTCTGCCACAGACTCCGGTGGAGGCCAAGTCCGTGGGATATTTAAGGCCAATGTTGATGGTTTCCTAATTAGCCATGGCTTCAAATGATATGGCGAGAAGGTAGGTGTATGGGGTTGAGTGGGATCCAGGATCAGCCAAGATGGAATGGTGGAGCAGTCTCGATGGGCTGAATGGCCTAATTCTGCTCCTATGTCTTATGGTCTTAAAGTAAAGGAGGTTGAAATGTGAGACTTAATAAGTGAGCATGATCATGATTGGTTTAGACGTGAAGGACAAAGAAAAGATGTTGGTGCAAGGGCTAAGGGACAAAGATTTAAGATTTTTGGCAGATATGGGAGGAGTGGAGGAGTGGCTAGTCATTTAATTTATCTCTGGATCTTTCTGTCAATGAGTAGAATGGCACAGCAGCATAGTGGTTAGCAGAACACTTTACAGTACAGGTTCAATTCCCGCAGCTGCCTGTAAGGAATTTGTACGTTCTCCCCATGACATGTAGGTTTCTAATGGGTGCTCACTGTACTCACACAAAAACATACTGGTTTGTAGGTTAATTGGTCATTGTAAATTGTCTCATGATTAGGCTATGGTTAAATCAGGGGCTAGTTGGGTGGTGTGACCTATTCCACACTGCATCTCAATAAATAAATAAAAAATAGAGTGTAAAATGAAATTGGAGTGACACTTGATAGAAATAAACTTGCAGGATCAGAAGGGGAAAGAGACTGCATGAATTATGATGTAGCTAGTATGGAATAGGATGAATGGTCTTCTGTTATCGTTCCACTCCAATAAAGGTAATGTATTGGCTTCATTGAGCACTTACTTTGTATGTCTCAAACTTTCTATGGCTTTTCAGAATCAGAATCAGGTATAGCTCGGGTGTCTAAGACTTTTGCACAGTACTGTAGTAATTTTATGTATTGCACTGTACTGCTACTGCAAAAAAAAATCATGACATTTGTGTGATGATAAACCTGGTTCTGATATGGGTCTTTATTGTGGACTGAGAGTGGGGAGGGGGCAGGGAGAGGGGAATCATGGTTCTGATATGGGTCTTTATTGTGGACTGAGAGTGGGAAGGGGGCAGGGAGAGAGGAATCATGGTTCTGATATGGGTCTTTATTGTGGACTGAGAGTGGGGAGGGGGCAGGGAGAGGGGAATCATGGTTCTGATATGGGTCTTTATTGTGGACTGAGAGTGGGAAGGGAGCAGGGAGAGGGGAATCATGGTTGGGAAAAGGGGAAAGGAGAGGGGAGGGAGCAGGAAGCACCAGAGAGACAATCTGTAATGGATTATTGCAGATTCTAATAATTCTGCAATAAACCAATTGTTTGGAACCAAATGACCTTGCGTGGCATCTCAGGTCTGGGTGTGTCTGCACCCACACCACGCCCTGCCCCTGCACTGCTTCTCTGCCACCTGACCAACACCCCATCCATGGTGCTTCACCCTCACTATTCCCAATATCCTTTGCTGCCACCAGATTTACAAACTCCACTTTGACAAATACCGTACTGTGCAAAATTCTTAGGCACCCTATCTATATATATGTGTCTAAGACTTTTGCACAGTACTGATATTAGAACATACAGGGAAATGCATCATTTGCACACCCAAGGATCTGTTAGGGTCAGCCCACAAGCGTCGCCACACATTCCAGCTTAATCAGACTGCATACTTCATTGATCAGCATTGTATGGTTGGATTAGCATCTTCCATCTCTTTGGAGTTGGTAAATTGTTACGGTATTGTCACCTGCACTGAGGTACAGTGAAAACCTTTTTGACTTGCATGCCATTCAGAGAGATCATTCACATAGAACAGTGAGTTGAAGTTGTACAAGGGAAAAGCAATAACAGAGTGTTACAGTTACAGAGAAAGTGCAGAGCAGCGGTCCAAAGGATGTAATGCTGAAGTTTGACATGACATTGGTCAGACCACATTTGGAGCACTGTGAGCAGTTTTGGGAGCCATATCTAAGAGAGAGTGTGTTAGCACTGGAAAGGGTCCAGAGGAGTTTATTAGAATGATCCTGGTAATGAAAGGATTAATGCATTAGGAGCATTTGGAGGCTCTGGCTCTGTACTCACTGGAATTCAGAAGAATGAGGGAGGATCTCATTGAAACCTATTGAATATTGAAAGGCCTAGATAGAGTGGATGTGGAGAGGATGCTTCCTATAGTGGGGGAGTCTAGGACCAGAGGACACAGATAGAGTGGATGTGGAGAGGGTGTTTCCTATAGTGGGGGAGTCTAGGACCAGAGGACACAGATAGAGTGAATGTGGAGAGGGTGTTTCCTATAGTGGGAGAGTCTAGGACCAGAGGACACAGGTAAAGTGGATGTGGAGAGGGTGTTTCCTATAGTGGGGGAGTCTAGGACCAGAGGACACAGATAGAGTGGATGTGGAGAGGATGTTTTTTATAGTGGGGGAGTCTAGGACCAGAGGACACAGATAGAGTGGATGTGGAGAGGGTGTTTCCTATAGTGGGGGAATCTAGGACCAGAGGGCACAGATAGAGTGGATGTGGAGAGGATGTTTCCTATAGTGGGGGAGTCTAGGACCAGAGGACACAGATAGAGTGGATGTGGAGAGGATGTTTCCTATAGTGGGGGAGTCTAGGACCAGAGGACACAGATAGAGTGGATGTGGAGAGGATGTTTCCTATAGTGGGGGAGTCTAGGACCAGAGGACACAGATAGAGTGGATGTGGAGAGGATGTTTCCTATAGTGGGGGAGTCTAGGACCAGAGGACACAGATAGAGTGGATGTGGAGTGGATGTTTCCTATAGTGGGGGAGTCTAGGACCAGAGGGCACAGCCTCAGAATAGAAGGATGTCCCTTTAGAACAGAGTTGAGGAGGAATTTCTTTGGCCAGAGGATAGTGAACCTATGGAATTTGTTGCCACAGACAGGTGTGGAGATCAAATCGTTAAGTATATTTAAAGCAGAGTTTGGTGAATTCTTGATTAGTCAGGACATCAAACGTTACAGGGAAAAAGCAGGAGAATGGGGTTCAGAGGGATAATAAATCAGCCATGATGGGGGACAGACTCAGTGGGCTGAATGGCCTCATCCTGTTCCTATGTCTTAAGGCCTTATGATTATAAGTCCAAATTATTATATCCAGAAAAGGAAAAGACCTTCATAAAAATGAGAAGATCTACAGATGCTAAAAATCCAAAGCAACACAGACAAAATGCTGGAGTAACTCAGTAGGTCAGGCAGCTTTTATGGAAATGAATAAACAGTTGACGTTTCAGGCCAAGGCCGTCTTCCAGAATTCCTGGTTTCAAAAGTGACAGTTGTGCTCCAACCTGCAGAAGAGAACTTGGAGCCTAAGGTAAATCAGCCATGATTATATTGCATGGCAGTCCCAGGTCTGAGACACTGACTGACCTATTCCTACTGCTCTTCTGGTGAGATGGCGGCACGCTGCGGGTCCAGTCAAGGGTGTATTTGTTTTTCCTGTATATATCCTTTATGGTTGGGTACAGGGGACAGCAAGTTCTGCAGGTCTCTCCCATCAATGAGTTGCTAGATACAATGGAGCTGGACATTGTGTATCGCTGTTGTGTTGTCACCCGGACATTGTGTACCACTGTTGTGTTGTCACCCGGACATTGTGTACCATTGTTGTGTTGTCACCCGGACATTGTGTACCGCTGTTGTGTTGTCACCCGGACATTGTGTACCGCTGTTGTGTTGTCATCTGAACTTGTTACATACTGTTGTACTGTGATGGTGTGCAGTTCAAAAAAAAGGTGCGAGTTACTGCCTTGGATGCTTTTATTGTGATCGCAAGACCCAATTGGACATTGGTAATGTAAAAGTCTGCAAGTTCGGCTCAATGGTTCATTGGCGAGACCAAAAGCAAGGTAGCTGTGTTGCGTGGACAAGTTCCTCATTCCTCAGAGTTGCCTGTGGTGGTCACTGATGGAGGAGATGCTGGAGCTAGCTGTGTGCTGCTGGATTTCTTATTCGCTTGGAGGCTGGCCCCTCCCACAGTGTTCACTTTGTGGAAGAACAAGCTGAACCAGGACAACTCAGGGACTTCGACTATATTATTATTTTTTCTCTTTGTAACTGTAAGTTTCTCTGAAATCATAACCGTATGTGCTATTTGTGCTGTGTGCTGTTGGTAATGTGTTTTGCACCTTGTCCCTGGAGAAACACTGTTTCGTTCAGCTATATTCAAGAATGGTTGAATGATAATTAAACTTGAAACTTGAGCTTGGACTTGAACTATTTTCTTATGCTCTTTGTGCTTCAGTTGAGAGCCTGGAATTGAAAGGTGTGAGGGCATTTGTAACCACAGGACATTTATTGAGGTAACTCTGATGTCTGAAAGTCTTTGACAATCCTTGTTGATCTTCAATTTAACACACACAAAATGCTAGAGGAACTCAGCAGTTCAGGCAGTGTCTATGGAACTCAATAAACAGTTGACGTTTCAGGCCAAGCTCCTTCTTCAGGACCCTCCATCACTTCCAATCTATTGTGTAATTAAAATCAAATAACAGTCACAGTCACAGCATGTGTTTTTTTGCACATTGGTTGTTTGTTTGTCAGTCTTTGTGCATGGTTTTTCATTCATTCTATTGTATACTGTGAAGATCTGCAGGAAAATGGATCTCAGGTGGCATATACATACTTTGATAATAGATTAACTTTGAATTTTGAACGTTGTGAAGAGTATCAGTCTAAAATGTCAACTGTGTATTCCCCTCTGTAGAGGAGGCCTGATCTGCTGAGCTCCTCCAGCACTTTTGTGTGTGGTGCCCCCATTTCACTGTCAGTTACACCATTAAGGCACTTGGAAACTTCTCTTGTTTGAGATTGCTCGTTGGCATTGGAGCAAATGGGATGAAAGCAAATTATTGTGCTGGTTGGGAAAGTGCTGGAGGAAGGAGACAGGGAGAGAAGGGATAATGAACAAGGCCACAGTGTCACCATACACCAAACAACATGCCCACAGTTTACTAACCCTAAACTTGGAATGTAGTAGGAAACCAGATACCCAGAAGAAACTCACCCAATCATGGAGATAACAAAAAGACAGCGGCTTATAAGCAATAATGCCATAAGACATAGTAGCAAAATTAGGCTATTCAGCCCATCAAGTCAGTTCCGCCATTCAATCATAATTAATTTATTAACCATCTCCTCCCCTTCTCCCCATAACCTTTGACACCCTTACTAATCAAAAACCTATCAAACACTGCTTTAAATATACCAATGACCTGGCCTCCACAGCTGTCTATGACAACAAATTACACAAATTCAACACCCTCTAGTGAAAAAGATTCCTCCTCAACACTGTTGTAAATGGATGTCCTTCTATTCTGAGGCTGTATTCTCCGGCCCTAGATTCCCCCACTATAGGAAACATTCTCTCCACATCCACTCTATCTAGGCCTTTCAATATTCGATAGGTTTCAATGAGATCCCCCTTCAATCATCTGAACTTTAGTGAGGACAGGACCAGAGCCATCAAACACTACCTCATATGTTAACCCTTTCATACCTGGGAATATTCTTGTGAACCTCCTCTGGACCCACTCCAACACCAGCACATCCTTTCCCAAATAAGGGGCCCAAAATTGCTCACAATACTCCGTCCAATCTGACCAATGCCTTACAAAGACTCAGTAAGGTGTATGAAGATCATTTAGAGGAGAACAAGATAGACTCCTGAGTGGCAGAAGACACCCAGGTACCAGCTGAAGCCCACATCAATGCTGCCCGAGCTCCTCCACCCAAGACTGGTCCATACCCTCCAGCCTACCTTGTACTCCTGTATGATTCCATTCTGCTGCTCTGCAGGGGGAGGATCCCAGGAGACGCTGATACTGGTGCTGTTGTGGTTTCCAACAGTCAGCACGGTCACTGACTGGGGCGGTGCTCCCGGAGCTGTGCACGGGAAGACAGTATATTAATTCAACCTGCGCACCAGCTCAGTTAAGCAGATTTTTAGAAACATATCATACTGCAGAGCCATTTAATTGTCTTATAAATGAATTGAATTGAATTGACTCTAATACATACGTCCTTCTTATATATGAGGAGTAAAAATCTTTACACAACAACACACACAAAATGCTGGTGGAACACAGCAGGCCAGGCAGCATCTATAAGGACAAGCACTGTCGACGTTTCGGGCCGAGACCCTTCGTCAGGACTAACTCAATTCGTTAGTCCTGACGAAGGGTCTCGGCCTGAAACGTCGACAGTGCTTCTCCCTATAGATGCTGCCTGGCCTGCTGTGTTCCACCAGCATTTTGTGTGTGTTGTTTGAATTTCCAGCATCTGCAGATTTCCTCGTGTTTGCTCTGTAAAAATCTTTACGTTACTTTTCCGTCTAAATGTGCAATGTGCAATTTATAATAAATAGAATGTACAGCAGGACAGTCAATATCACATTGAATTACAGTTGCATCAGCATAAATTAATCAGTCTGATGGTCTGGTGGAAGAAGCTGTCCCAGATCCTGTTGTTCCTGGCTTTTATGCTGCGGTACCGTTTCTGGATGGTAGCAGCTGGAACAGTTTGTGGTTGGGGTGAGTCGGGTTCCCAACGATCCTTCGGGCCCTTTTTACACACCTGTCTTTGTAAATGTCCTGAATAGTGGAAAATTCACATCTACGGATGTGCTGGACTGTCCGCACCACTCTCTACAGAGTCCTGCGATTGATCCTTGATAAGTTATTGATAGGAGGAAGGATGGAAAGAACAAAGGTTATGGAAGCAACCTGATTGGTCACATCATGGTCTCCTATGGCAATTCAAATGAGCAAGAATGCAGGAAGCTGCAGAGAGCACCGGACGTCATGGGGACGTCCCTCCCCACCATTGGTGTATCTACAGGAAGCTCTAACTCAAAAAGGCAAAGGCTTCATCAAAAATCTCCACCATCATCACACAGCTAACATAGGGCAGGAGCTACAGAATCTTAAAGTCCCGCTCCACCGGGTTCAGGACATGCTTCTTCCCTTCTTGAACCCATCTTCATCACCCTATTCGCTACCTCAGTACAGCAACACTATGACCACTTTCTCCACTTTGCACTGAAATGGACTTTGCTTTCTTTTATTCTAATTGTGTTTCTTTCTTTTAAAATGTATTTAACTCAGTCCTGAACAAGGGTCTCAGCCCACAAGGTCCTTTGTTTATTCAATTCCATAGATGCTGCTTGACCTGCTGAGTCCCACCACTATTTTGCTTTGGATTTCCAGCATTGGCAGACATTCTTGTATTTAGTTTATGCTTTTTTCTTGCAAGTGCTGCTTATATGATTCTATGGGCCTGTGTTGCTGCTGCAAGTACTTCTTTTCTTTGCACCTCTGGATGTGACAATAACTTTGACTTTGATTTTGATAAGATGGAGACTAAGGCTGTATGGTAACAAAATTGGGAGAAAATAGCATAATTCACTATCATCAACATTGAGTTGGGGTTTCGCTTTAAGAGGCTGGTCTGACATAACAACATGGTAACGTGAGAATTTTTAGTGTGACTTTGTGATTAGGTTTTGGAGTTCAATAAAGAGTTACGGGTTTCATTAAATATAAAATTCCTCATTTTGTTTAATTTGCAAAAACCCACGTCAATGACCCTGATGCTCTAGGATGATTCCGGAGTTATTATTAAACATGTTCAGTAGCAGGAGTTTTACCAGGATGCTGCCTGGATTAGAGAGAATGTCTTTTGAAGATAGGTTGAGTGAGATAGGGCTTTTCTCTTTGGAGTGAAGGAGGATAAGAGGTGAGTTGATAGAGTTTACAAGATGATAACAGGCATTTTCCCAGGGCAGAAAAGACTCATATAAGGAGGTATCAGTTTAAGGTGACTGGAGGAAAATGTAGGGGGGATGTCAGAGGTAAGTTTTTTTTAACAGAGGGTGATAGGTGTATGGAATATGCTGCCAGGTGATGTGGTGAGTTGTCAAGTGACACAGCGTTTTCACTAGTAGGAAGTTCACTAGGTTGTTGCCTGGATTAGTGAGCATGTTTTCTGAATATTGATTAAGCGAGCTAACATTTTTCCCTTTGGAGAGAATGAGAATAAGAGGTGTCTTGACAGAGACTTAGAAGATGTTAGATTGACATAGAAAGAGTGGACAGCCACTGATTATTCCCAGGGCAGAAATGGCAAATAGAAGGATGCATAATTTTAAGGTGATTGGAGGAAAGTATAGGGGGGCATGTCAGGGGTAATTTTTTTTACACAGATAGTGGTGAATACATAGAACACACTGTCATGGATGGTAGTAGAGGTAATTCATGAGGGGCATTTAAGAAACACTAAGGCACATGGATGATAGAAAAATGGAAGGTATGTGGGAGGGAAGAGTTTGATTAAGAGTTAGGTTAAAGGTCGACAGAACATAGTGGGCCGAAGGGCCTGAACTACTCTGTACTGTTCTGTGCTCTAACACCTTGTCCTTGCATCTGAGGTTGGGTTTTTATTTCCCTCACCGCTGGTGTGAACAGAAAGCTTACTGATAAACCCGGACAAGTCAATAATTCCAACATTCCGCATTTTCCCCGGGATGTGCTGTGAAAATAATAGTTACTGCTGAACACACAGCCATTTTGCCACTTCCTAGGCAAGCCAAAGGCCTCAGGAAGAGAAACCTATCCCTGAGGTGTCAGACATCGTTTATTGTGTAGGATGGAGAAATAGAAGGGGTGATGTCAACCAGGCTCCGTTGAGAAAGGTGGTGGAGAGAAGGAGTGAATGAGAAGGGGATAAGAAGAAAGAGAGGAGACAAGAGACTACTGAAATTAGTGAGAATGGATGATGAGAGGGTCACTGGACTTTGGGACATGTGACGACAATAAATCAATTTGTCAATTTACGAGACAGGAGAGAGGGAAGGAATGGCGATGAGAGAGAGGAGAAGGTGAAACGGGGATGGGAGATCAGGAATGGGGCAACAGAGAGAGAGAGGGATGGGAAAAGAGATGGAATGAGGGGGCGAGGGAGAGGGTGTTAGAGAGTGAGAGAGAGAGGGAAGAGAGAAACAGAGAGGGAGATGGGAAATGAGACATGAGAAGGAGGGGGGAGAGTGGGAAAGACAGGAAGATGAAAGGAGAGTCAGAGGAGAAAGATAAGGAACAGTAAGAATGATATCAAATGAAAGATGGATAAGGATTAAAAAGGTGAAGGCAGAGAGAGTGAGAGAGAAGAGAGACAGTGAGGAAAGTGAGCTACTGAGAGCAAAGGAGAGTGAGAGAGTAAATGAGAAGGGAGAGGCAATGGGGAAAGTGAGCTGTGGAGAGTGGGAGAGAGAAGGGGCAATGGGGGAAAGTGAGCTGTGGAGAGAGAGAGAGAGAAGGGGCAATGGGGAAAGTGAGCTGTGGAGAGCGAGAGAGAGAAAGGGCAATGGGGAAAGTGAGCTGTGGAGAGCGAGAGAGAGAAGGGGCAATGGGGAAAGTGAGCTGTGGAGAGTGAGAGAGAGAAGGGGCAGTGGGGAAAGTGAGCTGTGGAGAGCGAGAGAGAGAAGGGGCAGTGGGGAAATTGAGCTGTGGAGAGCGAGAGAGAGAAGGGGCAATGGGGAAAGTGAGCTGTGGAGAGCGAGAGAGAGAAGGGGCAATGGGGAAAGTGAGCTGTGGAGAGCGAGAGAGAGAAGGGGCAGTGGGGAAAGTGAGCTGTGGAGAGCGAGAGAGAGAAGGGGCAATGGGGAAAGTGAGCTGTGGAGAGCGAGAGAGAGAAGGGGCAGTGGGGAAAGTGAGCTGTGGAGAGCGAGAGAGAGAAGGGGCAGTGGGGAAAGTGAGCTGTGGAGAGCGAGAGAGAGAAGGGGCAATGGGGAAAGTGAGCTGTGGAGAGCGAGAGAGAGTGGCAATGGGGAAAGTGAGCTGTGGAGAGCAAGAGAGAGAAGGGGCAGTGGGGAAAGTGAGCTGTGGAGAGCGAGAGAGAGAGGCAATGGGGAAAGTGAGCTGTGGAGAGCGAGAGAGAGAAGGGGCAGTGGGGAAAGTGAGCTGTGGAGAGCGAGAGAGAGAAGGGGCAATGGGGAAAGTGAGCTGTGGAGAGCGAGAGAGGGAGAGAGAGGGAGAGAGAGGGAGAGAGAGGGAGAGAGAGGGAGAGAGAGAGAGAGAGAGAGAGAGAGAGAGAGAGAGAGAGAGAGAGAGAGAGAGAGAGAGAGAGAGAGAGAGGGAGAGAGAGAGAGACAGACAGACAGTGGGGAATGCAAGCTGTGGAGTTTCTTCCCCCAAGCTATCAGACTCCTCAATACCCAGAGCCTGGACTGACACGTTACTGCCCTATTGTCTTGTTTATTATTTATTGTAATGCCTGCACTGTTTTGTGCACTTTATGCAGTCCTGGGTAGGTCTGTAGTCTAGTGTAGCTTTTTTCTGCGTTGTTTTTTACGTAGTTCAGTCTAGTTTTTGTACTGTTTCATGTAAAACCATGTTCCTGAAAAAACATTGTCTCATTTTTACTATGTACTGTACCAGCAGTTATGGTCGAAATGATAATAAAAGTGACTTGACTTGAGCGAGAGAGAGAAGCAGTGGGGAAAGTGAGCTGTGGAGACTGAGAAAGAGTAAATTAGAAGAAAGAAGCCATGGGGAAAGCAAGCTGTGGAGAGCAAGAGAGAGAGGGAGGCACTGGGGAAAGCAAACTGTGGAGAGAATAATTAAGTGCAAACTGCATAACTCACTTTTGTGCAGGGGTTGAGCAAGGTCAGGTATTGACAGAACCATTTTTTACACTCTCTCAGCAGTGAATGTAGTGGCCGTGGAGTTGGCAGGTTTTGTCAATGTGCAGTACTTGTGGAGAATGGGGAGTGGTGCAGATTAAAATACGGGAATTGGAAACGCACCTGGGAATCCTGAAGGGAAACAAACTGCAAGGCATTGCAATGTCATAAGCTGTGCAGCCAAAGACTTGAGGTTCAGTTCATACACAATGCCCCTACACTGTGGCACATGGAGTATTGTGAACAAGTTTCGGCCCCTTATTTAAGAAATGGTGTACTGGCATTGGATAGGGTCCAGAGGAAGTTTACAAGAATGAAACAGAAATGAAAGGCTGAACATATGAGGGGAGTTTGATGGCTCTAGCCCTTTACTTGCTGGAGTTTAGAAAAAGGAGTGGGAATTTCATTGAATATTGAAATGCTGAGATAGAGTGGGGGTAGAGAAGATGCTTCTAACAGTGGGGGAGTATCGGACCAGAAGGCACAGCCTCAGAATACAAGGATATCCCATTAGAATAGAGATGAAGAGGAATTTCTTTAGCTAGAGGATGGAGAATCTGAGGAATTCATTGACACAGATGCCTGTCACTCTCAATGCCATTCTCCTGCCTTTTGCCCGTAACCTTTGACACCCTTACTAATCAGGAACCTATCAACCTTCATTTTAAATACATTCAATGACTTGGTTTCTATAGCCGTCCATGTCTGCAAATTCCACAAATTCACCACCCTCATTGCCTCTTCACTAACAATCAGTACTGGCACACCTCAAAGATGCATGCTTGGCCCACTGCTCTATTCTCTGTACACCCATAACTAGCCACAGCTCAAAAACCATCTATAAATTTGCAGATGACGTAACTATTGTTAGCAGAATTTCAAATGGTGCCAAGGAGGTGTACAGGAGTGAGATAGATCAGCTGGTTGAATGGTGTCACAACAACAACCTCACACTCAACATCAGTAAGACGAAAGAAGTGATTGTGGACTTCAGGAAAGAGAAGTCAAAGGAACACACACCAGTCCTCATCGAGGGATCAGCAATGGAAAGACTGAGCACTTTCAAGCTCCTGGGTGTCACCATCTCTGAAGATCTATCCTAGGCCCACCAAATCGATGCAAATACAAAGAAGGCAAGACAACAGCTATATTTCATTAGGCGTTTGAGAACACTTGGTATGTCATCAAAGACATAACAAGTCATGCAAATTTCTACATGTGTTCCTTGGAGAGGATTCTAACTAGTTGCATCATCGTCTGGTATGGGGGGGGGGGGGGTCCACTGCACAGGATTGGAAAAAGCTGCAGAAGGTTGTAAACTCAGCCAACTCCATCATGATCTCGAGTCTCTAGTGCGTGGAGGACACCTTGAAAACGTGATGCCTGAAAATGTGGCACCCACCATTAAGGTCCCCTGTCACCCAGGACATGCCCCCATCAGGGAGGTGGTACAGGAGCCTGAACACGCGCGCGCGCACACGCACACGCACACGCACACGCACACGCACACACACACACCTCTTCCCTTCCACCATCAGATTTCTGAATAGACAATCAACCCATGTATACTACTTCACTATTTTTTCTCTTTTTACACTAAATTTAATTCATATGTACATCTTACTGTAATTTATAGTTTATTACTATTATGTATTGGAATATACTACTGCCACAAAACAACAAATCTCATGGCATGTGCCGGTAATACTAAACCTGATTCTGAATCTGATTCTCTGTCCAGGACTTTCAGTATCCGGTAGGTTTCAATGAGTTCCTCATTCATCTTTCCAAACTCCTGGCATACACCACACCAGCAGTGGTCCATGTACACTATGCAAACCATCATTAGGCATATCTTTTTCCTGCCAAGCCTTTGCGTATATAGTGCAAAAGTCAATCATTGGCAGATGAAGTGGTGATACGCTCTACCAACACAATAATCGCAAGCAGGGGTAGACCATTCAATTGCTTGAGGTCACTCCCCTATTCAGTGAGTTTGTGGCTTACCTCTAGAAATGAACCTATTTTGCCGTCACTGGAAAGGAAAATCTCTCCTAGTGGTGCCACTGCATTGACTGTGGACTGCAAGGAATGGGATTGTTGTGGCTGCTCGAAAGAGGTCCTCCCCAATGCCCTCCCCACTATTGAGCACATCTACAAACAGCACTGCCACAAGAAAGCAGCATCCATCATCGAAGACTCCCAGGTCACGCTCTCTTCTCACTGCTGCCTTCAGGAAGGAGATACAGGAGCCTCAGGTCCCATACCACCAGGTTCAGGAATAATTATTACCCATCAACCATCAAGCTCCTGAACCAGCATGGCCAACTTCACTCACCTCAAGTCTGAACAGATTACACAACCTATAGACTCACTTTTGAGGATTCTACAACTAATGTTCTCGGTATTATTATTTCTTTTTGTATTTTCACAGATTGTTCATTTTTGCACATTGATTGCTTGTCAGTCTTCGAATGTGTGTAATTTTCCATTGATTCTACTGTGTTCTACTGTGAATGCCTACAAGAAAATGAATCTCAGGGTTGTAGATGGTGTCATATAAGTACTATGATAATTTGCTTTGAACACATACCAGGGAACAATGGTTCATCTTTCATTGATCCTATTATAGTCACAATTCTATAGATTTGCCGAGTATGCCCACAGGCAAACAAATCTCAAGGTTGTATACTATGACATATATTCGATAACAAATTTAGTTTGAACTTTGCGCTAGCACAGGAAGTAGTTAAAGACAGCAGGCAACTCCATTTGAAGTACAATTGGTGTTAAAATACTCACCTTCTTCATTAGTGCGTGCTGTCTTTGACTCGCTGTCGATCCCCTGGAACTCGTTGAAGTATGGGCGCACCTTCATCTCGTAGCTGACTCCCTTCTTCAGGTTGGATAGGACAGTGCTGCGCTCTGTCGGTACCTTCACTTCCATCAACTGCCAGGATGACGGGGAAGGAAGGCCGGAGATTTGACGGAACAGCACCCGGTAGCCCTGGATGAACTGTGACGGCCTTTCAACCTGTGTGAAACCAAGGAAAGATGCGGTTGGTTTGGTTCAACCAATCTGAATTGTTCAGCTCTTTCCAGGAGATCTAACGTTAGGCACAAGATCAGGGCACGACTGCACAAGCGCGTGGACGTCAGCCAGTGAGAACAGCGAGAGGAGTTTAAAAGGAGAGAGCTTTATAGAACGGGCGTCAGAGGAGCGGGTGATGGAGTAGAGGGAGACAGAGTAGGAAGGCTTTGGTTCAACGGGGATTCGGCGTTAACGGGTCGAGGCGAGGTAGCTTGCCTGAGTAGAATACAGACAGGAAGTATGTGTGTGAGGCTAGTTTTCTGAGCTCGGTATCAGGTGTGGGAAGTCCGGGAGACTCTCAGCTTGACCAGGTGGGTCGAGCTGCAGCTCCTTAGGAACCGTGTTAAGGAACTGGAGATGCAGCTCGATGACCTTTGTCTAGTCAGGGAGATTGAGGAGGTGATAGAGAGGAGCTATAGGCAGGTAGTCACTCTGGGACCTGGGGAGACAGATAAGTGGGTATCAGTCAGGAGAGCAAAGGACAAGAGTCAGATACTAGAGAGTAACCCTGAGTCCGTCCCCCTTAACAATAAGTACCCCTGCTTGAGTACTGTTGGGGGGATGGCCTACCTGAGGGAAGCAACCGTGGCTGCACCTGTGGCACAGAGTCTGGCCCTGTGGCTCAGAGGGGTAGAGAAAGGAAGAGGATGGCAGTAGAGATAGGGAACTCTATAATCAGGGGTCAGACAGGTGATTCTATGGACGCAGGAAAAAAGCACGGATGGTAGTTTGCCTCCCAGATGCCAGGGTCCAGGATGTTTCTGATCACGTCCACGATATCCTGAAGTGGGAAGGAGATCCTGAAAGCAGACTACAGGGAGTTAGGAAGGAAATTGAGAAGCAGGACCACAAAGGTAGTCACCTCGGGATTAATACCTGTGCCACACGACAGTGAGTATCGGAATAGAGTGAGGTGGAGGATAAATTATAGATAGATAGATAGATAGATAGATAGATACTTTATTCATCCCCATGGGGAAATTCAACTTTTTTCCAATGTCCCATACACTTGTTGTAGCAAAACTAATTACATACAATACTTAACTCAGTAAAGAATATGATATGCATCTAAATCACTATCTCAAAAAGCATTAATAATAGCTTTTAAAAAGTTCTTAAGTCCTGGCGGTTGAATTGTAAAGCCTAATGGCATTGGGGAGTATTGACCTCTTCATCCTGTCTGAGGAGCATTGCATCGATAGTAACCTGTCACTGAAACTGCTTCTCTGTCTCTGGATGGTGCTATGTAGAGGATGTTCAGAGTTATCCATAATTGACCGTAGCCTACTCAGCGCCCTTCGCTCAGCTACCGATGTTAAACTCTCCAGTACTTTGCCCACGACAGAGCCCGCCTTCCTTACCAGCTTATTAAGACGTGAGGCGTCCCTCTTCTTAATGCTTCCTCCCCAACACGCCACCACAAAGAAGAGGGCGCTCTCCACAACTGACCTATAGAACATCTTCAGCATCTCACTACAGACATTGAATGACGCCAACCTTCTTAGGAAGTACAGTCGACTCTGTGCCTTCCTGCACAAGGCATCTGTGTTGGCTGAGGGATTGGAACAGGGGGCAGGGATTCAGATTTCTGGATCATTGGGACCTCTTTTGGGGAGGGTGTGACCTGTAAAAAAAGGACAGATTGCACTTGAATCCCAAGGGGACAAATATCCTGGCTACTGGGGAGAGTTTAAACTAGAATTGTTGAGGGGTGGGAACCGAACTGAAGAGACTGAGGAAGAGGAGCCTCACAATTAGAGAAAGCTTGTAGACAGTGTGAGAGGGAGGATAGACAGGTGATAGAAAAGGGATGCACTCAGACTGATGGTTTAAAATGTGTCTATTTTAATGCAAGGAGTGTTGTGAACAAAGCGGATGAGCTTAGAGCGTGGATCAGTACTTGGAGATATGATGTGGTGGCCATTACAGAGACTTGGATGACTCAGGGACAGGATTGGTTACTTCAAGCCAGGTTTTAGATGTTTCAGAAAAGACAGGGAGGAAGGCAAATGAGGTGGGGCCATAGTACTGTTGATCAGAGATAGGGTCACGGCTGCAGAAAAGGAGGAAGTCATGGAGGGATTGTCTACGGAGTCCCTGTGGTTGGAAGTTAGGAACAGGAAGGGGACAATAACTCTACTGGGTGTTTTTTATAGACCACCCAATAGTAACAGGGACATCGAGGAGCAGACAGGGAGACAGATTCTGCAACGGTGTAATAATAACAGGGTTGTCCTGGTGGGAGATTTTAATTTCCCAAATATCAATTGGCATCTTCCTAGAGCTAGAGGTTTAGATGGGGTGGAGTTTGTTAGGTATGTTCAAGAAGGTTTCTTGACACAATATGTAGATAAGCCTACAAGAGGAGAGGCTGTACTTGATCTGGTATTGGGAAATGAACCTGGTCAGGTGTCAGATCTCTCAGTGGGAGACAGACAGACATACTTTATTGATCCCGAGGGAAATTGGGTTTCGTTACAGCTGCACCAACCAAGAATAGTGTAGAAATATAGCAATATAAAACCATAAATAATTAAATAATAAGTAAATTATGCCAAGTGGAAATAAGTCCAGAACCAGCCTATTGGCTATGGATGTTTGACACTCCTGGAGAGGAGTTGTAAAGTTTGATGGCCACAGGCAGGAATGACTTCCTATGACACTCAGTGTTACATCTCGGTGGAATGAGTCTCTGGCTGAATGTACTCCTGTGCCTAACCAGTACATTATGGAGTGGATGGGAGTCATTGTCCAAGATGGCATGCAACTTGGACAGCATCCTCTTTTCAGACACCACCGTCAGAGAGTCCAGTTCCACCCCAACAACATCACTGGCCTTACGAATGAGTTTGTTGATTCTGCTGTGTCTGCTGTCCTCAGCCTGCTGCCCCAGCACACAACAGCAAACATGATAGCACTGGCCACCACAAACTCGTAGAACATCCTCAGCATCGTCCGGCAGATGTTAAAGGACCTCAGTTTCCTCAGGAAATAGAGACGGCTCTGACACTTCTTGTAGACAGCCTCAGTGTTCTTTGACCAGTCCAGTTTATTGTCAATTCGTATCCCCAGGTATTTGTAATCCTCCACCATGTCCACACTGACCCCTTGGATGGAAACAGGGGTCACCGGTGCCTTAGCCCTCCTCAGGTCCACCACCAGCTCCTTAGTCTTTTTCACATTAAGCTGCAGATGATTCTGCTCACACCATGTGACAAAGTTTCCCACCGTAGCCCTGTACTCAGCCTCATCTCCCTTGCTGATACATCCAACTATGGCAGAGTCATCAGAAAACTTCTGAAGATGGCAAGACTCTGTGTTGTATTTGAAGTCCGAGGTGTAGATAGTGAAGAGAAAGGGAGACAGGACAGTCCCCTGTGGAGCCCCAGTGCTGCTGACCACTCTGTCTGACACACAGTGTTGCAAGTTCACGTACTGTGGTCTGCCAGTCAGGTAATCAATAATCCATGACACCAGGGAAGCATCCACCTGCATCACTGTCAGCTTCTCACCCAGCAGAGCAGGGCGGATGGTGTTGAATGCACTGGAGAAGTCAAAAAACATGTCCCTCACAGTGCTCGCTGGCTTGTCCAGGTGGGCGTAGACACGGTTCAGCAGGTAGACGATGGCATCCTCAACTCCTAGTCGGGGCTGATAGGCGAACTGGAGGGGGTCTAAATGTGGCTTAACCTTAGGCCGGAGCTTCTCTAGAACAAGTCTCTCCAGGGTCTTTATGATGTGGGAGGCCAATGCCACCGGTCAGTAGTCATTGGAGCCACTGGGGCATGGCGTCTTTGGTACAGGAATGAGGCAGGATATCTTCCACAGCACAGGAACCGTCTGCAGACTCAGGCTCAGGTTGAAGACATGGTGAAGTACTCCACATAGCTGGGGGGCACAGGCTTTGAGCACCCTGGGTCTGACACCATCTGGGCCTGCAGCCTTGCTTGGGTGGAGATGTTTCAGCTGCCTTCTCACCTGTTCAGCTGTGAAGCCCACCAGGGTGGTTTCAGGTGGGGGAGGGGTGTAGTCACGAGAGCAGGGTGGGAGGCTGTGAGGAGGGGTAGGAGGGGAAAGTGGAGTATGTGTCAGTTAGGGGCCGACAACAGATGAATCATGTGGGGGACGGGCAGGGGCCACAGTGTCAAATCTGTTGAAGAACAGGTTAAGTTCGCTGGCCCTGTCCACACTGCCTTCAGCTCCTCTGTTGCTAGTTTGCCAGAACCCAGTGATGGTCCTCATCCCACTCCAGACCTCTCTCATATAGTGATATAGTGGAGCTAGTGATCACAACTCTACAATAGCATTGGAGAGGTATAGGAACAGACAAGTCAGGAAAATGTTTAATTGGAGTAAGGGGAAATATGAGGCTATCAGGTAGGAACTTGGAAGCATAAATTGGAAACAGATGTTCTCAGGGAAATGTACAGAAGAAATGTGGCAAATGTTCAGAGGATATTTGTGTGGAGTTCTGCATAGGTATGTTCCAATGAGACAGGGAAAGGATGGTAGGGTACAGGAAGCCTGGTGTACAAATGCTGTTGTAAATCTAGTCAAGAAAAAAAGAAGAGCTTATGAAAGGTTCTGGAGAGCTAGAAAATTATAAGGCTAGCAGGAAGAAGCTCAAGAAAGAAATTAGGAGAGCCAGAAGGAGCCATGAGAAGGCCTTGGCGGACAGGATTAAGGAAAACCCCAAGGCATTCTACAAGTATGTTAAGAGCAAGAGAATAATACGTGAGAGAATAGGACCAATCAAGTGTGACAGTGGAAAAGTGTGCATGGAACCGGAGGAGATAGCAGAGCTTTTTAATGAATACTTTGCTTCAGTATTCACTACGGAAAAGGATCTTGGAGATTGTACAGATTACTTTTCAGCTGACTGAAAAGCTTGAGCATGCAGATATTAAGAAAGAAGATGTGCAGGAGCTTTTGGAAAGCATCGAGTTGGATACGTCACCAGGACAGGATGGGATGTACTCCAGGCTACTGCGGGAAGCTAGGGAGGAAATTGCTGAGCCTCTGGCAATGAGCTTTGCATCATCAATGGGGACGGGAGAGGTTCTGGAGGATTGTAGGGTTGCGGATGTTGTTCCATTATTCAAGAAAGGGAGTAGAGATAGCCCAGGAAATAAAAGACCAGTGAGTCTTACTTCAGTGTGGTAAGTTGATGGAGAAGATCCTGAGAGGCAGGATTTATGAACATTTAGAGAAACATAATATGATTAGGAATAGTCAGCATGGCTTTGTGAAAGGCAGGTCATGCCTTACGAGCCTGATTGAATTTTTTGAGGATGTGACTATACACACTGATGAAGGTAGAGCAGTTGATGTAGTGTATATGGATTTCAGCAACGCAGTTGACAAGGTACCCCATGCAAGGATTATTGAGAAAGTAAGGAGGCACAGGATCCAAGAGGACATTGCTTTGTGGATCCAGAATTGGCCTGCCCACAGAAGGCAAAGAGTGGTTGTAGACGGGTCATATTCTGCATGGAGGTCAGTCACCAGTGGTGTGCCTCAGGGATCTATTCTGGGACACCTTCCCTTTGTGATTTTTATAAATGATCTGGATAAAGAAGTGGAGGTATGGGTTAGTAAATTTGTTGATGACACAAAGGTTGGAGGTGTTGAGGATAGTGTGGAGGTTCTGTTAGAGGTTACAGTGGGGCATTGATAGGATACAAAAATGGGCTGAGAAGTGGCAGATGGAGTTCAATCCAGATAAGTGTGAAGTGGTTCATTTTGGTAGGTCAAATATGATGACAGAATATAGTATTAATGGCAAGACTCTTGGCAGTGTGGAGGATCAGAAGGAACTTGGGGTCCGAGTCCATAGGACGCTCAAAGTTGCTGTGCAGGTTGACTCTGTGGTTCAGAAAACAGCATACAGTGCATTGGGCTTCATCAGTCATGGGATTGAGTTTAGGAGCTGAGAGGTAATGTTGCAGCTATATAGGACCCTGGTCAGACCCCACTTGGAGTACTGTGCTCAGTTCTGGTCGCTTCATTACAGGAATGATGTGGAAACCATAGAAAGGGTGCAGAGGAGATTTACAAGGACGTTGCCTGGATTGGGGAGCCTGCCTTATGAGAATAGGTTGAGTGAACTCAGCCTTTTTTCCTTGGAGTGACCGAGGATCAGAGGTGACCTGATAGAGTTGTATAAGATGATGAGAAGCATGATGATTGATCGTGTGGATAGTCAGAGACTTTTTCCCAGGGCTGAAATGCCTAGCACAAGAATACACAGTTTAAGGTACTTGGAATAGGTACAGAGGAGATATCAGGGGTAAGTTTTTTACTCAGAGAGTGGTGAGTGCGTGGAATGGGCTGCCAGCGATAGTGGTGGAGGCGGATATGATAGGGTCTTTTTAAGAGACTCCTGGACAGGTATATTGAGCTCAGAAAAATAGAGGGCTATGGGTAACCCTAGGTAATTTCTCAGGTAAGGATATGTTTGGCACAGCTTTGTGGGCCGAAGGGCCTGTATTGTGCTGTAGGTTTTCTATGTTTCTAAGAGATTCTGCATATGGTGGAAATCCAGAGTAACACACACAAAATGCTGGAGGAACTTAGCTGGTCAGGTAACATTTCTGGAAATGAATGAACAGTTGATGTTTTGGGCCAAGACCTTTCGTCGGGAAGGGGAAGGGGAAGGGGAAGAAGTCATAATAAGGTGGAGTGAGGAAATGGAACATAAGCTGGAAGGAGATAGGTGAAGCCAGCTGATGGGGAAGGTGAGTGGGTGGGAAAAGTGATCACCCTCAACCTCCAATAGTTCTTGCCTACCCAGCTCCTCTTTGTGATTCTGGCCTCATGATCTGGTAACATCCAAATCTCGTATGCACTCTTTTCAGCTTTATAACATGTTTCCTATAATAGGCAACCGACACTGTCTATGATACTCCATTAGAAAGTCCCAATACCACCTTATGTGACTCCAACATATTGATGAAGCTGATATTTTTCTCTCTTGGTAGTGACATAAGCATCGTTTGGAGTATTGTGAGCAGTCTTGGGTGAAGAGAGAATGTGCTGGCATTGGAGAGGGTCCAGAGACAGTTCACAAAAACGATCCCAAGAATGGAAGGGTTAGCGCATGAGGGGCATTTGATGGCTCTGGGCCTGTTCTCACTGGAGTTTAGAAGCACTGGAGGGAGGGTTACATAGAAACCTATTGAATATTGAAAGGCCTCCATAAAGTGGATGTGAAGATGTTTCCTCTAGTGGTAGAGTCTAGGACCAGAGAGCACATCCTCGGAATAGAGGGACGTCCATTTAGAACAGAGTTGAGGAGGAATCTCTTTAGCCAGAGGGTGATGAACTTGTGGAATTCATTGTCACAGATGGCTGTGGAGGTCAAGTCATTGAGTATATTTAAAGCGGAGGTTGACTGGTTCTTGAGTGGTAACGGTGTCAAAGGTGATGAGTAAAAGCAGGAGAATGTGGTTGAATGGGAGATTAAATCAGCCGTGATAAAATGGTTTGATGGGCAGAATAGCCTAATACTGCTCCCATGTCTTGTGGTCATATGGTATTATTTAGTACATAATACCATCCGTCAAATGACTGGTAGGAGTTTGATACAGTTAGTTCATTCAGTGAGACCCTACATTTTACTCTGGGCCATACAGTATAGACATAGACCTGGTATGAATGTTGAAGTCTTTCCATTAAGGATGTTGGTGAATCAGACAAGAGTTGTGCAGTGTTCCATGGCCACCAGATGAGCCTGTTAAATGTGAACAAGGTGGGAATGCTATGTGGCACCAGAATGTTTGGCAACACCTGTGGGCCATCCTTCGGTCTTCGTTAGTTTGTGATGTCTCAATACAAATAAAACATTTTAGTCTATGTTCTGATGTACATATGACACATCTAATTCTGCTCCTATATCTTATGGTCTTATAAATGACTCTGAATCTGAATTCCAGAATATATAAAACCATAAGGCATAGGAGAAGAATTAGGCCATTTGCCCCATCGAGTCTACTCTACCATTCTATCATGGCTGGTTTATAATCCCTCCTAACCCCATTCTTCTCCCTTCTCTGATGCCCTGACTAATCAAGAACCTATCAGCCTCCACTTTAAATATACCCAATGACTTGGCCTCCACCACCACCCAGGGCACTGAATTCCACAGATTCATTAGCCCTCTGGCTAAAGAAATTCCTCCTCATCTTGGTTCTAAAGTGATGTCATTCTATTCTGAGGCTGTGCCCGCTGGTCCTAGACTCCCTCATGAAAGAAAACATCTTCTCGTCACCATAAGTAACAACATTTTATTTTCCATGTAGTCAGAGTGGATTTTGAAGTTTCATCTCAAGATCATTGGTCCAAGCCTCTGGAGTGTTTCCAAGAAAATTGTAGAACGGTCGTCTGCCAAACTGACAGCAGTTATGGGTTTGTAAACAAGTACACATAACACAAAATTAAGGAGATTAAAATAAAATCTTTATAAATCACTGGTTTGGATTAGTGTGCCAAATCTGGGCACTGCACTTAAACAAGGACTGGAAAGATCTTCAAAGGGGAATCGGATAAGTACTTAGAAAGGAAATATTTACCGTGCTATGAGGAAAGGCCAGATGGAGTGGGACTAATTGGATAATTCTTTCAAGGAGCTTCTGAAAGGTCTCCTAGTGTGCCACGAGGTTTTATAGGGTTGTAACTTTAGCCAACAATTCCAGTCCGAGCAGCAGCTGTTTTCATTCAGGGATGACATGACCTCATTTTAACCTGAGTCACCAGAAATTGAGTGCTCCCAAAATCGTAAAATGGTGGTGCTGAATAGGGTCACTTGGTCTATTGTGCTTGCACCGGTGCCTTGAAAGAGCTGACCAATTAGTCTCGCTCTCCCCCACACCCACAACCCCCTTCCCCTCACTGCACTGTGAATAGTAAGTTATCTCCAGTTCCCCTTGTATGCTCCGAATGTACTTATTTTCATCAGCTGTTTGGTCAATGTGTTCTGGATGACCACATAGTACACAAAAAGATTGTCCTCTCTATCACCCCGCTGATTCATCAGTCCTCTTCCAAAATCGGATTTCTGAATGGAAATGAATGCTACCTCACTATTCTTGCTCTCTTTTGCACTGTTTTTGCACTACTTATTTATTTACCCGTCATCAGAGTAGCGCAGCAGTCAGCATAATGCTTTACAGTGCCAGTAACCCAGGTTCAATTCCCGCCACTGTCTGTAAAGGGTTTGTACATTCTCCCCATTACTGTGTGGGTTTCCTCCAGGTGCTCCAGTTTCCTCCCACGGTCCAAAGATGTATGAGGTTAGTTGGTCACATGAGTGTAATTGGGGGTGCGGGCTTGTTGGGCCAGAAGGGCCATGCTGAATTTCTAAATAAAACGTAAACTAAATAAGATAAATAATTTACTTTTTTCATATTCATAGAATATTACAGCACAGAAACATTAATCTGCCTAGTCCCATTGACCTGCTCAGTCCATTGCCCTCCATATCCTCTCATCCATGTACCTATCGAAATTTCTCTTAAATGTTGAAATCGAACCATCATCTACCACTTCCACTTACTGAAATGATAGTAATTTTATGCGTTGCTCTGTACTGCTGCTGGAAAATAACAAATTTCTCAACGTTAATTAAAACTGACATTAAACCTGATTTTGATTGTGATTCTGGTTGTTGGCCCTCCTTTTAAAAGATTAAGTTTCTTCTTATTTACTCTGTAATTGTGAAAACTGTATTAAATTTTCTTTGATATCCCTCTGGAGAAAAGCATGCAGTTCTGATTTCCTTCTTAGAGGAAAGATATATCGGCGTGGGAGGCGGTTCACCGGGTTGATTCTGGAGGTAAAGAGTGTTGGCCAATGTTCGCTCTAATTTGTAATGACCAGTGTGCGCAAAAATCTTGTGCTGTGAATTTTTTTGCTGAGTGACAACATGTGCACATTGAATGTTTAAGTGGAAGTAAACCAGAAGCTATTCTAGGGATAATAAACTACCGAGTCCAGTTTGTTATTCATAGTTTAAAAGAGATGAAATAACTGTCAATAAGAACTTTGATCCCCTCTGGGTTTGATCATTTTCACTCTTGTTCATCTGCCCTCTCACAAAGCATACAGAGCAGGCCTGCAGTGGGTATTGAAGGATTTTCTTGCCAGAGCTTTTGCACACCGCCCATATGTGATTGGCTTGCTAAATGATGCTTTAAAAAGTCAAGTTTACAAATATCACTCCACTTCTTCCCACTTGCAAATTCGTCAATAACTTTCACATCTGACAATACATGCAGGTAACACCAGTTTTTGTATTGTACATAAATATATCTCATAGCTGCACATTCCTGACCTCATGAGCTTTCTATATAGCAGTTTCCACTGTTTCATTGAGCCACACTGTTTTAAATCAACTAGCAGTTTTTTTTTGCATTTCACGCCCTTTGCTTCTTCACAATTTGACATAGTGAATCAACAATGTCCTCATTAAAACAATATAAATAAGCCAGTTCTAAAATCTGCAGACAAATTGTCACAAATTCCACATTGTCAACACTGCCCGCATCAGAAACCGGAAAAGGAAATGTGATTGTGTACGATCGTGAAATATACTTAACATGCCAACGAGGTAGAGGGTAACAACCTTTTGTGTGCTAGTAGCAAAAGATGTGCACGCACACACATACGCACAGCACACCTTAGAGGGAGCACTGGTGTTGGCCTCTAGGGAGAGATCGAGTTGCTGTAATTCTTAAGAATGAGAAGGGCTCATATCAAAACATTTTAAATTATGAGAGTGGTAGTTAAGATAGGTGAAGGGAAGTTGTTTCCACTGGCAATTGAGACTTGAACTAGGGAGAATAGGCTCAAGCTTCAAAGAGGATTTACAGTCGAACTAAGGAGGAAATTATTAACACAAGAGATTCTGCAGATGCTGCAAATCTTGAGCAATACTCACAAAATGCTGGAGGAACTCAGCAGGTTAGGGCAGGGGATAAGAGAGGAATAAGCAGTTGATGTTTTGGGGTGAGACAATTCATCAGGACTTGTGAATGAATTAAAACTTATACACCCCGCCCCCCCACCTTCTTATTCTGGCAACTTCTTCCCTTCTTTCCAGTCCTGATACAGAGTCTTGGACCAAACTGTATATGTCCTTCTGCAGATGCTGCCTGGCCTGCTGAGTACCTCAAACATTTTGTGCATGTTGCTCTGGATTTCCAACAACTGCAGACTCTCTCATGTTCTAGAACACTGGCAATATCAGGAAACCAGATGTCTGGGTGCTATTTACATCGTCGCACTGACCACTGATGGAAGAATGAGGTTGTACTTACTGCCCAGGTGATTTGGATACTAGATGGTGTCAGGACCAGTGGATTGTGCAGCCGTATGATTACGTCGCCAAGTTCCCGTTGCACCTGCCTGTGGTCCACGCCTTGCGCAGGGGGACTGATATCTGAGAAGGCACAGCAAGACACAAATAAAAAGATTAAAGTTTAACTTTATTTGTCGCACACAATGAAATGTCATTTGCAACAAAGCAAATCAGAGAGGATGTTGCCTGGATCAGAGGGCATGTGTCATAACGAGGGGCCTGGGTTGTTTTCTCTGGAGTGGCGGAGGATGAGATGAAATCTGATAGAGGTTTAAAAATATGAAAACAATATATAGAGTAGACAGACAGTACTTTTTTCCCAGGATTGAAATGTCTAATGCCAGAGGGCATGCATTTAAGGTAAGAGGGGGTAATTTCAAAGGAGATGTAAGGGGCAAGTGTTTTACAATGAGATGGTGGGTGTTTGGAATGTACTGCCTGGCGTGATGGTAGAGGTAATCTATTGGGGAATTTTAAGACCAGAAGAACACAAGACATGGGAGCAGAATTAGGCTTTCCAGCCAAAGTCTGCTCCACCATTCCATCATGGCTGATCCCAGATCCCACTCAACTCTGTACACCTGCCTTCTAGCCATATTCTTTGATGCCCCGACCAATCAGAAAACTATCAATTTCCGTCTTAAATATACCCATGGGCTTGGCCTCCACCGCAGTCTGTGGCAGAGTATTCCACAGATTCACCACTCTCTGGCTAAAAAAATTCCTCCTTACCTCTGTTCTAATGGGTTGTCCCTCAATTTTGAGGCAGTGTCCTTTAGTTCCAGAGGAAACATCCTCTCCACATCCACTTTATCTAGGCCTTTCAACATTTGGTAGGCTTCAATGAGATTCCACCCCCCACCCCTGGCATTCTTCTAAATTCCAGTGAGCTGCCAAATGCTCCTCATATGTTAACCCCTTCACTTCTGGAATCATCCTTCTGAACCTCCTCTAGAATCTCTCCAATGACAACATATTGTTTTTGAGATATGGGGTCCAAAACTGCTGACAATATGCCAAGTGTGGCCTAACTATTGTTTTACAAAGCCTCAGCATTATCTCCTTACTTTTATATTTGATTCCCCTTGAAATAAATGCTAACATTTCCTCTGCCTTCTTTACCACAGACTCAACTGTAACTTAACCTCCTGGGAGTCTTGCATGAGGATTCCTGAGTCTCTCTGCACCTCTGATGTTTGAACCTCCTCCCTATTTAGAAAATAATCTGCACTATTGGTCCTTTTACCAAAATGCATTATCATACATTTCCCAACACTGTTTTCAATCTTCCACTTTTTTGCCCTTTCTTCCATTTTGTCTAAGTCTTGCTGCAATCGCATTGCTTCCTCAGCATTAACTACCCTTCCACCTATTTTTGTATCATCTGTAAACTTTGTCATAAAGTCATCAATTCCATTATCTAAATCATTGACAAACAATATGAAAAGTAGCAGTCCCAAAACTGACCCCTGAGGAACATCACTAGTCACTGGCAGCCAACCAGAAAAGGCCTCTTTTATTCCCAATCGCTGCCTCCTGCCTGTCAGCCATTCCTCTATCCATGCCAGTATCTTTCCTGTAACACCATAGGATTTTATCTTGTTAAGCAGCCTCATGTGTGGCACCTTATCAAATGCCTTTTGAAAATCCAAGTAAATGATTTGCACTGCCTCTCCTTTGCCCACCCTGCTTGTTACTTCATTGAAGGACTCTAATAGATCTGTCAGGCACGATTTCCCTTTACAGAAATCATGCTGACTTTGACTTATTTTATCATTAGTCTCCAAGTACTTGAAACTTCAACTTTAATATTAGACACCAACACTTTCCCAAACATGAAGGTTAGGCAATCTGGCATTTTCTTTTGCCTTCCTTCTTTCTTAAAGAGTGGAGTGACATTTGCAATCTTCCAGTCCTCTGGGACCTTGCCAGAATCAAGTGATTCTTGAAAGATCATGACCAATGCATCCATTATCTCCTCAGCAATCTCTCTTAGGACTCTGGGATGTAGTCCATCTGGTCCAGGTGACTTACCCACCTTAAGACCTTTCATTTTGCCCAGCACTCCTCCCTGACACTCACGGACCTCTGGCACACTGCTAGTGTCTTCCACAGTGAAGGCAGATACAAAGTTCCTATTAAATTCATCTGCCATTTCTTTGTCCTCCATTAGTATGTCACCCCATTCATTTTCCAGTGGTCCAATATCAGCTCTCACCTCTCTTTTACTCTTTATATAACTGGAAAAACTTTTGGTATCTGCTTTATATTATTGACTAGTCTGGCCTCATATTTCATCTTTTCCCTTCTTATAGCTTTTTAAGTTGTATTTTATTGGATTTTAAAAGCTTCCCAATCATCCAACTTCCCACTCACTTTTGCTACCTTGTATGTCCTTTCCTTGGCTTTAATGCAGTCTTTAACTTCCTTTGTCAGCCCCATTTGCCTACCCCTGCCATTTGAGAACTTCTCCCTTTGTGGGACAAATCTATCCTGTGCTTTGCGAACTATTCCCAGAAACTTCAGCCATCTTTGGTCTTCTGTCATCCCCACCAGCATCCTCCTCCAATCCACCTGGGCAAGCTCCTCTCTCATGCCTCTGTAATTCCCTTTATTTCATTGTGATACTGATACATGTGATTTATGCTTCTCCCTCTCAAACTGCAGTACGAATTCAATCATATTATGATCATTGTCTCCTAAGGGTACCTTTACATTAAGCTCCCTAATAAGATCAGGGTTATTAAACAACACCCAATCTAAGATAGCCTTTCCCTGAGTAGGCTCAAGCACAAGTTGCTCTAAAAAGCCATCTTGTAGGCATTCAACAAATTCCCTCTCCTGTGATTCGACACCATCCTGATTGTCCTAATTCCCTTGCATATTGAAGTCCCCCATTACAATTGTGTCATTACCCTTATCAAATGATGTTTTCAGCTCCCTTTGCAATCTCAACCCCACATCCTGACTCCTGTTTAGAGGCCTATATATGATTCCCATAATTTTTTTTTCACCCTTGTAATTTCTTAACTCCACTCACAAAGATTCAACAATCTCTAGTCCTATGTCATCTCTTTCCAAAGTGCAATTCCATCTCTTACCAACAGAGCAACACCACCACCTATGCCTTTTTGTCTGTCCTTTTGACACAAAGTATATCCTTTGATGTTAAGCTCCCAACTATGGTCTTATTTCAGCCATGACTCAGTGATGCCCACAACATCATACCAACCAATCTCTAACTACTCCATGAGCTCATCCACCTTATTCCGAATGCTACGTGCATTTAAAGCATCATCTTCAGTCTTGCATTCTTTGTCCTTTTAAATTTTGCCTCTGTGGTACACTATTACCAATTAACTATTACTAACTACTTACTCTGTTTGCATTTGTACCCAATCATTGGCTTGTCCTTCCTTACATCCATTATCTGCTGCTGGTTCATCCTCTGCTCTGTCCTCCTCATTCCCATCCCCTCTTTCTTTGTCATTCATTGTGATCACATCTTCACAGGAGGTACCAAAGGGCATATTCTTCAGAGGAGACACAAGAGATGGTAGATTCTGGAATCCAGAGCAACAAACAATCTGCTGGAGGAGCTCAGCAGGTCGAGCAGCATCTGTCAGGGGAGAGGGACTCTCGATGTTTCGGCTGCTGGTGCAGGGTTTTGACTCAGAATGTTGACTATTCTGTTCCCGTGCACTCGCCACTCCGTACAATAACACTTCCGACATCTTCCCTGTATTTTCCTCCAATCACCTTAAAATTATGCCACCTTATATTGATCAATTCTACCCTGGGAAAAAGTCTCTGGCTGTCCACTCGATCAATATCTCTTGTATACTAGAGGTATACTCTTGTATACCTCTATCAAGTCACCTCTCACCCTTCGTTGCTCCAAAGAGAAAAACCCTTACTCACTCAACATACGCTTAAAACAAGACATGCTCTCTAGAGTTATAGAGTCACAGAGGACTACAGCACATGTCTAGTCCATGCCAAACTTATTCTGCTTAGTCCTGCCAACCTGCACCTGCACCGCAGCCATCCATAACCCTCCCATCAATGTACTTACCCAAACTTCCCTAAAACGTTGCAATTGAACTGGTATCCACCATTTCTGCTGGCAGCTCATTCCACACTCACACTAGCCTCAGTGAAGAAGATTCCCCTCAGTTTCCCTTAAATATTTCACCTTTCACCCTTAACCTATGAGCACTCGGACAAGGTCTCCCCACCCCCAACAACCTGAACTACCAGATAATGTCAAATAACCAGCCTGTGTCTTCCCATCTAATCTGCAACTTGACAGACAAGGAAAGCACCAGAGAGCAGCTGCCCTTGTAGAGAGAGAGAGAAAATGGCACGTCCAGTTAAAGTTCAGTTTGGACACTGGTAATTGGAAGGGATTCACTTGAGACCCTTTCGCTTCTAATTTCGATTCGGAAAGCGTTCACTCTCTGTTTGCCGACAGTCCAAATCCAATCACGCCGGGTGACATTTTGTTGACACAGGCACCTGCCTTTGGGTCTCCGAGATGTAGATCAGTGCGGCCACACTGAGCTGATTGGAGCTGTCGTGTAAATGCCAGTCCCTCAGAGGTCTGAGTGTGGGCTGCGGGGGAGGCCTTGAGTCTGCACAAGCTGATGGCAATCCCAGGAAAACTAATAGGAGAGCAGAAGACCACTTAGCCTATAGTACTAATTCTAGCCCACTAGTACTAGAGACTGGCACAGTCGCATGGCTGTTAGTGGAACACTTAAAGCCCGCTATCATGATTGGGGGTTCCATTCCCTATGCTGTCTGTAAGGAGTCTGTATGTTCTCCCTATGACCATGTGGGTTTCCTCCGGGTGCTCCGGTTTCCTCCCATATTCCAAACACATATGGGTTAGTAAGCTGGAAGCATGGTGACACTTGTGGGCTGCCCCCAGCTGAATCCTGTTATTCTGTTGATTGCTGATGCAAATGACACATTTCACTGTATGTTTCACTGTTTTGATATACTGATGACAAATAAAGCTCATCTTTTTCTTTAAATTTTAGGGACATGGTGAAGGAGAAGGAAGTTATTTGACTCCCCCCACCCCCAACCACATGATTTTTTTCTATGCTGTATTGTTTTCTGTCTCTAAAAGTTGGTTGAGTCTGGACAGCTAAAGCAGGTCAGGACATTGACACATTGACTGCTCATCACCGGGGAGTACTGTAGAACAGAGAGACCCATGCATACAGGTACAGAGTACTCTGAACCTGATGACACAGGTGGACAGTATGGTGAACCAGGAATATGGTACACTTGCCTTCATCGGCCAGAGTACAAGAGTTGCGATGTCATACTGCTGCTGTGCCAGGTGTTGGTAAGACCACACTTAGATTACTGTGCACAGTTCGGGTCACCCAGCTGTAGGAAAGATGGCATGCAGCTGGAAAAGATTCACAAGGATATCACTGGAACTGGAGGGCTTGAGTTGAAAGGAGAGGCAGGGTAGGCTGGGGCTATTTTTCCCAGTGTGTAGGAGAATGAGGGATGAACTTAGGGCCATATATAAAATCACGAGGGGAGTGGATGCGATGGATGGTCACATCTAGGTCCATGGACAGGTACATAGATGGGAAGGGTAATAAAGGCTATGGTTGTTACAGCCAGGGAGGGGGTAATGGGGATAAGCTCCCACTATCTATTAAATGCTCCCAATGGTCTGCACCTCAAATAGCCTCTAACACCCAAGTCCAGCCCCTGGCCTTCATTGCCGAAATTACTTTAGTCAGAGGGTGGTAAATCTGTGGAATTTGTTGCCACGAGCAGCTGTGGAGGCCAAGTCATTGGGTGCATTTAAAGCAGAGATAGGTTCTTGATTAGCCAGGGCATCAAAGGGTCTGGGGAGAAGGCAGATGATTGAAAGAATTGGGTTAGCCCATGATTGAATGACGGAGCAGACTTGAGGGGCCGGCTTCTGCTCCGAGATTTTATAGTCTTATGTGTGACTTAGCTACTAAGCTCAGTGGAACTGTTCCTACTGACAGGTGAAGGAGCAAAGATGGGTTACTAGTGTCTTAAAACCAGTCCCTTCTGGCAAATGGGGCTCATCTGCCGTGGTTGGCAGCTCATCTAGGAGAAGGAAAACTCTGATCTCAAACCTCTGCTGCCTTGCAGCTGTACCCACTCATGGCAAAGGCTTCAGGAGTAAACCTACCTGCACTGCATCTTCTCTGTAGCTGTCACATTTTATTCTGCTTTCACTTTCTTATTGTTGTACCTTATTCTACTCTGGGTCACTGTGTAATGATTTGATCTGTATGAACAGTATGCAAGGCAAACTTTCCTCCATATCTCAGAACATGTGGCAATAGTAAACCAATTTCAATTGCAGTTCCTTTCTGGCAGGAAACTCTTACCTTGAGTGCGGACGGGGTCGGACATCTGGCTGGGATCACTGACTCCCTGCGCGTTGACGGCACGCACCATGAAGAGGTAGATAGTGTTTGGCCTCAGGCCCCGGACAGTGAATAAAGTGTTCTTCACCCGGTCTGCCACTGTTTGCCAACTGTTGCTCACAGATTGGCTGAAGGGAGGAATGTCGAAAACAGTTGTTACTTCAGCACTGCTCTGGAGTTCCACCCTCCCCCTTCTTCCCACCCTCCAGCACGTTCCCCTCCCTCATCCCTGATGGATCAAGTTCCTATTTGTCACAGGTAACACTCACCCCTCCCACATCCCACCCAGCTTCACCCCTTCCTAGTAGTAAGGAAGGCAAATACAAGTTTATGGTAAGGAAGGCAAAGGCAATATTGACATTCATTTTGAGAGGACTGGAATATAAGAGCAAAGATGTAATGCTGAGGCTTTATAAGGTACTAGTTAGACCAGACTTGGAGCATTGTGAGCAGTTTTGGATCCCTTAGATGTGTTGGCATTAGAGAGGCTCCAAAGGATATTCACAAGAATGATCCCAGGAATGAAAGGGTTAACACATAAGGAGCATTTGATGGCTCTGGGCTGGTACTCAATGGAGTTGAGAAGAATGAGAGGGATCTCATTGAAACCAACTGAATTTTGAAAAGCCTATATAGGGTGAACATGGAGAGGATGCTTCCAGTAGTGGGAGGCTTTAAGGGCCAGAGAGCACAGCCTCAGAACAGCAGGATGTCTATTTAGAACAGAGATGCAGAGTAATTTATTTGACAAGATGCTGGTGAATCTGTGGAATTCATTGCCACAGTGGCTGTGGAGGCCAAGTGATTGGGTATATTTGAAGCAGAGTTTGATAGGTACTTGATTAGTAAGAGCATCAAAGGTTTTGGGGAGAGGCAGGAGAATGGGGTTAAGAGCGATGGTTGACCAGCCATGATGGAATGGTGGAGCAGACTCAATGGGCTAAATGATTTAATTCTGCTCCTTTGTCTTATGGCTTATTTACGTTTCTCATAATCTTAAAAACTTCTTGCAGGTCACCACCTCAGCTTTGTGTGTTCCAGATGTAGCAGGTCTGAGGAAGAACTTATCCAGGAATGGAAATGATCTGGAACTCTCAACCTGTAGGGACACTGGAGACAGAATTCTCCAGGGCTTTCAGAAGGTCAGAACCAGTGAGGATGTGTTCAAAGTTCAATGTCAATTTATTATCAAAATACTTATATGTTGCCAAATACATCTCTGAGATTCATTTTCTTGTGGACATACTCTATAAATCCAAGAAACTCAATAGAATCAATCAAGGACCACACCCAACAAGACAGACGACCAAATGTAAAAGACAATGAAATGTGCAAATACAAAAGAGAAAAACAATAATAATAAGTTAATAATCAATAAATATCAAGAACATGAGATAAGTCCATAGTGGACCTATAGGTTCATAGGTGGGGAAAGAGCACGGAACAGAACAGGTCAACACTCCAGAAGCCAACATGGACTGGATGGGTAGAATGGCATCCTTCTGTCCTATGTGAATCCCTCATCACAGTCTCTCACTTGAGAAAGTTTTACACTATACATTGCATCCTCCCTGCCTTCAAATTCCAGGTCATTTATCGTGAATGGATCATGTAATGGATCAAAACCTGATGTTATATTTAATCATACAGACACTGATAGAATGAATGAAGCAAGACTTTCCATTGGAAAAGAGCTCGCTGAGAGATTTATTGAAATTTTTCTTAAATTATGCGGAATTTTGATAGAGTTAATGGAGAAAAACTGTTCCTCTTCATTCGGAGAAACAGCATTAATGGATTGTCGAGTTAAAATGCCATTGAAGGTGTAAGGAGCATAGAAGTGGAACAGTATTTGCAGAAAGAGAATGGGCCCATGGAATGCTTTGGCTCGGGAATTAAGGAGTTTAACACAATGGAAGCAGGCCTTTCAGCCCAACTATTCCATGCTGACCAATGTGTCTCTCCCAGCCAGTCTCATTTGCCTGCATTTGGGCCTCATTCCTCTAAATTTTAAAAGGAATTAGGACAGGTTCAGAGGTACGGTAAGTTTCAGAGGGATATGGGCCAAACATGGGCAAATGGGACTGCCTTAGATAGCAATTTTGTCTGGCATGGACCAGATAGGCTGAAGGGCCTGTTCCCATGCTGATTGCTCTATGAAGATCTATGAAATCCATGTACCAGGCTCAATGTCTTTTAAATGTTTTAGTTATCCCCACCTCTACTGCTACCTCTGGTAACATGTTCCCTTTAGATCTTTAGATCTTTCCCCTCGCACCTTAAACCTGTGCCCCCCCCCCCCCACCCCCCAGCGTTAGACTCCTCTGACGTGGGAAATAGCACTTGACCATCCTCCTGATCTACGCTGTTCATGATTGGGACAGCATGGTAGTGTAGCAATTATTGCAATGGATTACAGTGCCAGTGATCACTGTCAATAAGGAGTTCATAAAGCATCAGTGTTTTATAAAATGTTCGAGCACTCTGTGGGTGAACCGTGTAACAATCTCAAAGCAGTATGACAGAAAGATCTTGGAAGCGATATTGAAGATAATGGGTGGTCAAATATTTTAACAAATGTGGATAGACATATTAGGGAAGTGAGAGGGAAATTTATTCAGTATAAGATAGTACACAGATATTATTGGACACCAACTAGACTCCACAAAATGGGGATTGTTGATAATAATTTATGCTGGAAATGTAAAAATGAGGTGGGTATTTTCACATATTTTCACATGATTTGGGACTGTTCTATGGTTCGTCCATTTTGGTGTAAAGTTCTTGATCTCTTGGGGAATTGGCTGCGTTCCACACTGCCCTTGTGCCCACGGCTTTGTCTCTTGGGTGACAGGACAGTGATATCTAATGTGAACCATGACAAATTTAATATTTTAAAGATGGATCTCATCACAGTTGCAAGAATTATATTGCAAAACTGGAAAAAACCCAGATCTCCTACTGTGAAGGAATGGATTGAGGAAATGATTAAGATTTCATCATATGAACACATGTTGGGAAGAATTAACAGTGAGGGAAAAGTGCAAGACGTGTGGGATCAATTTTGGTTGTATGTTAATTTAAACTTAAATTAAAACTTTTTTCTGTTTGTAAGTCTTATTCGTTTGCCTGTCATGGGATGGCTGTGTAAATATGCTGTGCTGTATCTGCTCTATGATATGCTGTGCTGCTTTGAAAAATAATAATAAATAATAATAAAAATTTGAATTTAAAAAAATAAGGAGTTTGTACATCCTTCTCATGACTGCATAGGTTTCCTCCATGTGCTCCAGTTTCCTCCCACATTCCAAAGGTATACAGGTTAGGGTTAGTGAGTTGAGGGACATGCTATGGTGGCACTGGAAGTGAGGCAACACTCACATGTTGTCCGGCACAATCCTTGGACGGTATTGGTCATAGACGCGATTGATGCACTTCACTGTATGTTTCATTGTTTTAATGTCCATGTCACAAATAAAGCTAATATAATCTTTAAAGATTAACTCCACCATGGATGGTCCCAAGCCCAACTGTGAAAGGAGGAGAGTTGGACATGGGACTAGCAACCTTATCCTGTAAAAACCCAGGGCTACAGAAACTCCAACAGAAGCTCCAAAGACCTCATCCCTGGGAGAGGAACGACCTTTGAAAATGGGTCACACCTGGGGATAATTTAAACGTTTGGTCCAGGGTAGAGGACTCTGGTGAGCTGCTGGTGGCAGCCTATGTCCCAGTAGGGATGATGGGTTTAGGTAAGTAATCTTTAAAGATTGTTTCAACATTTATAATGTCGCTGCTGAGCTCCCCACACTCCAAGGAAAAACGTCCTAACCTGTCCAATATCTCCCTATAACATTGGAACATCTTTGTGAAAAGTGCTGGCATACCTGAAGGCTTCAATGATGTATGACGTGACAGGTGAAGACCCGGTGTGTTTCCCTGGCAACCAGGTGAGGGTGACGCTGCTCCTTGTGACATCCGCAACCTGGGGCTTGGAGGGTGACCCCGGAAGAGCATCCACATCTGTTTTAACATTGACCGTCGATGGCCCTGACTCTGTAGAGAGAATGAGAGGGAGAGAGAGGGAGAGAGAGAGAGGAGAAAAAAATCAGAATTTGATCTCCTTCTCTGTTCTTTATCTTGTGACCCCTGATCCACGAAGGAGAACATCAAACATTTATCTGATCAGCAACCACAATCCTTGACCCACCAGTGACCTACGGTTTAACCATGACTTCTCATCATCATATAGTCTACAGAATTTATCTCAGGCTGATTGTCCATCAACCTAGAAGTTAACCTCTCACCCTGACATACCCTTCCCATTATCCTCTGACCTTCACCAACACTTGACCTCCTGATCATCCACTGATATTTAATTGTTTGTTCATGGACGCAGGGTTTATTGGCAGTTCTTATCTGTTCTGAAATGAGCCCTAACCCTAACAGATTTCAATTGTTCTGCCCTTTCTCACTCCGACATGTCTGTCCACGGCCTCTTCTACGGCCACAATGAGCCATACTCAAGATGGAAGAGCAACATTTAATCCATCTGGGTAGTCTTCATCCTGATGGCACGAACATCAATTTCTCTAATTTATGGTAAGCACTTCCCTCTGTTTCCTGTCCCCACTTTTGTTTTCCTCATTATGGTGACACACTCACTCAACCCTTCTCTTTCCTTCCCCTGCCCATCAACTCCGTCTGGCTATCCACCTCCTTCCCTTTCTCCCATGGTTCACTCTCCTCTCCTATCTTATCAGATTCTTTATGTTTCAGCACTTTATCTCTTCCACCCATCACCTCTCAGCTTCTCATATTGTCCCACCCACCTCCTCACTCCATCCCCCAAAATCATCCCTGCAAAGTTACGAAACAACTAAAGAACACCTAGGTCTGAGCTGTTTCTCGATGTGCCACATGGGCTGATCGCAGACATAATGACTGGCTTGGATGAGTTGTATTCTTCTATGATATAATTAGCATGTGAGCTCTAGATAGATGGGCCAATAAAGTGATCACTGTGCTATCATCGTTATAACTTGGCACTCATTGACTCAGCATCTGTCTTTCAAGCTTATCTCATCTGTTGTGATCTTCTCTCCCATCGATGTGTGTTGGGTTGACCAGCTGAGCTTGTGAATGCTTTCTGACCTTCCCTGCAACCCCTGTCCACATCTATTTCTTTCCTTCAGCTTCTCAGTAGTGGGAGCACTGCTAATGAATTAATGTTGAGGAATTACCTCGTACTTCCAAAAACGCACTCCAGGAAGTTTCTCCACTTGAGCTGGTGGCTACACATGTGTAGATTCCAGAATCCATTACCTGGGATATGGACAAGAGAATTAAACATGATCTTGCATTCTTTGCAAAGGCAAATATAAAACATAGAACATCACACCACAGTACAGACCCTTCGACCCACAATGCTGTGCTGACCTTTTAATCTACTTTCAATCTAGCCCTTCCCTCCCACATAGACCTGCATTTTACTATCATCTATGTGCCTATCAAAGAGTTTCATAAATGTCCCTAATGCCTCTACCACTCCCCTTCTCTGTATATAAAACTTACCTGTGACATCCCCCTCCCGCATTAACCCTATATTTTTCCCTCAAGTTTGACTTCCAAAGTGAATTGCTGCCACTTAGTCCCACCCTGCATCCTACTAGTGTCTTGCTGTAACCCTAGACAACTTTCTATACTAGCCACAACTCCACCAACCTTCATGCTCTAGGTGCAGGAGACAGATACAATAAAGGTCATTAATGTGCATGGAGGGTTAGCATCTGAACTGAGTTGCTGGGGAAGGTACAATGTTTAAACACATTTCTAAGATTCAATGTCAATTTATTTTCAACGTATGTATACAGTATACAGCTCTGAGGTTCATTTTCCAAAGGATAGCCACGAAACAAAGAACAACCATGGAAAGGGTTCAAAGAAAATGGTAGTGTATTGGTTAGCACAACGCTTTACAGTACCAGTGACCCGGGTTCATTTCCTGTGTTACATACCCGTGACACGTGACAGTGGTACCCTTGTCACGTGACTGGGGTTGAAGTTATACTGGACTTGAGGTAATGGTCTTGTGATGGTGGAGTGACGTCATTTTCCCGCTAGTAGAGGTCATGTGACAGTTTTTTTTTAACAAGTTATAAAAGGAAGACCCCACCCTGTGGGGAGGGGCAGTTCGTGGCTGGATTTGCCAAGCTGACTTCATGCCACTGCGTGATTTAATGTGATGACGCAGTTTAGTTGAAAAATGAAGTTTTATCTAATGCCTAAAGTTTAAAAGGTCATTGCCAGCAGTTTCTTTACTGTGGAGAGTGAAGATAAAAGTTTGGGAGTTAAAGATTGAGGAGAATCGAATTTCGACAGTGGAATGGGTTCGACCTTGTGTGATCCTCATTCGGAAGGATTTTGTTGACTGTTCTCGTGTTAATCTCTGCGGGATAGCAGGAGATTGAGGACAGTGTGGAAGAAGAGGTCAGTGCCTTTAAACCGTTACGTTTCATAAAATTCTACGTGGGAAGAGTTCGACGCCGGGGATCGAAGGAAAATGACGTGGAAGAGAATTTAAATCGTCTTAAAAAGTCTCTCCTTTTAAATGGACTGAGCATTTTGAACTTTTGGCAATATCGCTTTAAACAACTGTTTTTGCAACATCGCTTTAAGAACTGTTTGAGCTGCATCGCTTTAAGAACTGTTAAGCTGCCGCACAGCAGCTGTTTTCCGGTTACGTTAGTGTTTGTTTACTTTTGGGGGGTTTGTTTTCAGTGTTTAATAAATGTGTTATTTGTTATAAAAACCCTTGCCTAACTCACATATATTTATTGTTGTCTGAATACGTAACACCTGACATTGTCTGTCAGGAGTTTGTACGTTCTCCCCGTGACCGCGTGGGCTTCATCCGGGTGCTCTGGTTTCCACCCACAGTCCAAAGACATACCAGCTGGTCGATTAATTGGTCATTGTACATTGTCTTGTGATTAGGCTTGAATATTAAACATTAAACCACAATGTCATTGACAGAGTCTAGGAATGTTCAGTTCAGGGCTGTCCCAGTCAGAATGGTATAAAATTGCAATGAAGAACGGAGTAACTTGAAACCAGAATTACATCGTGGTACGATCTGCAGAGCTCTCTAAAAATGAGTCCAATGGCTCTGAGCAAATACATGGATAGGAAAAGTTCAGATGGACATGGGCCAGGTTTGGGTAAAGGGATTAGTTTAAAAGTTTTTAGGAGTTTGTATTAAATAGATGTCATTAACTTAATTAGTTCAGCACAATATGGTGGAGTGAAGGGCCTGCTCCCCTGTCTGAGCCACAGTATGTACCTGTAAGAGTTCAGACTAGAAGTCAAGAGCGTAGGTAGAGATCAGCACACTACAGGGCCCTATAATCATTTCTTTTAACTCAGCAAGTTGTTCTGATCAGGGATACACAACAACTTTTGGGCACCACAGTTGTGTAGCGGTCAGCACGACACTGTTATGTCTCCGGATGTCAGAGTTCGTAGTTCAATTCCCCCGCTGTTCTGTAAGCAGCCCCTGTACTTCATCCCTAAGGAATCCATGGTTTTCCCCAGGTTCTCCAGTTTCCTCCCACAGTCCAAAGATGCATCAGTTAGGCTAACTGATCATTGTAAATTGTCCCGTGATTAGGTTAGGGTTAAATCAAGGCTGTCGGGGGATGCCGGGGTGGTGTGGTTTAAAGGGCCAGCAGGGTTTCCTTGGCGCTTTAATGCTTAATTTAAAAAAAACAGAATTGGATAAACTCAAAAGAAGGGCCAAAAGAAATTACCTGCTCCTTGCCCCAGTCCCCACCACCTTATTCTGGCTTCTGCCCCTTCCTTTCTAGTCCTGAGGAAAGGTCTTGGCCCAAAACATGGACTGCTTATTCCCCTCAATAGATCTGCCTGACCTGCTGAGTTCCTCCAGCATTTTGTGTGCGTTGCTCTGGAATTTCCCCGACTGCCAGCATTAATCGGTGTTCTCGGGGGCTGACCTAGGTAGAACTGACTGCTGAGGCAACGAGTTTAATCCCATCCCAACAGCAGAAAGACATTAACCCCGCTGACCCACACATGCTTTGCAACATGACAAGAATGGCTAAATTGTTTACCTACGCAATGCTGACATTAACTTTTCGATAAATTGTATTTTGTCCAAAGGCGATTTAAAATTATTTAGGCTGGTGGATATTCATGGACGCAAAGTAGTCTTATCTTCCTTAATCACTGTCTCTGAGATCTTTGCATTATCTGTTATCACTTGGAGCCTTTCTCTTATTTACCGCACTGTCACGATTCCAGACAGGGACCAGATTCAAGCAGGAAAGATTTGTCTGCCCTGCTCACATACTGAGCAAGTGAACTGACTGGGGGAGTAGGAGGAACGCGATTTAGTCATCGGATATTAATTCTCAAGAAGATCTTGTTGATATATTGACTCTCAGCACTTTTGTATTAATCACTTATCATCATTCACACACCCCCTCCCCATATCCCTCATCCCTCCCCATATCCCTTACCTCCATCTTTTTCTTATATCCACACTCCCTGTAACTCTCAACCCACTGCTTCCCATAATCCCTCTCCACACCTTCTCCCATATCCCTCATCCTCATTTCCCCCATATCCACCAGACTTTCTCCCCAAATTCCTCACTCCTCACATTCCCACTCTCAATTTCTCCCATATCCCTCACCTCCACATTCCCCCCTAACTCTCACCTTCAACTTCTCCCATATACACGAAACAATATCTCCATTTCTACATATCCCTGACCCCAGCTCCACATATCCCTCACACCACATCCCCATCCCTCACCCTCACCTTCTCCCTAAATCTCACACCTCTTCCCCATATTCCTTAGAGAGTTACATACAGCAGGTGCATGGGAGGTCTTGAAGTGCTCAAATGAATAGTATAAAGTTTATTGAATCATTAGAGAAAAGGGTTTAAAATATATCAGGGCGGCATAATAGCATAGTGGTTAGCACGATTTACAGTACAGGTGAGCTGGGTGCAATTCCCGCTGCTGCCCGTAAGGAGTCTGTACATTCTCCCAGTGACTGTGTGGGTTTCCTCCAGGTGCTCTGGTTTCCTCCCACAGTCTGAAGGTGTACCGGTTGCTAAGTTAATTGCTTATTGTAAATTGTCTAGTCATTAGGCTAGGGTTAAACCCAGCGATTGCACCCATATCTGATGCTCTTAGAGCCTAAGAGAGAATGTCTAAGGCGGGTAGGATTTGTTTAAATAAATATACTGAAGTTTTAAACCGAGGGTGTGCATCATATTGAACAGGTTAGCATTTTCTATTTGTTACTTCTTTATTAAATTGTGCAATTCCTGAGAGTTCAGTACTTTCCTTCTTTAACATAAAATAAAAGCAGGATTCTCTTTAGCGGCCTCAATGAACAACAGACTCTGCATCAGGAATGCAGCTTTGGCTGTATGGGAGGCAAATCTCTCAGGGTAGTTCCCAGTGGTAAAGTTCACTTCAACTTTTTTCTTTAAATGTTTATTGATGCCTGCATCAGTCTCTCACCAAAGTGGTTTAACTGTGGAATTTATTGAACAAGAGCTGGCATCTAACCAGGGTTCTGACATCTGCCAGGGAAGGGCTGTATGTTTAAGGAGAAAGTGTGGATCAGGGACGGGGGCAGGGCTGTACATGAAGGAATGCAATGCAAGGCCGGACTTGAATATCATTCAAATTTAAACACCCGTTCAGACGGGCTCATCAAACCTTCTCGATGCTGCACCACATATTTAATTTTTATATATAGTTCTATATTTACTATATTTTACAGTATTTTATGTATTGCACTGTACTGCTGCCACAAAACAACAAACTCCAAGACGTATGTCAGAGATGAACTGGATTTTGATTCTATGGTAATGACCTCGTTAAGTAACAGAATTTACTTGCATTGCAAGCAGCTCAGAGGAAGCTGACAAGAGCAACTGCAGATGCTGGCATCTAGGCTAAACTGCTGCAGGAACTCAGCAAGGCAGGCAGCATCTGTGGGAGTAAATGAATGGTCAACTTTCAAGTGTCATGATAATGAAAGGTTTCCATTCGTAACACAGACAATCCCTCACCCTTCACAGATGATGCTTAACCTACTGAGTTCTTCACGCAATTTTTTATCAGAGAAGATCATAGAACACAGATCACAGCACAGTACAGGCCCTTTGGCCCATGATGTTGTGCTGATCCTTTAACCTGCTCCGAGATCAATCTAACCCTTCCCACCCACATTTTTCAGTCTCCATTTTTTAACATCCTTGTTGCCTATCTGAGAGTCTCTTAAATGTCTCCAATGTATCTGCCTCTACCAATACCCCTGGCAGAGAATTGCACTCTCAATGCAAAAAAAAATTACCTCTGACAACCCTTCTACACTGTTCTTCAATCACCTTAAACTTATGCCCCCTTGTAGTGCAAACATGAGGAAATCTGCAGATGCTGGAAATTCAAACAACACACACAAAATGCTGGTGGAACACAGCAGGCCAGGCAGCACCTACGCTCGGTCTGCCAGAGAAGGCAGGATCTCCCAGTGGCCACACATTTTAATTCCACGTCCCATTCCCATTCTGATATGTCTATCCATGGCCTCCTCTACTGTCAAGATGAATCCAAACTCAGGTTGGATGAACAACACCTTATATACCGGCTGGGTAGCCTCCAACCTGATGGCATGAACATTGACTTCTCTAACTTCCGTTAATGCCCCTCCTCCCCTTCTTACCCCATCCCTGACATATTTAGTTTTTTTTTCTCTCTTTCTCTCTCTGCCCATCACCCTGCCTGTTCTCCATCTCCCTCTGGTGCTCCCCCCCTCCCCCTTTCTTTCTCCCGAGGCCTCCCATCCCATGATCCTTTCCCTTCTCCAGCTCGGTATCACTTTCGCCAATCACCTTTCCAGCTCTTAACTTTATCTCACCCCCTCCAGTCTTCTCCTATCATTTCGCATTTCTCCCTCCCCCCCCGCCCCACTACTTTCCAATCTCTTAGTATCTTTCCTTTCAGTTAGTCCTGACGAAGGGTCCTCGCCCGAAACGTCGACAGTGCTTCTCCTTATAGATGCTGCCTGGCCTGCTGTGTTCCACCAGCGTTTTGTGTGTGTTGCCCCCTTGCAGTAGCCATTTCTGTCCTGAGAAACAACTACCTGAGCAGAGGCAAGCCAGAAGTAGCAAGAAACTTACTCAGCTCCAACACCTTATATTCTCATTTCAACAACCTATTAAAGAAGAGAATTTCTAAATAAGACCATAAGACATAGGAGCAGAATTAGCCATTCAGCCAATTGAGACTGTTCTGCCATTCCACCATGGTTAGCTTATAATCCTTCTCAATCCCATTGTGCTGCCTTCTTCCCATAATATTTAACACCCTCATGAATCAAGCACCCTTCAATCTCTGCTTTCAATATACCCAATGGATTGGTCTCCACAGCTGTCTGTGACAATGAATTCCACAGATTCACTACCCTCTGGCTAAAGAAATTCCTCCGCATCTCTGTTCTAAAGGGACGTATTCTGTTCCAAGTCTGATCCTAGATTCCCCCACTATAGGAAACAACTTCTCCACATCCACTCTATCTAGGCCTTTAAATATTCAATAGGTTTGAATGAGATTTCTGCTCCCTCACCATTCTTCAGCAAGTACTGACCCAGAGCCATCAAACTCTCCTCATACATTGCCCTTTCATTGTCATAAACCTCTTCTGGACCTTCTCCAGTGCCAACAATCCTTTCTTAGATAAGGGGCCCAAAACTACTCACAGTACTCCAATGCCAAAGAGTTACTCCCTGAACACTTTAAGGTTGGAGGAGCAACACCTTATATTCTGTCTGGGTAGCCTCCACCCTGATGGTATGAATATTGATTTCTCTAACTTCCAGTAATTCCTTCCCCCTTTCCCTTGTCTCCTTTCCCAATCCTCATTCTGGCTCCCCTCTTACCCCTTCTTTTCTCCTCACCTGCTCATCACCTCCCTCTGGTGTCCCTCCTCCTTCCCTTTCCCCCATGGTCCACTCTCTTCTCCTATCAGATTCCTTCATCTTCACCTTTTCCACCTATCACCCACTTGGTCTCACCAATCACCTGCCAGCTTGTTCTCCTTCCCCTCTCCCCCCCTACCTTCTTATTCTGGCTTCTGGCCCCTTTTCTTTCTATTCCTGATGAAGGATCTTGGCTTGAAACATCAATTGTTTATTTCCCTCCATAGATACAGCCTGACCTGCTGATTTCTTGCAGTATTATCTGGGTGTTACTCTCATTTTAAGGTTTGGTCCCCTCTTCTTGGCTCCCCCAACTAGAATAAATAATTACTCTTGATCTACCCAATCAAATCCTTTAATCATCTTAAATACTTCAATTAAATAATCCCTTAATCTTCTGTACTCATGGAAAATTCAAGACAATTTAATGTAACCTGAGCTTGTAATTTAACCCTCAAACTCCCAGATGCCAGTTGTGAACCTCTTTCTCAGCGACTACCAAGGCCAGTGCATCATTCTTGAGGTGTGGTGTACTGTATGGTTAGACCTTTAGATGGACATCCCGGTAGAGTTTTCATAGAAACAAGGGGTGGAATGATTGCCTAGACCCTTCACATCTCAGTTATATTTCTCCTCTCTACCTTAAACTTGCACCGTCTAGTTCCAGATTTCTCTGGCTTGGAAAACAAGATTTTAACTTCCTATCCCGTCTCAAGCTTCTCATAATTTTGTAAATCTGTGAGAATAACAGTGGGAATAACACAACCTTGCATCAGGACTGAAAAAGAAGGGGCAGAAGCCCCCTTATTCTGGCTTCTGCCCCCTATCTTTACAGTCCTGATGAAGGGTCTCAGCCTGAAATGTGGACTCTTTGTTCCCCTCCATAGATGTTCCCTGACCTGCTGAGGTCCTCCAGCATTTTGTGTGTGTGTGTGTTGCTCTGGCTTTCCAACATCTGCAGACTTTCTTGTCTTTAGAATAATCTAACCTCAGCAATCATTCCTTATAATTGGAGAACTCCATTCCAGACAACATTGTGGTGGACCTCATCTCCACCCTCCCCAATGCTGCCCCATCCAGACAATATCCTGGAAGACCTCATCTCCACCCTCCCTTATGTTACCTCATCGAGACAACATCCTGGTTGACATCATCTCAACCCTCCCTAATGCTGCCCAATCCAGACAACATCTTGGTGGATCTCATCTCTACCCTCCCTAGAGATTAGTTTTTACAACTGCAAATTAACTTGAGATTATAGCTAATGTTCCATTTGCTCTTTTTCTAATCATTCTTATATTTATTCAGTAGTTTGTGATATTTCTGTAAGTCTGAGCTGGTTACAGCTACTACGTCTTCAGCCCATAATGTTATTGTAACATTTTAGTCTATTCTAAGAACAAACTAATCTTTTCTCTTCTACACAGCCCTCCATTTTCCTTTAATCTGTGTGCCTATCTAAGAGTTTCTTATATTTTCCTAGTGTATCTGCCTCATCCACCACTCCTGGCAACATGGTCTACACATTCTCTACTCTTTATGTAAAAGTCCTACCTCTGACATCCCTTGTATACTTTCCTGCAATTACTTTAAGTGACACCCCCTTATATTAGCAATTTCCACCCTGGGAAAAAGTCTCTGGTTGTACATGATCTATGTTTCTTATCACCTTGTCCACCTTTAGCTAGTCACCTCTCACCCACCTTCGCTCCAGAGAGAAAAGCCTCACCTCACTCAACCTTTCGATCAAACCTGGTATGATTAAACGGCATGAGAATTTACTTTACTTTATTGTCACCAAACAATTGATACTAGAGCGTACAATCATCACAGCGATATTTGATTCTGCGCTTCGTGCTCCCTGAAGTTCAAATCAAAGTAAATATAATAAAAATTTAAATTATAAATCATAATTAGAAAATAGAAAAGGGAAAGTAAGGTAGTGCAAGTCAGGTCCGGATATTTGGAAGGTACGGCCCAGATCCAGATCAGGATCTGTTCAGCAGTCTTATCACAGTTGGAAAGAAGCTGTTCTCAAATCTGGCCGCACGAATCTTCAAGCTCCTGAACCTTCTCCCGGAGGGAAGAGGGACGAAAAGTGTGTTGGCTGGGTGGGTCGTGTCCTGGCAGCACTGCTCCGACAGCGTGTGGTGTAAAGTGAGTCCAAGGATGGAAATTGGTTTTTGTGATGTGCCGGGCTATGTTCACTATCTTCTGCAGCTTCTTCTAGTCTTGGACAGGATAACTTCCATACCACGTTGATGGTATGTGATGCACCCTAGAAGAATGCTTTCTACAGTGCTTCTATAAAAATTAGTGAGGGTTTTAGGGAACAAGCCAAATTTCTTCAGCTAAAGTCAAAAAAATTTCAGGGAAAGTCAAAAAAATCTTGCAAACATTGGGACAGAATAAAGACAGAAAATCCTAGATATACTTAGCAGGTCAGACAGCATCTGTGGGAGGCTAGGCGGAGTCAAAGACTGAACCATCAGAAATGGTGTCTTCAACCCAAAATGTTATCTCTGTTTCCCCTCCCACAGACACGGCATGATAGAGCATTTGCATAATCTTTTGCTCTTAGTTTATTGTTGAGAACTTCAGGGACTATGTCAGCATGCAGAACTCAGGGTAAAAGGAGAGAACCCCACCACCCTCAGAATCAAGGTCCGAGACAAAGCTGCATTCTAGGTCTATGCTTAAGAGTCAGCTTGATGACAGAACCTGTGGTCTCCTGTCCTAACCTACTCCTTATCGGTTTATTATTGTCATGCGTACCGAGATACAGTGAAAAGCTGGTCTTGCAGACTATTCATACAGATCAAATCATTACACAGCGCACTGAGGTAATAGACTCAAGATTTAAGATTGTTTAACATCATTTCCAGTACACAAGTGTAAAGGAAAACAAAATAATTTGTACTTCAGATCTGACACAGCAGAAAAAAAACACAATAAGATAAAGAACACAATAAATATGAATAATTAAGATAGGTTGCATATATAGATTGATTGTATGTCCATAAAGTGACACAAGGCACAGGAGTGTCTGTACATAAGGTGACTGACAGGAAATGATAAGGTAGTGGTGATTGGGTGTGTGGAGGGGTAGATTAGCCTTACCGCTTGGGGACAGTAATTGTTTTTGAGTCTGGTGGTCCTAGCATGGATGACACGTAGCCTCCTCCCTGAAGGGAATGGGATAAACTGTCCATGAGCAGGGTGAGTGGGATCATTCATGTGACAGGAACTTTACCGCACAAGGTAAATTTATATGCAGAATGCAGAATAAAGCATTACAACGACTGAGAAATTGTAGTACAGGTAGAGAATAGGTGCATGGCCACAATGAAGTAGATTGTGAGGTCAAAGGTCCATCTTATCATACTAAGGAACTGTTCAGAATTCTTATAACAAAGAATTCTAACAAACAATAAACTAAGATCCTGGGGTATCTTGACACAGTGGATATGGAAAAGCATTGGTATATTAAATTAAATTGTTAAATTGGTTTATTATTGTCATGTGTACTGAGATACAGTGAGAAACTTGTCTTGCATATAGCTCAGGCAGGTTAGTTCATTACAATAGTGCATGGTGGGGTGGGGCGGGGGGGAGTCGAAGGTAAAATAATAACAATTCAATTTCAGGTTATATCAAGAATTTCAGGTTGAATATTGTATACATTCTCTGATATTAAAAGTAACTATAAAACTATTGATAGAGTGGATGTGGAGGGGATGTTTCATATTGAGTTTAATTGACTATTTCTGACATCCTTCACATACACGAGGAGTAAAAATCTTTACGTTACGTCTCCGTCTAAATGTGCAATGTGCATCATAGTAATTTATAATAAATAGAACAGTCAATGTAATATAGAGTACACTCAAATCAGGAGTTCATCAGTTTTGATGGCCTGGTGGAAGAAGCTGTCCCGGAGCCTACTGGCCTTGGCTTTTATGCTGTAATACTGCTTCCAGGATGGCATCAGCTGGAATAGATTGTTTCTGGGATGGCTTGGGTCCCCACAGATCCTACAGGACCCGAGGGCACAGCCTCAGAATAGAGGCCCAATCAAAAACAGGAGAAAATCTGCAGATGCTGGAAATCCAAGCAACACACACAAAATGCTGGAGGAACTCAGCAGGCCAGGCAGCACCTATGGAAAAGAGAAGACTGTCGACGTTTCGGGCTGAGATCCTGAGTCCTGTACTCTTTTCCATAGATGCTGCCTGGCCTGCTGAGTTCTGCCAGCATTTAGTGTGTGTTGTTCAGAATAGAGGGATGTCCATTTGGAACAGGGATGAGGAGGAATTTCTTTAGCCCAAGGGTGGTGAATCTGTTGAATTCTTTGCCACAGACGGGTGTGGAGGCCAAGATATGGGTATATTTAAAGCAGAGATTGATAGGTTCTTGATTAGTCCGGGCATCAAAGGTTACAGGCCTAATTCTGCTTCTATGTCTTATGGTCTAATAGAGTGCAAGTTTGTAATGAGGTAGACTACCTGGCTTAACACCAAGTTCCTATTAGATGGCATTCCTGTGACGAGCCTCAAAATGGTTTCAGTTACGTTAGAGATGCTACATAAATGAAAGTTGTCCCTGTTGTTCGGCAAACAGTGATGGACAGTGTGGAAAACCTACCCTTAAGTTCTTTATCTGCAGACTTCCGAGCTCCTGCAGTGACATCCGAGGGTCCTTCCCGAGGAGGCTGACACCATCCTTCAGCCAGCTGACCGTAGGGATGGGCTCTCCGGTGGCTTGACACTTCAGCAAGGCAGTTCCGTCCACACCCAGCGTCTGATTGGCCGGACCCTGCCGGATGATTGGAGGTGGTCTGTCTGTCAGAGCTGTTCAGAGGCAAAGAGAGAAGGGGAGAAAAGATTAAGAGGTTTCGTCCATCATCTTCACTCACTGGAAAATTCTTCTGAAATTCCAGCACCAATAGAGTCAAAGGGTCATAGTCATACAACACAGAAACAAGCCCTTCAGCTCTACTCATACATACCATAACACTATAAGACATACAGTACTGTAGAAATTTTATGCATTGTTGAAAATCGTTAAAATTAGAATATTGAACTATAAAAAGGCATTACAGTAGCATCGTGATTAGCGCAGTGCTTTACAGTACAGGCAACCTGGGTTCAATTCCCATCGCTGACTGTAAGGGGTTTGTTCTTTCTCCCCGTGACCGCATGGGTTTCCTCTGGGTGCATCGATTTCCTCCCACATCCCAAAGATGTACCGGTTGGTAGGCTTATTGGTCATTGTGAATTGTTTAGTAATGAATCAAGGGTTTGCTGATACTGCGTCTTAAAGGGCAGGAGTCACTGTTCCGCACTGTATCTCAATAAATAAATGAAAATAAAATTGTCAACTACAGCAACAGAAACATTACATATTGTTTTAGGAAGTCAGAGGTATTCCAGATGTTATTATAAATTATTAGGGGTTCCAGCAACATGACAATAGCCACAGGCCCAAGCTTGATGGCCTAGTCCTTTCAAGTTGCCATGACAACAAGAGTGTTTTGATTGACAAGGGGTTTGAGGAGTCGGGTAGAAGGGGCCGATAAATCAGCCAGGATCCCTCACTGCAGTTGCAAGGACACTATCCTGCAAACCGTCTGGGACTGCCTAGGAGTATCTGTGCAAAGAAAATTTATCTCATGTACACAGCCTGGAGATGAATAACTGTCAGAACATTCAAAGATATGATGCTTTTCTTTCAAAGGAAAAAAAAATGATTCTTCAAGTGCCTTTGTTTACTAATTATGAAATATTGGAGACGAGATTAGAAAATGCTGGCTTCATGCTCAGCCAAGAAATCACCCAATCAGCTGAGGAAGTACTCACTCTCCAGCTAACTGTTGGAAGGAAGACACAGAACGAGCAGATTACAAAGCACAGAAGGAAGCCACTTGGCCCTTCGTGTGCATGCTGGCACTTTGATGGTGCTAGCTCATTAGCTTCATCGTAATCCCCTTAACCCCTTTGAAGTGAATGCTGCTCATATGATGCTACATGCCTGTGATGCTGCTGCAGAGAAGGTTTTCATCACACCTATGCGCACATGGACTTGTGCAGGTGACAATAAACTTGACTTTGACTCTGACTGCAGGGAATAATTTTCCAGTTAATCCTTCGCTTTCTTTGTCTGAGACTATTAGATGGAAGCGTTCCAAGAAATCATCACAAAAGAAATGCGGGAAGTTAGCAGCTACAGCTATAGCAAGTTATTTTTTGATAATTATTAATGCACTGGTCATGAGTTTCAGTGGAGGAGCCTGAAGACACGGACTCAATGTTTCAGGCAACTCACACAAAGTGCTGGAGGAGCCCAGCAAGCCAGGTTTTAATGCTTTAGGAACAGCTTCTTCCTCTCCACCATCAGATTCCTGAACAGACAATGAACCAGCTTCTGAATGCTACCTCACTTTTTTTCTTGTGTACTGCAATGTGGTGCTGCCACAAAGCAACAAATGTCACGGCATATACCGGTGAAATAAAACCCCTTTCTGATTCTGACGTTTCTTGGTCTGTCCTCAGTCTCCAATGGCCCAAAGAGAAAAGAAACTGAAAACCTCTCCTTATCACTAATATTCCTTCTCATCAATCTTTTCCTTGCAGTAATGTAGTGGTTGGTGTAATGCTATTACAGTGCCAGTGATCCAGGCTGTTGTCTGCAAGGAGTTTGAACGTTCTCCCTGTGACTGTGTGGGGTTCCACTGGTCTCTCTGGTTTCTGCCCACATTCCAAAGCCGTGCACATTAGCTGGCCACATGGGTGTAATTGGGCTCACTGTACCAGGAGGGCCTGGTACCACACTGTATCTCTAAGTAAAACTCCTCTTAACTTTGTCCACATCGGGCAGGACAATCCCTCATCTCTTCAGCACCCTGGCCCAGAGAATGAAGGTGTGGGGCGCAGAATTGGACATGAGGCAACTGCCAAGATTTATGTTCCCAGCACGGAATCAGAATCAGGTTTAGCATCACTGACGTATATCATAAAGATTTGTGGCTTTGCAGCAGCAGGACATTACAATACATAAAAGAGTCACTATAAGTTACAAAAGAAAAAGAAATATGTAGTGTAAACAGGGAAGAAAATAGTGAGGTTGTGTTCATGGACCTTTTAGAAATTTGATGGTGGAGGGGAAGAAGCTGTTCGAGAACATTTGGTGTGTATCTTTAGGCTCCTGTACCTCCCCTCTGATGGTAGCAATGAGAACAGGGCATGTCCTCAATGATGAGGTGTCCTTAATGATGGGTTCCATCTTCTTGAGGCATCAGAAGATGTCCTCGAAGGTGGGGAGGCCCCTCGAAAACTGGGCCATCTGAAAACTGCAAAATAGTGTAATTTCAAAATTCTACACAGGCACACACATAGAGGAAGAACATTGCGATAGTACTTGTCTAGAATTTGAGGTGAAGGGCCAGGGTTTTATAGTGCTGGATATTACCACAGCTGACAGCAGAAAACGAGGTAAATATGATCTCTCATTGCCTGTTTGAAGGCCATTATCAATGGAGACAGGAACATAAATGGGATAATTGAAGGGAGTCTCGTCACAATGGAATAGACAGAAGCCATGAATGAGTCCTTGAACATTAAAGGCAAGAATTTTCTCATTACCAGCCTGCTTTGAACGCAGAGACTTTGCTAGTTCTCTCAGTTCATCACTGAACTGTCACCGGACGCAGCCATTAAGAACACCCTGAACTCCCAAACCACTATTTCTCTCTCTCTTTCCCTTTCTCCTTCTCTCCGTTCCTCATTCTGTTTCATTCTCTTTCTCTCTCTCTCTCTTATTCTCTCCCTTCCTCATTCTGTGTTTCACTCCTTCTCTCTCTTCCTCATTTCCTCATGTTCATTCCTTCTCCCTTTCCCTCTCTCATTCTCTCCCTTCCTCATTGTCTCATTCTTCTCTCTCCCTCTCTCCTCTCCCTTCTGTTTCATTCTCTCTCTCCCTTTTTCTTTCTTTCACTCTTTCCTTCTCTCTTTTCCTCATTCTCTGATTTTTGCTGTCTCTCCTCTCTCTTCCTCACTCTGTCTAACTTATTCTTTCTCTCTTCCTTTCCCTCTCTCCTTCTCTTCCTTCCTCATTCTGTGTCTCATTCTCTCTCTCTCCCTCTCTCTCTCTGTTTTTCTCCCTTTGTCTCAATCTCTTTCCCACTCTCTCTTATGGTTTCTTTGCCTCTCTGTCTTTCATTTTTTCTTTCCTTTTCTCTCTCCCTCTCTCTCACTATTTTTCCCCTTCTTTGTTTCCAGTTCCTTCACTTTCTCCCTCTCCCTCACTGTTTCTGCTGCTCAGTGTCTCTCATTTTCTCTCTCCTCTCCCCGTTTCTTTCTCTCTACCCTGTCTCTTTCTCGTTCTCCTTCCTGCCCTCTCCCTCACTGTTTTTCTCTCTACCTCTCTCTCTTTCTCTCTCCCTCCCCCAACCCCACCCCCCCCCCAACACACACTGCCGTTTATTCCATCAGTCGCTGTCACAGTGAGTCACACAGCCTTGTGGACAGATATTAAAAAATACTGCCTCACCGTTCATTTTAAATGACCTTTTAATCTACATGTAAATTCGAATCCGATGAAAATGCATCACTTTGTCAACTTGCAGAGGTCATAGCCTGGAGGTTAGACTACAAATCCTTCTCAGGAAGCTGTTTGCATTCTCCTTCAGGAATAAAACAATTGGAGGGAGAGGAAACCAATCTTATACCTGTCCACGAAGACCTTTCCGATTTTGCAGCAGAGAGACTATCACAATCACAGATGTGAGGGAAGTGGGGGGCAAGGGTTGTGGGGATCTCAGCGAGTTCACTTCAGCTACAGAAAAGAAATGGTCTGTGTTTGGGAGCAATTTTCATCTGACACTTTGTGACAGATTTCTTTCTCGTAAAGCCTGATTGCTTATCATCTGACACATTGTGTAAACTCTATGTTGTCAAGTGAAGGAGTCCTCTGAGGACGATGGAGTTGGTTTTCAGAGCTGACCCTCCCCCTCTCCCCACGAGCGCCGGGAGAGGAATGGTGTTGACCTATTTGTGATCGCAGTGGCAAGGAGACAGGAGTTAGGGCTCCCACTTCGCCAGATTCAATAGCGAGCAGGGATGGTCAGAGGGGGGTTACAACTGTGTATAACATGGGCAGAAGAGATTCACATCTATGATCTCACACACACACACACACACACACACACACACACACACACACACACACACACACACACACACACACACACACACACACACACACACACACACACACACACACACACACACACACACACACACACACACACACCGCCCTCAAGCAAGAACATTTCAACACACTCAAGCCCATGTTTGTGATGCCTGGAATCCTTTCTTCTGATCATCATCTGTCTGTTGAAGGATGGAACAAAGCTAGGTAGAGGTGTGTGGATGGTAACCTCACCATCAATCCCCTCCACCACTATCTCCATGATCTGCAGTAACCCACAGCCACCATTTCCCCAGCCCAGGCTCACTGAACTGGAATCTGATCAGGACAACTCATTCCTTTATTTATTTAGAGATACAGCATGGTTACAGACCCTTTGGCTCAAAAAGCCCATGCCACCCATTTACACCTATGTGACCAATTCATCTATGAACCCATACGTCTTTGGAATGTGGGTGGAAACTGGAGCACCTAGAGCAGGGGTTCCCAACCTGGGGTCCACAGACACCTCGGTTAATGGTAGGGGTACATGGCATAAAAAAGGCTGGGAACCCATGGGAACATGCAAACATTTTACAGACTGTGGTGGGATTTGAACCCTCATTACGCTAACTCCTATGCTACTAGGTTGCCCAAAGTACATTTCCTTTGTGATAGCTTGTGATCTGCTTTTGGGCACTTGATACAAGATAATTTGAAGTTTACGTTTGTGCTACCTTTTTTTAACCCAAGCCTCTGTGTCTTCGAATGAGAAAGGTGAGGGGAGAGAGCAGGGATATATAAAAACCCAGCGTGCCATCCAGGACATGCCCTCTTCACATTACCACCCCCAGCGAGGAGGTGCAGGAATCTGAAGACACACACTCAACATTTCAGTAACAGCTTCTTCCTCTCCACCATTAGATTTCTGAATGGACAATGAACCCATGAATGAACACTACCTCACTACTTTTTTCTCTTTTTCCACTACTTTTTAAATTTTATTTATATATGTATGTATGTTATAGAGACAGTATATATATATATAATTTATGGTAATTTTTATCTATTGCACTATACTGCTGCCACAAAACAACAAATTTAATGACATACAGTACAGTGCAAAAGTCTTTTATATATATACATAGGTGCCCAAGACTTTTGCACTGTACTTTATTGTCAATGTGGAATGGAGAGTAAGTTTATAAATTTAGTGGGAGCAAACGATATTGGGAATGGTGAGGGTGGTGCACCACAACATGAGTGTGGGACAGTTGCCAGAGAAGGAGTGCAGACACACCCGGCCCTGAGACTCCAGGCAAGAACATTTGATTCCAATCAATTGGTTTATTGATCATTAAGGAATGTCTCTCTGGTGCTTCCCACTCCCTCCCCCTTTTCCCAAGCATGTTTCGCCTCGCCTTCCCCCTTCCCACTCTCAGTCCACAATAGAGATCCATATCAGAATCAGGTTTATCATCTTTAACATATGTCATGAAACTTGTTTTTTTTGTGTGTGTGGCAGTATTACAGTGCAATACATAAAATTACTAAGTATTGTGCAAAAGTATTAGGCACCCTATCTATATATATACCTGATGCTGATTCATTATCACCTCCCACCAAACAATCCAGAAAGAATCTGAATTGAAAATGCCTTTGTGTATGTTTGAGACAGTGTTATGTGTAAAAGGCTTGTGCAGAGGCAGAAGCCAGCTTGATCAAGAGGTAATCCCAGTATGTGATTCCAAAGTGCTGGAATCTCTTCTCATGAGCACCACTTGTAAGGGCTTAGACTGAAAGGCAAGGAGGCATCACTTCAAACAAATCCCTGGCTAAGAACGCCTTAATGACTAGGTTTACACTGTGCTTACTTCCTCCTCTGCTGCAAGCCATTAGCCGCAGCTAATAAGATAAGAAGGGGCATTGAGAACCAAAATGGTAAACCAAGCGAGGGGAGATTAGTTTACGTCAGAGTCCACTGACTTCTCCCGCAGGCTTTCCTAAGATAAAATGCAGACTGGGATTTCCTCTATATTTCTGGTCACTGTTCCATTGCTTGAGGCATTCTGTGAATGGCAATTTCCCTTCAATCAGTTAGCTATTGAACCAAGTTGTTGGGCATACTTGAGGAGGAGGTTAATAAGTTCTTGAGTAATCACGGCGTCAAAGGTTACGAGGGAAAGGCAGGCGAATGGGGTTGAGAGGGGTAATGAATCAGCCATGGTGGAATGGCGGAGCAGACTCGATGGGCCAAATGGCCTAGTTCTGCTCCTGAAGAAGGGTCTCGGCCCGAAACGTCGACTTCCATAGTGTTCCTCCAGCATTTTGTGAGTGTTGCTTTGAATGTCAAGCCTCTGCAGATTTTCTTATGTTTATAGTCCTGTTCCTATGTTTTATGGTCTAATTGACACAACCACGATCACTGTCCAATATAGTGACCCTTCGATCTGTCTGCACCATAATGGACATTTCTTTTTGCTTTGATTATGTATGTGTAAAAATTGTGTTTAGTCAATGCTTAACTTGGGATTCTACATGTGTATCTGGTACTCTGTGCCTGTGATGCTGCTGTAAGTTTTTCACTGTACCTGTGCACCCGTGGACTTGGCAATGCACTTGACCTTGACTGGTAGGTTACATCTCTGAATCCTAATGCAGCTCGGCACAGCAGCATAGCGGCTATCATAACACTCACCAGCGCCAGCAACAGGGCCATTGTCTGTAAGGAGTTTGTGCATATTCCTCGTGACTGCGCGGATTACCTCTGGGAGCATGCTCCAATGGCAGCAGAGTCACTTGCAGGCGGCCCTCAGCGCATCCTTGGAATGTGTTGGTTGTTGATGCAAACCACACATTTCACTACTTGTTTGTTATGCGTCGTGTCATACAACGTGGGCAATCATGGTCTTTCCATGACCATGACTGGTCTTGGCAGGTGTTTCTACAGAAGCGGTTTGCTATTGCCTTCTTCTGGGCAGTGTCTTTACAAGATGGTTGACCCCAGCTATTACCAATACTCTTTAGAGATTGTCTGCCTGACATCAGTGATCACATAACCAGGACTTGTGATCTGCACCGGCTGCTCATACAACCATCAACCACCTGCTCTCATGGCTTCATGTGACCCTGATCGGTGGCGGGGTTTGTGGCTAAGCAGGTGCTACACCTTGCCCAAGGGTGACCTGCAGGCTAGCAGAGGGAAGGAGCGCCCTACACTTCCTTTGGTAGAGATGTATCACTGATATTTCACGATGGGTTTTAATGCTTCACTGTGCATGTGACAAGTAAAGCTAATCTGATCTAAATCCGCCTCCTACACGGAACAGGAAACCTACAAGTTCTGTGGCTTTTTTCAACTGAATCCTACTATCACTTCTTTTGGGATGGAAGAGGAAATTCCTGATTACTTCAAGCCATAGTGTGAAGAAAGACTTCCTGACATCTCCCCAGCTTTTATGCTAACATATATACAGAGGAGACATTGTCCGGTCACCGTGAATCATTTAGAATCTACCTACCCTGACGATGTGAATGGCTGCATTAAGATGTGCAGTTACAAGTCCTTTTGTGCCTTGCACTTTTTGACATGCTTCCTGGTTTGTTTATCTGGACTGCACCCTTGTCCTTTCCATCTATTCTTTCGAACACTTCCTTTGAGCTTTTCAATCTTGTTATAGTTGCCTCATTTCACAAAGTTTGATAAATTTTGAGTTGCGTTAGGTTTGCCGTTGCGTTAGGATGGACCTGGCATTTCCGAGAATGGTGGGCTGGGCCAGACGTGAATTTTTATTTGGAGATACAGTGTGGACAGGCCAGTGACAGGCCACCAATTTAACCCCAATCTAATCACAGGACAATTTACAATGACCAATCAACTTACTAACTGGTATATCTTCAGAATGTGGGAAGAAACTGGCACATCTGCAGGAAACTCACACAGTCATGGGGAGAACATACAAACCCTTTACAGACGGCGTCAGAATTGAGCACGGAACACAGAATAGCATAACATCACACTAGCTGCAATAGCATCACACTAACCGCTACGTAACACGGTGCCTGATTGGAAGGGACAAAACTCCCTCCGGAGTGTCACTGATACTACACTCTGTGGGCATTTTATACACCTGCTCGTTAATGCAGATATCTAATCAGCCAATCATGTGGCAGCAACCCAGTGCATAAAAAAACACGCAGGCGTGGTCAAGAGGTTCAGTTGTTGTTCAGACCAAACATCAGAATGGGGAAGAAATGTGACCTAAGTGACTTTGACCGTGGAATGATTGCTGGTGCTGACGGGGTGGTTTGTGTATCTCAGAAACCGCTGATCTCCTGGGATTTTCATGCACATCAGCCTCTAGAGTTTACAGCAAATGGGTGTGAAAAACAAAACCCATCCAGTAAGCAGCAATTCTGTGGATGCAACAGGAAGATGCCCGTAACTCAAATATCCATTCATTACAACAATGGTGTACAGAAGAGCATCTCTGACTTACAGTAGGGCACAGAGGAGTGCAGTACAACAAAGGGTCTATAATTGATTGAGGGGGGATCTTATTGAAATGTATAAAATTCTAAAGGGATTGGACAGGCTAGATGCAGGAAGATTGTTTCCGATGTTGGGGAAGTCCAGAACGAGGGGTCACAGTTTAAGGATAAAGGGGAAGCCTTTTAGGACCGAGATGAGGAAAACTTCTTCACACAGAGAGTGGTGAATCTGTGGAATTCTCTGCCACAGGAAACAGTTGAGGCCGGTTCATTGGCTATATTTAAGAGGAAGTTAGATATGGCCCTTGTGGCTAAAGGGATCAGGGGGTATGGAGAGAAAGCAGGTACAGGGTTCTGAGTTGGATGATCAGCCATGATCATACTGAATGGCGGTGCAGGTTCGAAGGGCCAAATGGCCTACTCCTGCACCTATTTTCTATGTTTCTATTCCTTGAAAGTGGCATCACAGGCAGATAGGGTCAAAAAGAAAGTTTTTGGCACATTGGCCTTCATAAATCAGAGTATTAAACATAGGAAATGGAAGATTATGTTGAAGTTGAAAACGACATACATGAGGCCAAATTTAGAGTATTATATGCAGTTCTGGTCACCTACCTACAGAAAAGATATCAATACAATTGAAAGAGTATAGAGAAAATTTACAAGGATGTTGCCAGGACTTGAGAATCTCAGTTATAGGGAAAGGTTGAATAGGTTAGAATCTTTTTCCCCAGGAGCATAGCAGAATGAGAGATTTCACAGAGGTATGCAAAATTATGGTAAAGGCAAGCAGATTTTTTCCTCCAGTTAATTGTGAAAGGTGCAGTATTAAATGGGAACCAGAGGGGCAACTTCTCCAATCAGAGAGTGGTGAGAGCATGGAATAAGCTGGTGGTTTGATGTAAGAGAATTTTGGGTAGGAACGTGGATGAGAGGGATATGGAAGGTTGTGGTCCAGGCGTGGGTCAATGGGACTAGGGAGAATAATGGTTCAGTATGGGCTGGATGGCTGAAGAACCTGTTTCAATTCTGATCATCTACCTACAGGAAAAGTATCAATAAGATTGAGAGCAAGAGTACAGAGAAAATGTACAAGGATGCTGCTGGGATTTGAGGACCTGAGTTATAGGGAAAGGTTAATAACCTTTTATGACTCAAAGTGCTGGTTATTGGGATTAGACTAGATACTTGATGGCTCATACAGACACATTGGTCCAAAGAATCTACCTCTGTGTACAACTATGATCCACCAGTAGCACGTTGCTTGACATCTGCCATTGAGACAGGGTTTCCAGTGTTGTACACCTTACCATCGGTAACCTCCAGCTGAGCCTTGGCAAGGATGCTTCCTGCCACCGTAAGGGCCTGGCAGATGTAGTAACCAGCGTCCGACCTCTGGATGTTGGTGATGGTGAGGTCCCCATCAGCAGAGACGGCAAAGCGACTAGATGGCTGTGGCGGTTGGTTGGGAAACAGCAGGTTCTGGAAGAGAGAAATAACATTGACCTCAGTGTTACCATGGCCAACTGTACAACAATAATGATGTACTGGAATGGAATTCACACATAAGCGTCTAGAAATTAGAAAGCATCAGAAAAGCAGGTGCTTGCAAATATAAATGAAGAGTATATGCATTAAGAAGTCACGTTGCAACTGGATTAAACTCTGGTCAGGTCACACTTGGAATATTGTGTGCAATTCTTGTCGTCCCATTACAGGGAGGATGTGGAAGATCTTGAAAGAGGTTCAAATTTATTTATAACATGTACATCAAAAAATGCTGTGAAATGCGTCATTTGTGTCACAACCAACACACCCAAGGGTCCCCGCAAGTGTCACCATGTTTCCAGCATCAACATAGCATGCCCACAGTGTCCAGCAAAACAACACGAGCTGGATAGCTCAGACAAAATACTGCAGGAACTCAGCAGGTCAGGCAGCATCTATGGGAATGAACAAACAGTTAGTTTCAGGTCGAGACCCATCTTCAGGACTGGAAAGGAAAGGGGAAGATGCCAGAATAAAAAGGTAGAGGGAGGGAAAGAAGGCTGTATAGAAAGTGATAGGTGAAGTCAGGTGGGTAGAAAGGTAAAGGGCTAGAGAGGAAGGAATCTGATAGGAGAGGAGCAGCTTGAATCACCGATATAAACCCTCCCAGGGTTTGAGAAATCGATGTTTATACCATCAAGTTGGAGGGTACCCAACAGAATATAAGGTGTTGTTCCTCCCTACTGCAGGTAAATTGGCTGTATTAAATTGACACTTGTTTGTAGGTGGGTGACAGGTTCATTAAAATTGCCATAGCTGGGAGGATGTGGCATTGGTCTGGATAAGCTCCCATTACCTATTGATTCTGTTACGTTTCTTGGACTTACTGAGTATGCCCATAAGAAAACAAAGCTCAGAGTTGTGTGCGGACGCATAAGTGTACTTTGATAAATTTACCTTGAACTTAAATGCTCGCCATGGTGTGCACCACAAATAACCTCTGATAACCAAGTCCAACTCCTGGCCTTCACATGTGGCTTAGCTACTAAACCCAGAGAAGCAATTTCTCTTGACAGGAGAAGGATCAAAGGTGGGTTACTGGCTCCTTAAAGACAGCTAGATTGCAACATCCATGGTCAACCTTGACCAATGAAGGGCCTCCTCTCATGATCATGCAGGAAGGGAAAGGGTGTGACCTGAAAACCAGCATGGACTCGATGGACTGAATGGCCTAATTCTGCCCCTATGGATCTGAAAGTCCACATGGACTCGATGGGCCAAATAGATCTTTCTACACTGCATGAGAAATATGAGAAGGAGCTGTTCATAGAGTCATACAGCACAGAAACAGGCCATTCAGCCCAATGACTCGTGCTGACCATCAATCAAGACAGAGAGGGTTGAAGCTGGGGTTGAAGGAGGGTAGAAAAGAGGAGGATGGTGATGAAGGGTCTTGGCCTGAAACTTTGATTGAGCATTTGTCTGCATAGATGCTGCCTGACCTGCAGAGTATGTATGATCACCCGAGCCGATCAAAGTACCGGTAACTATCGCCAGTTAGCATAACACTTTACAGCACCAGTGATCCGGGCTCATTTCTCTCTGCTGTCTTTAAGGAATTCATACATTCTCTCCATGATCGCACTTGTTTCCTTCAGGTTATCCGATTCCCTCCCACATTCCAAAGACGGATCAGGCTAGTGAGTTGTGGGCATGCTATGTAAGTGCCGGAAGCAGGCCCCCAGCACATCCTCGGACTGGGTTGGTCGTTGATGCAAATAATGCATTTTACCATGTATTTCAATGTTCATGTGCCAAATAAAGCTAATCTTTATCTTTATCTAATCTTTTGTGTGTGTGGGGCCTGTGTCCGTGCTCTTTTTCTCTGCGACTCAATGGCCTGGGGATCTCCCCCGCCCCTTCTGGAGCCCGAGACTTTCACAGGAGGGGCACAATGGCAAATTAACGCTTTTCAATTAGAGTGTCTGCAAATTCTTCACTCTCTTAAATTATGTCACCGTTTAATTAAGAGGTGAATACTTTTATTAGTCAGTGATGGATGGTCCACTCTGACAGATTCAAGGATGATGCCATTATCCCTCATTCCAGCGAACAAATCGTTTCTTATGGCTTTGCAAATTATGTCTAACCTTGCACTACTTGCCGGGACAGTTCACAGCTCACTCTCCACTAGCCGAGCACAGCCCTGCTGTAACAACGCAGAGTGCACATCCATTGAAGGTGATTACATCCTCATAGTTAAAGCTGCTCAGGTCAATAAATAGCCCCTGATGCTTTTAATGTGGTGGGATTTGTGGTGGGCTGGGGAAAACTAGTGAAGGTCATTTGCATTTCCTACCTCTTTGATGAAGTAATTTGATCTAATTGTCTCTGTTGTTCCCACAACACCAAATGTTGTGTTGCCAGAGGTCCTGTGTAAAGAACCACAACATTTACTCTGTCAAAGACACGTCAGTAGGTGCAGTTCTGCTCATCCCACTGTCGTGAAGATGTGGAGGCTTTGGAGATTATGCAGAAAAGGTTCCCTAGGATGCTAGCTGGATTAGAGTGTGTGAGCTATATGGAGACAATAAAACTATAGGACATAGGAGCAGAATTCAAGTTTTAAGATTAAAGTTTTGACCAAAGTCCCAGAGGTCCAGAGGTCAGAGGGGCAATATCTGCGAGTCCAGGCCAGGAGGGTAGAGGCCTGATGTCCGTGAGTCAGCGAGCTTGGGGCCAAGGACTGAGTCCTGGAGGTGGCTTGACGTGGGGTTGGAGGCCTGTCTGTGTGTGTGAATGTGTGGGGCTAGGTGAGCCGGTGGGAAAAGGATTTGTTTTGCTGTTGTTGTTTTGTTTTGTTATTGTTGTTGCTTGTGTTGCTCTGTCGAGCATCATGGACGTGCAATGTTGGTGCCAGAATGAGCGGTGACACTTGCGGGCTGCCCCCAGCACACCCTTGGATGTGTCGGCTGTTAACGCAATCAGTGCATTTCACTTGCTCTTTCGAAGTACCTGTGATCAATAAATGTGTTTCTGTACAGATTTCCACAGAGACTCTGTTCCTGTGGCTCACTCTTAACCCTAATGGTGCTGTGATGTGCTGTCTCTCTCCCTGTCTTTCCCTCTTGCCTTAGCACCGCGCATGGAAGCCGGTTGGGGATCAGAGGTCACCTACCTGGCTTCCTTCCTTTTGCCAGAAGATAGCTGGCTGCGGGTTTCCCTTCGTTTCACAGGGAAAGATGGCCGTCCGACCCTGGGGCACAATCTGATCCCTCGGCCTCACAACGAACTGTGGAGCAGCTGAGATGTCCGGCCAGGCAACATTGGAGAGAGCAGAAAAGAGAAGAGTGCGATGGATGAAGGCTTCCTTGTAACACGCTTATACGAGGCATTACCCTGTAACCCACAGAGCCTCACCACCCAGGGGCAGTCAATCAAGCAAGTGATTTGGAGTGGTATGGTAATGTAGTGTTTCATATAACACTATTACAGCAGCAGCAGTCCCCGGTTGCTGTTTGTAAGGAGCTTGAACATTTTCCCCATGATCACACGGGTTTCCTCCGGGTGCTCTGGTTTCCTCCCACTTTCCAAATACGTACAGGTAGAAGGTTAATTAGGTGGCCCAGGCTTCTTGAGCCTGTTATTCTCATTCATTCTCTCTCTCTCTCTCTCTCTCTCTCTCTCTCTCCCCCCCTTCCCCTCCCTCTCACCCTCTCGCTGTCTCTCTCCCTTTCCCTCTTTTTTCTCTCTCTCCCTCTCTTTCTCTCGATCTCTCTCTCCCTCTCTGTCTCTATGCCTCTCAGTGACTCTTCCTCTGTCTCTTTGTCTCCCTCTCTTCCCTCCTCCTTTCCCTCTCTCGCTCTTTCTTTCTTTCCCTCCCCCTGTCAATCTCTTTCGCTCTCCCTCTCTCCTGCTAAACCAGCAATCACCAGACAGGAATCAGAACTGGGAACAGGAGTCCTGAGTAATTACCTTGTCTCTGCCTGTCTCTAATCACAGGATACCACACACTGATCTAGAGCAGGAACCCTGAATGATTTCCCCTCGTGTCTAATCCCTGCCTCGCCAGACAGGCTTCAGCAGTGTTCATATTCCAGAACTCTGCAGAAACCAGTAACACTGACATCCTTTGTTTTGTTCCTCTTTGCTGCGCTCTGTCAGTGTTGATAATACTATAGTGGACGGGGCTGACAGGGTCTATTCAAACTAACAGTGCATGAGGAGTGAATTACCATCAGCAAATAAACACATACTTCAGGGCACTTCACTCACTGCCTTTCCATCTATGTGAGTCTGTTAACCCACTGCCCTCACTCTGTTTCCTCGTTTACAAAGTCCATCTGCACACACTGTTTATTATACAGTCCATCTCACTCAAGTAATTATTCACGTCCGACTAATTGTGCACTGAAGTTTTTAAGAACTCCCTTTTAGGAAGAGAATTGGTTCGGCTTTCTGTTTATGGTGGGAGAACCTCTGAATTAGAGGGGCTCCCAATGGTAAAATTTTCCGTAGTGTAAATGGGTGATGTGATCACTAGATGTTAAAGCCCTTTTGATTTATCTGCATTGAATTATGGAAAGGAAACAGCATCTCGCCAAGATCTGGAAAAGCCGGCAAAAATCAGATTAGAAAGTGTGCAGATTCCAAGCGCAAATTGGTCCCGCTCCACAGCCCCGGTGTACATGCCAAGTCACCCACTGATTTTGTTAGTGTTTATCAAAACACAATAGTTAAGCACCATCTCAGGGCCCAGCATGCATGGGCAATGCTGATCAAACACATTCAGACGTACAGAGGTACACAGTGCATCTGAACCAGGCTCAGCGAGAGAGGGAGGGGTGGGAGAGAGAAGGGGAGAGAAGGGGATGTGAGGGAGAGGGGGAGAGGGAGAGAGGGGCAGAGGGGGAGGGGAGAGAAACAAAGGCACAAAGAGAGAGAAGCAGGCGATTTAAGAGTGTAACCTAACAGATCAACAGATTAATGGGCAGACTGAGTCGAGACAATCTTTGTATTGGCTCACACTTTCTGCAAGACAGCTTGATTCAACTGAAGGTTGAAAGATAACTTGTACTAAAGGACAACTCACTGGTACAGGGCTCAACATGGTTTGATATGATTGGAGGTCGTTTAGTAACTATGCAACTGGATTACAAGGCTAAACCTCACTTAATTTAATAGTTAATTTAAGTTTATGTTTACTTACATTTGTCATGTTCACTATGTACTCTGCTGCTTGCTATGAAAACCTAATTTTCGTGGCTTTTATACCCTATTTATGACAATGAACTTGAAACTTCAGACCGCCAGATCAAATTCCAACCGGGGAAGCTAAGCGGCTTCAGCTTTGTTTGTTAAATAAATTCCAGAATAAAATCCCGTTATCAAAAATGGAGATGGAGAGCAACACACACAAAATACTATAGGAGCTCAGCAGATCAGGCAGCATCGTAGAAAGCAGACGTTTTGATTCTCAGTAGAGAAATTTAGAGAGAGAAAGTGAGAAGAGAGAGAATGAGAGAAAGTGTGAGAGCAGAAGAGAGGAAAGACAGAGAGAGAAAAAGGGAGAGAGAGATGAGAGAGAAAGTGAGAAAGAGGGAGAGGGACAGAAAGAGAGAGAGACAGGCAAAGGAAGAATGTCAGCTGTTTATTCCCCTCCATAGATGCTGCCTGACTTGTTGAGTCCCTCCATCATGTTTTGCGTATTTCTCAAAAACATCTGTAGAATCTCTTGTGTTTATGCTGGAGATAGCATCCTGAGGTCATTGTAACAACCTATTTGATCAGTCCCATGAGGGAAGGAAATCTGCCTTTCTACTCCAGTCTGACTAGTCCAGACCCAGCAATGTGTTGATCTTAAACTGCCCAATAAGCTTCCCCCCACCCCAGCTGAGGGATGGGTAATAAATGCCAGCACCACCACACATAAGAGGAAATTATCTTCAGGACTTGAACTTTGGACTCATCTTATTGACTCTACAGTACACTACAAGCCGAGCCACAGATAACCATAGCCCACAGAACAAGCAGTCACACATTCCAGTTACTCAGCACGGGAGGTGTTAGACTTGACACCTTGGTCACACCACAGAAACGTCAACACCTTCCAGAATGCTTAAATGACTATGCATCTCTCAATCTACTTCGTCATGGTGCTAGCACCTTATTTATCCAGCTGAAGTGCACTTTCTCTGCAACTCTATCACTTTATTCTGCAATCCCTTTCTACTATCTCGATGTACTTAGTTTTAGGAATGATCTGGCTGAATGGCATTTCATTTCTGGTCGCCTCATTATAGGAAGGATGTAGAAGCTTTAGAAAGGGTGCAGAGATTTACCAGGATGCTGCCTGGACCACAGAGCATGTCTTATGAGGACAGGTTGAGTGAACCAGGGCCTTTCTCACTGGAGTGAAAGAGGATTTCATGATAGAGGTGTACAAGATGATAAGAGGCATAGATACAACAGACAGTCAGAGACATATATTCAAGGGTGGAAATGGCTAATGTGAGGGGGCATAGACGTAAGCTGATTAGAGGAGAGTATATGGGGGACAGTATATATGGTAGAGGCAGATACAGTAGGGACATTTAAGAGATTCTTAGATTGGCATATGAATGATAAAAGAATGGAGGGCTATGTAGGAGGGAAGGGTTAGATTGATCTTAGAGTAGGTTTAAAGATTGGAACAACATCATGGGTCAAAGACCCTATACTGTGCTGTACTGTTCTATGTTCAGAGGTTTCTTACTGTATCTTGGTGCATGTGGCAATAATAAACCAATTATCAATGTAATACAGGGAATAAAAACAAGCTCGTTCGCTGAACTCCCTCCTATAGCTTTGTCAATGTGACCACATGTTCTGCCTTTGTCTTTCCATCTAAAGTCTGTCCCGTTTTTTCTGTCTGCCTCAGCAGGAGCTTCAGACTTTCACTCCCACTTCTGCCATCAAGAATTTCATGGGCCATATAGTCTTTTTCATGGAACACAGGACACTATACCACAGTACGGGCCCCTCGGCCCCCAACGTTGTGCCAACCTCATAACCTACTTTAAGATCAATCAAACCTTCCCTCTCACATCACCCTCCATTTTCCTATCATCCATATTTTCTATTTTCTATTTTACTTATAGGATACAAGGATGCAATTTCCAGCTTTCCAGTTTGGAGCTCTGATTCCAGTTTTGCATGTCTATATGTAGAATCAGGATGTTCAGGAATGTAATAAGATGTTAGGGAACAAGAAACCCGAGTGAATAGATTCACTCCTACAAGCTTGAACATGTCCTGATATGGGAACCTCATTAAATCTGCATTTAGAACACAGACCATTACAGCACACATCTTCAGCCCACAGTGTTGTGCCAACTTTTTAACCTACTCTAAAATCAATCTAACCCTGCTCTTTGACATAGCCTATCACCTTCTAGCTTGTACTCTTACCTTCCCCTCTCCTTTTTCTGGCATCTTCTGCCTTCCTTTCCAGTGCCAATGAAGGGTCTCAGCTGGAAACTTTGACTGTTTATTCATTTCCATAGATGCTGCCTGACTTGCTGAGTTGCTCCAACACTTTGTGTGTGATGCTTCAACATAGCTCTCCATTTTTATATCATCCATGTATCCATCTCTTAAATGCCCCTAAAGTATCTGCCCTTACCACCACTCTGGCCAGCACATTCTACCAACTTCTGTGCAAAAATATCTACCTTTGACATCATTCCGATACTTTCCTACAATCACTTTACAATTATGCCCCCTTGTATTAGCCATTTCCACCCTGCACATAAATCTCCAGATATCCATACAATCTATACCTCTTTCCATGTGCCAATAACTCTATGATCTGTGTAGCATCTTTAGGCATTTAGCCATCCCAGAGAGCTTTACCTTATTAAATAAAATTCAGCTTCAATTTCAATCTACACTCAGCATCCACTTTATGAGGCACACCTGTGCACCTACACACTAATGCAAATATCTAATCAGCCAATCATACGGCAGCAACTCAATGCATAAAAGCATGCAGACATGGTCAAGGGGTTCTGTTGTTGTTCAGACCAAACATCAGAAGGGGAAGAGCCATGAGTTAAGTGACTTTGACTGTGGAACGATTGTTAGTGCCAGATGGGGTGGTTTCAGTATCTCAGAAAATGCTGATCTCCTAAGATTTTCATGTGCAACAATCTCTAGAGTTTACACAGAATGGTATGAAAAAGAAAAAATATCCAGTGAGCAGAAGTTCTGTGGGTGAAAATGCCTTTTTAATGAGAGAGATCAGGGGAGAATGGCCAGCTGGTTCAAGCTGACAGGAGGATGAAGGTAACTCAACTAACCACACATTACAACAGTGGTGTGTAGAAGAACATCTCTGCCCGCACAACACATCGAACCTTGAAGTACCGGTAGATGGTCTACAGCAGCAGAAGACCATGAACGTACACTCAGTGGTCACTTTATTAGGGACAGGAGGTACTGATAACTGAGTGTATATGCATTCTGTAATTTTTTGTCATTTTATACTACCTTCTTGTAATTACGTATGGTATGCTAGAAATATTTCTCACTGTATCTCAGTACCAATTACTATAATCAAGCAATCATCAGTTACTGGCATCCACAGATCCTATCTGCAGCCAATATCCATTTACACACACGAATCAGAAGTAGATTTATTACCAGCGACTTGAATTTTTGATGACATTAAATTTTGGTTCTGCGGTAGCTGTACTGTCCAAAGACATAAAAATCTATAAATCACAAAATAAATGAATAGTGCAAAAAAAAGGAATAATGAAGCAGTGTTCAAAGGTTCATGACCATTCAGAAATCTGACGGCAGAGGGGAAAAAGCCGTTCTAAATCACTGAGTGTGGCCCATCAACTCTATCTCTATTTCTGTTTTCTTGCATTAGCTATTTATTTTATATAGGACAATGAACATTACAGCACAGTTCAGGCCATTCGACCCACAATGTTGTTAACCCCTTAAATTAATCTAACCCTTCCCTCCTAGACACCCCTCCATTCTTCTCTCATCCACGTGCCTATTTAAGAGTTTCTTAAATGTCCCTAATATCTCTCTCTCTCTATCTCACACAAACACACACCACTTTCTATGTAAAGTATCTACCCTCAAAAGATATGCTCTTGAACCCAGGCAAAATTCTGGTAAATCTCCTCTGCCCCCTCTCTAACGCTTCCATATCCTTCCTATAATGAGGTGACCAGAACTGAACGCGATATTCCCAGAGGACCACAACCTCGTCATAGGGTTTCGAGGCTTGCGTGCCTCAATGACCCAGAGAGCTATGCTGGGCTGGAGTCAGGGCCTTGTGTAGGGTCATTGTGGGGTCACCCCACCCACGCCAAACAGGTCAAGGGGTAGAGGCCAGTCTAAGAGCGGCCCAGGTTAGGGGGTTCAGCTCAGGGCTAATAACCCTGACTGCTCAAAAAACAATTGTTAAGGAAACAGCGATGACAAATCCTATTCAGACAGAGATGGGTTACTGTCCAAAATCCCAGTGGCATAATAGGCAGCAAGTAAGAAAGAACTGAACACAATATCAAATTCCGTCCTTTACCTTTTCCACCTATCACCACCCAACATCTCAATTCATCCTCTCTTCCCCCCCCCCCCCCCACCCACTCCCTCCCTCACCTGGTCTCACCTATCACCTGCTAGCTTGCACTTCCTCTTCTCCTCACCTTCTTATTATGTCCTCTTCCTCCTTCCTCCCCAGGAAGAGTCTTGGCCTGAAATATTGACTGTTTCTTCACTCTGTAGGTGCGGCCTACCTGTTGAGTTCCTCCAGCATGTTGTGTGTGTTTACACTGAACACAATACTCCAAGTGAGTATTGTAGTAATTTCAGGCTACCTCTTTTTTTTTTTAAATAATTCATAGCATTTTTATTACCATTGAACAACCAATTTCATGTCATTTAAGTCACTGATAATGATTCTGATTCTCCTCTGTCAATGTGGTAATGAGAAGAGGGAATGTCCCAGATGGAGAAGGTCCTTAGGAACAGAATCCCTTGTTAATCAACCAATCCTCCCTCTCCTCATTTCTCAGCCCAATTCCCCACAGCGTCTCCCAGGAAAATTCTAATCTGGACATGAATTTCCAGAATGAGGGGAGACTTGATAGAGGTGTATAAAATTATGATGGGTATAGATAGAGTGAATGCAAGCAGGCTATTTCCACTTGAGGCTAGGGGTGAAAAAAAAGAGAACATGGGTTAAGGGTGAAGGGGGAAAAGTTTAAAGGGAACATTGGGGAGGGCTTCTTCACACAGAGAGTGGTGGGAGTGTGGAATGAGCTGCCAGATGAAGTGGTGAATGCGGGCTCACTTTTAACATTTAAGAAAAACTTGGACAGGTACATGGATGAGAGGGGTGTGGAGGGATATGGTCCAGGTGCAGATCAGTGGGATTAGGCAGAAAAATGGTTCAGCACAGCCAAGAAGGGCCAAAAGGCCCATTTCTGTGCTGTAATGTTCTATGGTTCTATGGACTGTCCTAAGACTGCCTGCAAAAGGAGGATTGGGCATGGGGCCAGCAATCCCATCGCATAAAAGCCCAGAGCTACAGCAATGTCAGCAGGCGCTGCAGAGACCTCATTCCTGGGAGAGTGAGGTTCTTTGCCTAGAAGAAATATAAAGACATGTGTTGAAGACAGATGCCAAGGGCCGACCCACCTTTGGAAGAGGACAGAGGACTCTAACAAGCTGCTGCTGGTGGCCCAAGCCCCAGTAGGGGTGATGGATGTAAGAAGACCAAGGATACCTCACGTTGAGAGCCCCCCCCCCCCCCCGCCTGGAAGATAGAACCTATCCTGTACAACAGAAAGGAGACGGGCGTACAAGAGTACACAATGCTAAAACAATGAAACGAGATGCTGGACGGGATGGAGAATACAAGCTTCGCTGAGAACTTCAGAATATTTTAAATAGCATCCTGCCTTTACTGATTTGATACATAATGATTTATTAAAGCCATTTTCACTTCACTGGAAATGGATTATTGAGAGCAATATTTAATTCATGATGGAATGCATATGCCCGAGGCAGAAGGATTTCCTTTTTTTAAATCATTTTTTTTGAAGCCGTTGCATATCATGTTTTATTCAGCAAGATAAAGCAATTACATAGACGAGGACGTTTGTTTAGAACCCTCAAAAAAAATCCCTCGCCGTCTCTGCGGTGTCTAAGTGGAATTAGATAGCCAACGTCACAAAAACAGCAGCGAGGATGAGGAGTTAAGGGCGGTATCTAGGATAGAGAAATGATGAAGAGGTGTGTAATTATTGTGTGAAGGACCCTGCCTCTGGCTGGTTAGCTCCTTCTCCTCTGAGATTAGCCACCACCAATAGACCATGTTAAACCTGGAAGCCAGTCATCTGATTCAGGATATCCTTACACTCCATGGTACTTCATTAGGTATAGAAATGGAACTCGGTGGGCTGCTCTGCAGCTGTAGCCCATCCACTTCAAGGTTCGACTTCAAGATGCTCTTCTGCACACTACTGCTGAAAAGCATGGTTATTTGAGTTTCTGTCATCTTCCTGCCAGCTTGAGCCAGTCCAACCATTCTCCTCTCACCTCTCATTAACAAGGCATTTTCACCTCTCACTGGAAGTATTTTGTTTTTCACACCATTCTCAGTAAACTCAAGAGAGTTGTGTGTGAAAATCCAAAGAGATCAGCCATTTTTGAGATAATCAAACCACCTTCAGTTACTGACCAACCCAGCTGTTTTGTCTTTAACCTTCCAGATTCCAACATCTCTTGTGTCCCTCTATCTCTCGTTTCGTTATTTCAATAAATATTCATTAATTTGTGCTCCAAACATCCAGCCATTGTATGGGAAGGAAAGGTGGGCTATTAACCTGGCTGCACTGTCACCTGAACTTGCACTCCCATTTTACTGAACACCGAGAGTTTGTCACAATTTTTAAGTCCGGTTCTCAGTGATCCTCCATGATTCACATGATCTGTATCACTCTACTCCCAACCTGTTTGAGACTGCCTACATCATGAAGTGTTCCTCTAACACCTTTATCTTCCACCTCACCCCAGCACCTTCCACCCTGTGTAAAAAAGACTTACCCCATAAATAAAGCAGAGAACATTACAGCACGGGACAGACTCCTTGGCTCACAACACGATACCGAATTAAACTAAGTTTTAGTGAATGGTAGGGCACAAAGGGATTTGGGAATACAGATCCATAATTCATTGAAAGTGAAGGCACAGGTAGATAGGGTCATAAAGAAAGTGTTTGGTATAATGACCTCCATAAATCGAGTGCAGGAGATGGGATGTATGTTGAAGTTGTATAAGATGTTGGTGAGGCCTAATTTGGAATATTGTGTGCAGATTTGGTCACCTACCTACAGGAAAATGTAAACAAGGTTGAAAGAGTACAGAGAAAATTTACAAAGATGTTGCCGGTTCTAGAGGACCTGAATTATATGGAAAGATTGAATAGGTTAAGACTTTATTCCTTAGAACGTAGAGGATTGAGAGGAGATTTGATTTTGAGAGGATAGATAGGGTTAATGCAAGCAGGCTTTTTTCACTGAGATTGGGTGGGACGACAACCATGGGTTAAGGGTGAAAGGTGAAAAGTTTAAGGGGAACATGAGGGTAAACTTCTTCATTCAGAGGGCCGTGAAAATATGGAACAAGCTGCCAGCACAGGTGGTGCCTGTGAGCTCAGTTTCAATGTTTGAGAGAATTTTGGATAGGTACATAGATGGTAGGGGTATGGAGGGCTATGTTTCCAGTGCAGGTTGTTGGGAGTAGGCAGTTTAAATGGTTTCGGCATACCGAGGGGCCTGGGCCTGGTTCTGTGCTGTCCTTCTCATGACTGTATGTCTCTTCTACCTGTGCATAACCTGTATCTCCCAGTTCTATACACATCTACAGAACTGGGCAAAAATCTAAGGCACACACGCGTATATATATGCTGGGGTACCAAAGACTTTTGCTCAGTACTGTATTAATCTTATGTATTGCACTGTACTGCAGCCACAAAAAAAAAACAAATTTCATGATATCTATGAGTGATGATAAACTTGATTCTGATATGGGTCTCTGTTGGGGACTGAGAGTGGGAAGAGGGCAGGGAGAGGGGAATCATGGTTGGGAAAAGGGGAAGGGAGAAGGGCGGCAGTGGGAAGCACCAGGGAGACATTCTATAATGATCAATAAGCTAATTGTCTGGAATCAAATGACCCTGCCTGGTGTCTCAGGGCTGGGTGTGTCCGCACCCACACCACCCCCTGCCCCTGGCATTCCTTCTCTGCTGCTTGGCCCACACCCCTCCTGCATCATTCCACCCTCAACATTCCCAACATCCTTTTTCACCACCAGACTTACAAATTTGCTCTCCACTCCACGTTGACAAATACAATACTATGCAAAGGTCTTAGGCGTCCTAGCTACATATATTTGCCCAAGACTTTTGCTCTATACTGTATGTGTATATCTGAACGTCTCTTAGGGTAACTGTCACTGTTGTATCTGCTTCCACCAGCTCCTGGCACCCACCACTCTGTGTATAAAAGACACAGGTCTCCTTTAGGCTAAATGGAAAAATATAATTTCTAACTATAAGTATTTTGAAAACTTCCAAAACCCAGGTGCTTTTAGTTACTTAGTTAATATTTATATTTTTTCCCTTTTACTTCGACTGTTTCAACTGAATCTAATCATTAGAAGTGTAGTCATAGAGCACAACAGCACAGACACAGGCTCTTCAGCCCATCTAGTCCATGCTGAGCTAATCATCTGCCATAAGACCATGACATTGGAGCAGAATTAATCCATTTGCCCATCAAGTCTGCTCCAACATTCCATTATGGCTGACATATTATACCCTTTAGTCCCATTTCACCTTCTCTCCATAACATTTGATGCCCTTACTAATCAAGAACATATGAACATCCACTTTACATGTACCCAATGAGATGGCCTCCATAGCCATCTGTGGCAATGAATTCTACAGGTTCATCACTCTTTGGCTAAAGAAATGCCTCCTCATCTCTGTTCTAAAGGGAATTCCTTCCATTCTGAGATTATCCTCTTTGGGCCGAGACCACCCCATCATTGGAAGCATCCTCTCCATGTCCACTCTATCTAGACCTTTCAATATTTGATAGCTTTTCTTATTTCAGCAACCCGCACTCAGATCATGTCCCTCCAAACCCCTCTCATCCATGTGCTTATCCAAACTTCTCTTAACTATTACAACTGAACCTGCGTCCACCATTTCCAGCTCGTTCCACACTTTCATTAGGGTTTCCCAGGTCGATCAATGTCTGTCCATATTTCATATCAGCTCAGCTCCCTTTCCCTCTGTGGTCCTATTTGGACACTGGTTAGGGCCTGGCCCAGCTCTCAACAGCCTCCCTTAGAGTTTATTCTGAATCACCACATACGTTGTTGGGTTTACTCTTTCCCCCCTTTTCCAACAAGTACGTGAAGCAGCAAACAAGACCGTGAGCAGAAGCAGGAGGGGAAAAGCCACATACTGTTTAAGCAGAGCCCCATGTGGGATTAGAAGCCACTCCAGTTTGAGACTGTCAGTGAGGGAGTACATCTGCACTCCTGGACTCTCCGCACTCACCCATATCCCTGCCATGTCCCCAATCCACCCCTCCACATTATAGACCAATGGGCCCCTTCCCTCAGATAGTTGGTCTGAGTGTTAGGCATTTAGTCACTCAACAGGTGTGTGTGCGTGTGTGTTTGTATATATGTGTGAGTGAGTGAGTGTGTGTGTGAGTGTGCCTGTGTTTGTCTATCTATGTCTGTGTCTTTAACTTTGCATATGTGTGTATCTGTGTGTGTGTGTGTGTGTGTGTGTGTGTGTGTGTGTGTGTGTGTGTGTGTGTATGTGTGCGTGTGTGCATATTTACACCCACAAGCAATTGTGTCCATGTGGCATACTTGTACACACTGTGAGCACACTGTGTGTGTGCATGTGTAAATACATGTAAACACATTCATGCAGTTTATTAGTGTAGACATGTGATTGGGTACTTGCGTGTAAAAATGTGTGTGCGTATTAACATGTGTTGCCTATCTGTGTGAATTCCAGTGTGCAAATCTGTGTTTGTCAGTTGGACTGTGTGAGTGCATGTGAAAAGCCTCAATGTGTGTGTGAATGCACACATCTGTGTGTATTTTTCATGTGTGTGAGTGTGTGCCTATTGCACGTGTGAGAAAATGCACACTTGTTTGAAAAGAATGCGGATGCAACCAGAGAGAGTGCATCTGTATGTCAGTGTCAGTGTGTGGTCCACGGTGTAACTCTGCTGCCTTCAGGCAATCCGATAGATCATCTAATACTTTACTGCAGAGACATATCTATCCATTTTCTTTCAAACACTTTCAAGACAGATCAATTAAACTGTCCCAGCAATTCACCGAGGCAGGCGTGCACTGGAAACTCTGCAGTTGGCGCCCCAGCGCTCTTGTGCTGCAGCGAGTGGCCTCTAATCCCACTTGGCGATGCCCGCGATTAGCTGCCTTTGCATAGCGTTGGTACATCCTCTTCCCACCCTCCAGCTCCGGTTGCATACACAATGAGCAGGTGATTGAGCAGAGGCGAGAGCAAGAGATCCAAGCGTACAAAGTCATGCCACGTGTAAGGAACGATGATTACTTACCGACGGGGTGTGCTGGAGACAGAGCACAATGGAGTGGGTGGAGGTAACAAAGGATTTGACAATTTGTTTTAAAAAGGAAAAAAAAAATAGAGAAATCATGATGTTAGAATGAATGAAGTATACAATGCATTCACATGAGGATGGGTCACATCATTCAACACTCAATAGTTCCAAACACCATTCGGTGAACATCCAGACCTCCTGGATGAATGTTTCTGCTCTTCTCTGAAGAGATAATGCTCCCATGTGGTTTTAGTTGGGAGACAGGGCAAGTGCTATGAGGATGGGTGGCTGGGAGGGTAAAGGGGTGGGCAGGGGGTGTGGGTGAAGAATACAGATGAGAATAGATAGCTGGGAGAAGGGGAGGGTGAGGGAGGGGATAGGTCAGTTAGTGATGATGGAAACAAGACTGAGGGACAGAGAGAGGAAGAGTGTGTGTGTTGAAGGATTCAGGGGGAATTTGGGTAGCTGGGGAGGTGGATATGGTTAGGGAGCTGGAAGATGGAGAGACTTCCTGGATGGATGTTTGTGCTCTTCTCTGAGGGGATGAAACCCCCATGTGGTTTTGGTTGGGAGAAGGGGACAGGGTTACGAGGAGAAGGTGGCTGTGTGGGTTAAGGGGTGGGGATTGTGCGAGAAAAGGTAGCTGGGAGAAGGGGAAGGTGAGAGAGGGAATAGGCCAGTTGGTGGTGATGGAAACAGAATAGAAAGATACAGAGGAGATGCTTGGGTGTGTTGAAGGATTTGGGGATAAACTGGGTAGGTGTGAAGGAGGATATGTTTGGGGAGTTGGGAAATGGAGGGACTTCCTGATGAATATATATGCATTTCTCTGAAAACTTGATAGTAGTTTTGGTCAGTGACAGGGAGACGGAAATGATGAGAAGGTATATGGAGAGGAGGAGATGGACCTATTTTGTTCTTGAATATGGGATCAGGTGGAAAATTAGAGATTGGAGCAGTTGAGTGTCAATGACTCACTTCAGAGAGTAATCGGTGCATCATTAGGAAAATTAAACACAGAAGATAATATTTGCAATCTTTCAGGAAAGATTTTACAAGGGTGTAAAACAAGGGTTCCCAAGCTTTTCTATGCCATGGACCAATTACATTAAGCAAGGAGTCAGTGGCCCCAGGTTGGGAACCCTTCACAATGAGCTACAGATTCAACAAAACTCATCTTGAACTGTCAGTTACCATGGAGCAAGGTTTAGTATAGAAGGGAGTGGTCTTACAGAACTGGCCTCGGCCGTTAGACCATAAGACATAGGAGCAGAATTAGACAATTCAGCCCATTGAGTCTGCTACGCCATTTCATTATGGCTGATTTATTATCCCGCTCAACTCCATTCTCCTGCCTTCTCTGCATAACCTTTGACACATGGACTAATCAAGAACCTATCAAACGCCGGTTTAAATATACCCGATGACTTGGCCACCACAGCTGTCCGTGGCCATGAATTCCACAAACTGGCCACCCTCTGGTGAAAGAAATCCCTTCTCATCTCAGTTCTACAGAGATGTCCTTACACCTGTTGGGAATTGGAGTCTTTGTTGAGAAGACATGTTTAGATAGCGTGAATGATGATCGGCACGCCTTCCCTGGTACTCCATGAGTAGTCATTGTCCACCTGAAACTCTCACCATGCCATCTCTGAGGAGAAGCCTCAAAGGGTGTGGACTCTATCTGGTGGAAAGGCAGCAGACAGACACTAGGACATCTTCTGGCCCTGTAACTTCAAACAATCTGGTGGAAGTTCCATTGTCCCCACAATTGAACAGGAGCTCAGTGTGTAGAGGAGGGAGGGAGTGTAGGATGGGCAAAATGTGATTCTGATTCTGAAGGTTGAAGAGGAACAGGAGCACTGTCTGTATGTCTGGATGGGAAGGAAGTAAAGTGGTTTTTTGTCATTGTTGTTGATTGCGTGTTTTGTGAACATGGTGGGCATACTATTTTGGCATCGGAATGTGTGGTGATGCTTGCATGTTGCCCTTGGCCTAGCCTTAGACTGTACTGGTTGTTAACACAAATGGTTCATCTCATTGTATGTTTCGATATACATGTGATAAGTAAATGAATCTGAATAGTAATGCAGGCTAACATAAGGCAGGCATTTAATGGAAGTGACTCAAATTATGACTCAATCAAGGTGTCGGGGCAGGTTTTTTTTTTTACAGAGAGTGGTGGATGCATGGAATGTGTTGCCAGGGGTGCTGTGGGTGGAGGGAGATGCACTAGGAACATTTAAGACTCTCTTAGATCAGCACATAGATGAAAGAGAAATGGAGGGCTGTGTGGAAGGGAACGGTTAGATTGATCTTGTTAGGCTGAAATTCGGCACAACATCATGGGTCAAATGGGCGTGTATGGTGCTGCACTGTGCCATGTCCTATGTTCTATGTTCACTCAGAATTGTGGGTAATCATAGAACTGGCACAATTGGCCAAAGAGGAGAATTTATTTCCTCAGGTCCTAAACTCTTCTACTGACTGAAAAAAAATCTCTCCATGTCCACTCTATCCAGGCCTTTCAGTATCAGGGTCTGGTGGGTTTCCATGAGATCCACCTCATTCTTCTGAACACACTTGAGTGCAGGCCCAATGGGAAGGATGTTCAAAATGTGTTGTAGCTTCATTTGATTTCAGGGGTTCCAAGGTTGGGAATCCCTGATTTATTTGGTGTTACAAAGCCATGCAGCTTCTTAATCACTGGTTGGGATGGGTTGATGTCTGATCTTGGCAATCCATTTGCAAACATTTTGTCATCACACGAGGAGACATCATCAGTGTGCTGTTCACATGTGCAGTGTCCTCCGAATACTTGGCCTTTATATACTTATCAATCTGTTGATTGGGCATCATTACGGAAATCCAATTGTGACATAGGGAGGGGTCTTGTCGCTGATTGGTTGTGTGGCGAACTCTGTGTGTTGTATTCAGGAACTTTGCCAACATTGGCTTATAAATGGGATCAAGGTCTATGTATCTGTTTACCGAACTGTTTGCAGAAAACCATGCTGCTGGGAATTCTCTTGCATCTTTACTTGTGCCATGACTTTCACTGATGTCCAGTCAAATTTGTGTCCCTCTCTTTATAGCTGGAACAATTAATATCGAGGTGGCAAAACTTTAAGGTGTTTGGAGGAAATAATGGGGAGGATGTCAGAGGTAAGTTTTTAACATAGAAGGTGGTGGATGTGTGGAGCACGTGCCAGGGATGGTGGAAGAGACAGATAGGTACACAGATGATAGAAAAATGAAGGATATGTAGGAAGGGTTAAATTGATCTTAAAGTAGGTTATAAGGTCAGCACAAGGTCATGGCCGAAAGGCCTGTACTGTGGTGTACTGTCTTGTGTTCTCTGTTGACTCTCCAAAGGCAAACATCATTGAAGAACTAAATTTATTAAAAAAATTATGGCGGGGAAATGAAGTCACCAATATTCCCCAGAATGGCCAAGTGAAAAGGTTAAGCTCCTGAATTCCAATGGTGGTTTCTGGAGAAATGGACGAGGTGAGGTGGGTGAAGATGAGTGATAGTACAATGGAATTTCCACCAGATTCAACAACCATCAGGCAGATCATCAAACAGAAGGCCAGAGAGGAAGGGGGTAAGGGGGTTCTGGAGATGGCAAATCCCCTTTTATTTTGTAAGGTTGAGGAAACCAAAGGATTGATAATGCCATCTAAGATTCATCAAATCAATAGACGTAGGGAAAAGCAAACTGATGAACTGCTCTATTGCATACCTTCCTCTATCATTCCTAATTGTAACTGATTTAGATTTTCCCGTGTCGCTTTCCAAGTGGGGAATGCTCATTTCCTATAGGGTCCTCTCCAACACCACATACTCACCCTACCCTTCCCTGTAACCCTTCACCCAGGCTTGCAAGGGATAAATCTCCAGAATATTGAGGGCACTTAAAAATTAATGTTCTTTGAATATTTAGTTTAATATATTAAATAAACAGAGATAGGGTAGGAGCATAGAGAGAAAGGGAAAAAATTATATCAAATCGCTATCAGTAACTGTTTTTCTCTCCAACTGGCGTGGGATGGTCTTCATCCACGATGACCAGTGATATTGACAAAGCGGAGCTTTTGGACGTAGAAAGGCCAATCACAAAACGTCCAGGCCTGCCTCAGAGCAGATGGTGCACCATCCCAGAATGAGCAATACATCCTGTGACTACACTCATTTGACACCTTCACCCTTGTCCAGGCAATGACAAAGCCACCACTTACCTCGTACGGTCAGCGTAGCGGTGGCCTCCACCATGCCCACTCGGTTTTCTCCAACGCAGGTGAAGGTTCCCTCGTCACTGCTGCTTACTCTCTTGATGCGTAGAGTGTTATCCTCCTTGATATCGTATCTAAAAGAGTCAGATACATACTATCGTTAGTAAAACTGGTTTATTATTGTCACGTGTACTGAGGTACAATGAAAATCTTTCTTTTGCTTGCCATCCACACTTCATGACATAATTACACTGAGATAGTGCAAGGGAAACCAACAACAGAATGCTGAGTTACAGAGGAAGTGCAGTGTAGGTAGACAATGAAGTCCAAGGAACACAATGAGGTAGAAAGACAACCTTATTGTCCTTGCAACCATCCAATAGCCTTATAACAGCGGGGTAGAAATTGTCCTTTAGACTTTTGGTATATGTTTTCAGCCCTTTGTATCTTCCGCTCAATGGTGCAGACAAGAAGAGAAAATGTCTGAGTGAATGGGGTCTTTAATTATATCTGTGTTTTTGGGTCTCTGAGATGAAGCTTGTCTCTTTCTTTTATCGGCCTCCTTCTGAAGGATGATGGTAGGAATATCGGTTTCTCCTTCTGGTGAACAAGATTTCTCTCCCTCCCCCTTCCTCTATTCCCCTCTTGACCTTTCACTTCTTCTCACCTGCCTTTTACTTCCCCTGGGTCCCCACCTCCTTTCCTTTCTCCTATTGTCCACTTCTCTCCTATTAAATTCTTTCTTCTCCAGCTCTTGACCTTTCCCCACCCACCTGGCTTCACCTGTCACCTCCCAGCTATCCTCTTTCCCCTCCCCCTTTTTAATTCATGCATCTTCCCCTTTCCCTCCCAGTCCTGCTGAAGGGTCTTGGCCCAAAATGTCGACTGTTTACTCTTTTCCATAGATGCTGCCTAACCTGCTGAGTTCCTGTGGTATTTAGTGTGTGTTGCTTTGGATTTCCAGCCTCTGCAGAGTTTCTGAACGATCACTGATTCCTACAATTGTTACAGCACAGTTGGTGATCATTTGGACTATTGTATCTAAATCTTCTCTCAGTACTTCTATCTCATCAGTCTCATTCGGTTGCACTTTGCCCGTAGCCTTGCAAGTTATTTTCTCTAAAGGGTCCATAAGATCTACATTCTGTGGCCTCTTTATTAGGTATACCTGCTTGTTAATACAAATATCAAATTAGCCGACCACATGGCAGCAGCTCAATGCGTAAAAGCATGCAGACACGGTCAAGAGGTTCAGTTGTTGTTCAGACCAAGCATCAGAATGGGGAAAGAAATGTGATCCAAGAGACTTTGATCATTGAATGATTGTTGGTGCCAGACGGGGTGGTTTGGGTATCTCAGAAACTGCTGATCTCCTAGGATTTTCATGTACATATCTCTCAGGTTTGCAGAGAAAGGTGCAAAAAAAAACAAACAAAAAACATCCAGTGAGTGGCAATTCTGTGGGTGGAAACACGTTAATGAGAGAGGTCAGAGGAGAATGGCCAGACTGGTTCAAGCTGACAGTAACTCAGATAACCAAGTGTTACAACAGCGGTGTACAGGAACATCTCTGAACGCACAACATGTCGAGCCTTGTAGTGGGTGGGCTAAGGCAGCAGAAAACAATGAAAACACACTCAGTGGCTACATTATTAGCTAAAGGAGGTATGGATCATAAGATATAAGAACAGATTTCGGCCATTCAGCCCACCATGTCTTCTCTACCATTCATTCATGGGTAATTTTCTTTTTATTCCCATTCTCCTGTCTTCTCAATGCAACTCTTCCCTTCACAATCAAGAACCTATCAATTACTGCCTTAAATCACCTAGTGACTTGGCCTCCACAGCCATGCATGGCAATGAATGCCACAAATTCACCACCCTCTGGCTGAAGAAATTCCTCCTTATCTCAGTTCTGAAGAGTCATCCTTCTGTTCCGAGGGTGCAGAATTCATTGCCACAGATAACTGTTGAGGCCGAGTCACTGGCTATATTTAAAGTGGAGGTTGATCGATTCTTGATTAGTCAGGACATAAAAGGTTAGGGGGAGGAGGCAGAAAAATAGGGTTGAGAGGGTTAATAAATTAGCCAGGATCAAATGGCTAAGCAGACGATGGGCTGAACAGCCTAATCCTGCACCTGTATCCTATGAATAGAGCAGGGGGCTCCCAAGCTGGGGTCCACAGACACATCAGTAACAGTAAGGCTCCACGGCCATGGTTTAGAGAGAAGTGGGCAAAATTCTGGACCAGTTGAGCTGAGTGCTGTCTGACTCCGCGATTCAAAGCCTATTGAGATCAGTTCTGCTTTTACCTAATAAAGCCTCACTCTTGTATCAAAACCATTCACCACCACTTTGAATGCAAAATTCCTGGAGCATTTAAAGCAACTAAAAGAAAATTTAGCCTGGGAAAAAAGAGCCTTGACAGGATCTTTCATGGCACAGCAGGGTGTGGAAGTGATATTGCGAAATATCACTGGGCATTAGGATTGAAATCCTGATAGAATTCGGCGTGACTTTTGTTTCATCACAAGCTGAATGTTTTTCTAAAGGGGATTATTGTGGCTCTTTGTGATTAATGTGGCTTTCACAGAGCGCTGATGACAGCCAATGCAGAGCGGGCAGGTTTCACAGTGCTGGAGAAAGAGAGAGAGAGAGAAAAGTGTTGTGTTAACTCTTTTCTCTGTTCCCTTCCCCCGCCAACCTCACAACGAAACAAAGAAAGATCCAACAGCTCCAGCACTCCCTCTGGCTGATCAGCACCCGTTCCACCTGAAGGTGAGGTTTCTTTCCTCACTTCAGCAGTATGCCAACCAGTCTGCACACAGCAAGATCCCAGAGCGAGCAATGACCAGCAGTACAGTTTGAAGTCACACTTACACCAGAATGAAGGCAAGATGTGAAAGCTTTGGAGAGGGTGTAGAGGAGATTTACCAGGATGCTGTCTGGATTAGAGAGCATGTCTTATGAGGACAGGTTGAGTGAGGTCGAGTTTTTTTGGAGCAAAAGAGGAAGAGAGGAGACTTAATAAATGTGTACAAGATGATAAGAGTCTTTTCCCCAGGGCAGAAATGGCTAATATGAGGGAGCAACACACACAAAATGCTGGAGGAACTCAGCAGGCCAGGCAACATCTATGGAAAAAAGTACAGTTGATGTTTCAGACCGAAACACTTTGGCAGGTCTTGAGAAAAAAAGATGATGAGCAGAATTAAAAGGTGGGGGAGAGGAGAGAGAAACACAAGGTGATGGGTGAAAGTGGGAGGAAGAGGGGTGAAGTAAATAACTGGGAAGTTATTTGGTGAAAGAGATCCAGAGCTGAAGAAAGGGAAGTCTGCTAGGTGGGGATAGAAGGCCATGGAAGAAAGGAAAGGGGGAGGAGCACCAGAGGGAGGCGATGGGCAGGCAAGGATAAGGTGAGAGAAGGAAAACGGGGTGAGGACTGGTGAAGGAGAGGGCTGGGGGCATTACCGGAAATTCGAGAAATTGATGTTCATGCCATCAGGTTGGAGGCTACCCAGAAGGAATATAAGGTGCTCTTCCTCCAACTTGAGTGTGGCCTCATTGTGACAGAAGAGATGACCATGGATTGACATATTGGAATGGGAATGGGAAGTGGAATTAAAATGGGTGGCCACTGGGAGATCCCACCTCTTCTGGCAGACGGAGCTTAGATGCTCGACGAAACTGTCTCCCAATCTACATTGGGTCTGGCCGATAGACAGGAGGTAGGGTAACACTTTTCAACACCAGTCATGAGGATTCATCTCCTGCTGTTGCCTGTGAGGAGGCTGTATGTTCTCCCTGTGACCGCGTCGGCATCCCCCAGGTGCTCCGGTTTCCTCCCACGTTCCAAAGATGTACGGATTAGGGTTAGTAAGTTGTGGGCATGCTATGTTGATGCTTGTGAGCTGACTAAGCACAATCTTCAGTGTGTTGGCCAATGATGCGAATGATGCATTTCACTGTATGTTTCAATGAGTATGTGAAAAACAAAGCTAATCTTATTTTATAAAGCTCAGGGGTTTGTTGAGACTTTTCTGAGGGCAGTAATAAGTCTACCATATTGGGCCAACATGGAAAATTTCCTTTCATTAGATTATTACACTGTAAGATATTGGAGCTGAATTAGGCCATTCGGCACATTGATTCTGCTCTGCAATTCCATCATGGCTGATTTATTATCCCTCTTGATCCCATGCTCCTGCCTTCTCCCTGTAACCTTTGATGCCCATACTAATCAAGAAATTATCAACCTTCACCTTAAAAATATCCAATGCTTTGGCCTCCAGTCATCTGTGGCAATGAATTCCACAGATTTATGACTCTCTGACCAAAGAAATTCCATTTCATCTCTATTCTAAAGGGATGTTCTTGTATTCTGAGGCTGTGTCCTCTGGTCCTAGACTTTTCCACTACAGGAAACATCCTCTCCACATCTACTCTATCTCAGCTTTTCAATGTTCAACAGGCCACACCGAGATCCCCCTGGCCCCATTCTTCTAAATTCCAATGAGTACAGGTCCAGAGCCATCAAATATTCCTCACACATTAACCGTTCCTTTCCTGGGATTATTCTCATGAACCCCCTCTGGACCATCTCCAATCCTGACACAATTTTTCCTTTTCCTGACTTCCTTGTTTCTACAACAATTGAATACAATTATTCTAAATCACTGAGAATAATTTTATTTAAATTTTCTGATCTACTGAATGGACATAAAATCACATGTGCCCTGACAGGGGACATCTGAAGGTTAACAGAACTGTTAGCTGTTTTTTAAAGCTGCTGCCATAAGAACCCCAGTGGCAGGTAGGCCCCACTCCGAGGAAGGACTGGGGTGGTGTATTTGCCTCTGTCAAGAAGTAAAAGCAACTATGAGAGCCAGAGACTCTCCTTGGAAGAAATACCACCACACTTCCATCAGGGGCACTAGCCTCCCCACCATTGAAGGCATTTTCAAAAGGTGATTCCTCAAAAAGGCGGCATCAATCGTTAAGGAACCCAGGGCATGCCGTCTTCTCTTTTGCTACTATCAAGTAGAAAGTATAGGAGCCTGAAGACACATTTTCATTGTTTTAGGAACAACCTCTTCCCCTCTGCCAACAGATTTTTGAACAGTCCTTGAGCCCATGAATTGCATTAATTTTGCTCTCTTTTTGCATTAATTATTGTAATTTAAAGTTTCTTATTTCTTACAGAAACATCTGCATGATGCTAATTCTTACAGAAGCGTGCATTGTACTGCTGCTCCAAAACAACAAATTTCATGACAAGTGCAATGTTAGTATACACATTTCAAGAGGACTAGAATATAAAAGCAAGGATGAAATGCAAAGCCTCTATAGGGCATTGATCAGACTGCACTTGGAGTATTGTGAGCAGTTTTGATTCTGGGATTGAAAGGGTTAATGGATGAGAAGCATTGAAGGGTCTGGGCATGTACTTAATGGAGGTTAGAAAAACGAGGAGGGACTTCATTGAAACCTATTGAATATTGTTAGGCTTAGATAGAGTGGATGTGCAGTGCATGTTTCCTATGGTGGGTGAGTCTAGGAAAAAGTGGGCACAGCCTCAATATAGAGGGGTTCCTTTAGAACAGAAATGAGGAAGAATTTATTTAGCCAGAGGCAGGTGAAACTATGGAATTCATTAGCAGAGACAGCTATGGAGGCCAAGTCACTGGGTATATTTAAAGTGGAGGGTTGATAGATTCTTGGTTAGTCAGGGTATCAACTTTTACGGGGAGAAGGCTGGAGAACGGGGTCAAGAGGGATAATAAATCAACTATGATGAAATGGGGAATGGCCTAATTCTGCTCCTGTGTCTTATGATCTTACGGTGTTACAGGTCAGAGATATTAAACCCAATTCTGATTCTGATCCACTTCGGGAGCTGGGCTCGCCAGTAGCTGAATGCGAGACTGAATCCAAGATCTTGAGGGTTAAGGTGTGACCACACCGGCTGCTGACAAGCACACAAGTCAGAGAACAAAGCATAGGCTGCTCAGAAGGCTTTGGCTAATCACCGGTCTGTTGTCTCGTCACAGAATGCTGACCGCGCTGGGTGTGAAGATGCTGTAATTACAGTGTGGGGTGGAAACTGCAAATCAGCTAAAACTGATGCAAAAGAATGTTTTCAAGTCAAGCTGTGGTGAAATCAGAGGTGTGTCTGCTTCCACACTGCCTCACAGGGGCGAATATTATTTCATTAACTCTTCGAGGGCAATGTCAACTTCAATTAAAGGATGTTCCTGGAACCAAAGGACCTCGGTTATAGGGAAAGGTTGAATAGGTTAGGACTTTATTCCCTAGAGCATAGAAATTTGAGGGGAGATTTGATAGAGGTATACAAAATTATGAGGGGTATAGATGGGGTGAATGCAAACAGGCTTTTTCTATTCAGGTTGAGTGAGATTAGAAGTAGAGGTCATAGGTTAAGAGTGAAAGGTGAAATGTTTAGGAGGAACATGGGGGGATCTTCAATCAGTGGGGGGTGAGAGAGTGGAATGAGCTGTTAGTGCAAGTGGTGGATGTGGGTTCGGTTTCAACATTTCAGAGAAATTTGTATAGGAAATAGATGGGAAGGGTATGGAAATCAAAGGTCCTATTGCAGATCAATAGGTCTAGGCAGAAGAATAGGACTAGATAGACTGAAGGTCCTGTTTGTTTGCTGTAGTGTTCTAATTCACCCTTATTCCTGCCTGGAAGTTGTTTTGCTGTTGTTGTTTTAGATTAGCTTTGGCCCATGATGTGCCAACCTTTTAACCTATTCTCAGATCAGTCTAATCCCCACCCTCCCCCCCACTTAGCCCTCAAACTTTCTATCATGTATGTAAGATTTTCTTTAATGTGCATATACCACTAGCTATGGAAGGCTGTTCCAAGCACCCACCCACCCACCACACATTCTCTGTGTAAAAATGTTAACACCCCCCAAACTTTCCTCCCATTAGAATTATAAAACCATTAGACATAGGAGCAGAATTAGACCATTCAACCCATCATGTCTGTTCCATCATGGCTGGTTTACTATCCCTCTCAACCCATTCTCGGTAACATTTGACACCACTATCAGTCAAGAATCTATCAAACTTCACTTTAAGTATACTCACTGATGGCCTCCACAGTCATCATTGGCAAGGAATTCCACAGATTCGCCAGTCTCCAGCTCAATGAATTCCTCCTCATCTCCTTTCTAAATGGATATCCCTCAGTCTTTGAATGTCCCCTGGTATTAGCCATTTCTGCCCTGGGAGAAAGTCTCTGACTGTCCACTCTATCTATGCCTCTTCTCTTCTTGTACACCTCTATCAAGTCACCACTCATAGTGCTTCACTCCAAAGACCAAAAGCCTGAGCTCTCTCACGCTATCCTCATGAGAAACAATGGAAATGCTTCATTTCCGCTAAATCCAATCAGCAAGGCTGTGCTGGGAGCAGCCCATCAGTGTCGTTACACTTCTGGCACCAACATCGCATATCTTGTTTTGTTCTGGTGTTTTTATGGCTTGTAGTAATCTGCTGAATATCATGGATACTAGAATGAGTATAAGTACGAGTTCCCCTCAGCACATCCTTGGGTGTGTTGGTTGTTAATGCAAATGACACACTTCACTGCATGTTTCCACGTACATGTGATAAATAAATCTGAATCTGAAATCTGAGAAATCTGAAAGCCGAGTCCCAAATTAAGACAAGATGTTTCTTGTCAATTTTTACTTTGTAGTTACTCCGTTCTTGTTCAACTGGTTAGGAATTGGGTTTGGGTTAGGGTTAGGAATGAACAGAGAAAGTCCATCATCTGTTTATTCCCTTTTACAGAGGCTGCTCAGTTCCTCCAGCATTTTGTGTTTCTTGCTCTGGATTTCCTATATCTGCAGAACTCTTGTGTTTATGGTTCCCTGATTGAACCCAGAGGGTAGGTTAACTGTTCCTGTAATTTGCCTCCTGTGTCCAAGATTCATGGAACTATCCAGCCATGTGAACAGGAGATGGAATTGAGGTGTTTAATGTGATAAGGGAGGTTGTAGGGCAAGCGTGACATTGATGAGCAGAGGAGGTTTGAAAAGATGGTCATCCAAAGATCCAGAGGAGAGATGAGGATTGTGTGCACACACTCCAGCATATCACAGAAACCAGCCTCTACACACAATCTGCTGGAGGAGCTCGACAGTTCAGGCTGCACCTATGGAGGGGAATAGAAGTCCTGATGAAGGGTCTCGGCCCGAAATGTCCACTGTTTATTCCCATCGATAGACACTGCCTGACCCTGCTGAGCTCCTCCAGCACATTGTGTCTATTGCTCCAGATTTCTAGCATCTGCAGTATCTCTTAGATCACAGAAACCAGCCTCCCCACCATGTGTACCAGTGTGTCATGCTAGCGGAGGTATGTAAGCATGTAAGTGAGTGAGTGTGTGCTTGTGTGTGTGTGTGCCAGTGCCTACAAGCATGTATGTGTTAATGTGAGAGACAGAAAGCATGCATACTGCCTCTCTGTCACTCACAGTGCTGCTGTCAACAGACACTCATTTGCTGAAAACCACTTTGCATGCCAAGATAACAACTACCCTTCACGCCCAGCTCATCACACTAACCAAACCAGTAAAGCATGAAGTTGGATTGAATCACTTGACCCAAGTATTTGTGCTGAGAGTGAGCTGTACACTCTGCCCCGTGATTCAGCCCTTGGTGCACCGACATGCAAAAACTGATGACTTTTCATAAATAGACTCCTTAATGATACGGTTCACATGCCTTGACGCCTGCAGCAAATTGCCTGGCTGGTAATGTGATCTGAGGATCCAAACAAACCATTGACTTTCAGGAGTTCTCCAGAGGCTACTGGTGCTGAGTTCCTTTGTTCCTGGTCGAGATTCCATTTCCTGTGTGTGAGGGGCATAGAGGGATGAATCTCAAAAGGAAATCAGGATGGTCTTGACAGGTTGGTTGGTTGGCCAACGATGAAGCTATGTAAAAATACCAGGGCTTTCCTTGGTAGTAAAGTTGTCCACTTGTCAGCATGGGTCGAGGGACTGGAACAGTAGAACCCACGAAGCACCAAACTGCTTGGGTTGGCTACTTCCAACCATAGCCAATGTACTCCTGGTCTCCCATTTCCAGATTGGAGTCACTGGGATATTAAACTCAGTGGCCTCTTTATTGGGTACCTTCGGTACACCTGCTCGTTATTCAAATATCTAATCAGCCAATCATGTGGCAGCAACTCAATGCATAAAAGCATGCAGATGTGGGTTGGCCAAACTGGTTCAAGCTGTCAGTAAGGCGACAGTAACTCAAAAAAAAACCACAAAACATGTCACAGAGCAAAAGAAGACCACAAACATACACTCAGTAGCCCCTGAGCCTATGTCTAGTAGTGCAAGCCATCGGTGAGGCCTTGAACGATTCTGGTTATTCTGGAGAGCTGTAAAGACTTAGACCATATAACTTTAGAGCACACTACAGGGCCTTTGACCCATGATGTTGTGCCGACCTTTTAACCTACTCTAAGATCAATCTAGCCCTTCCCTCACACTTATTTTTCTATCATCCATGTTCCTATCTACAAGTCTCTTAAGTGTCCCTAATGCTGTAAGCACATTTACGAGAATGTTTCCAGGACTCAGCGGCCTGACTTACAGGAAGAGATTTGGCAGGCTTGGACTTCATTCCCTGGAGCATATGAAACTGAGAGATGGCCTTACAGGAATGTGTAAAACCATGCTGGAGTGAGATCCTGGTAGTGGTGTACATTCCCACTCAAGCCAAAGTCTGCAGGCTCTGGAGAAGCTAAGAAACGTAATCAGCAGGCATGAAACTGCACATGCTGATGCTTTCCCTGTCATTGTGAGACCAGGCCAGCTTGAAGAAGTCCCTGAACAACTACCATCAATTTATCACCTGAAGAACCAGAGGAACCATCACACTTGACCACTGTTATACCACCATCAAGAACACTAACCACGCCATCCCACGCCCACACTTTGGAAAGTCCGATCACCTGGCTGTACATCTACTCCTGAAGTACAGGCAGAGACTAAAGACCACAGCAACAGTGGTGAGGACTAAGAAGGTATTGTCAAGGGAGGCGAAGGAGCACTTACAGGACTGCTTTGAGTCAGTAAACTAGACAATATTCATCTTCCAGTCTGATTGAATATGCCACAGTTGTCACCAACTTCATCAAGATCTGTGTAATAAGTGTGTGCCTCCAAGAACAAAGCAAAACCCATAGATGAAGAGGAGATTCATAGTCTGCTGAGGGCTATATCTGTGACATTTAAGACCAATAATCCATAACTATACTTGAAGTCCAGGTACAACCTATGGAAGGCTATTTTAAAAATGAAAGAAAACAATTCCGATTGAGGGTAGAGATGGAATGAAATGCATGTCAGCTCCGGCAGGGTTTGTGGGCCATTATTTCCTACAAAGTGAAGGTTACCATCATGAATGGCTGTGATGCTTCACTCCCAGATGGGTTCAAGGACCTTTTATGCTTGCTTTGAAAGAGAGAATCAAATTTCCCTGCAGCATCTGGCGACCCTATGATCTCTGTCTGAGGCCGATGTCAGAACATCTTTCAAGATGGTGAACACTCACAAGGTGTCAGGCCCTGATGGTGTACCTGGTAGGGCCCTGAAAACCCGTGTCAACCAAATGGTAGGAAGGTTCAAGGGCATCTTCAATTTTTCACTGCTGCAGTTGGAGATTCCCACCTGATTCAAAAGTGTGACAATCAAACCACGGCCTAAGAAGAGCAGGGTGAGCTGCCTCAGTGAGCACTATCCAGCGGCCCTCACATCTACTGTGATGAAGTGCTTTGAGAGGTTGGTCATGGTTAGAATCAGCTCCTGCCTCAGCAGAGGCCTGGACCTGCAGAAATTTTCCTATCGCCATAATAGCTCTGCAGCAAATGCAATCTCACTGGCTCTCCACTCGGTCTTGAATCAGCTGGACAGTAGCAATCCCTAAGTCAGGCTGATGTTTATTGACAACACAATCATACCCTCATTTCTAATAAAAAGCTCCAGAAAGTGGGCCACTGTACCTCCCTCTGCAAATTACTCCTTGACTTCCTCACCAGAGGATCACAGTATGTGCGGATCAGAAATATCATCTCCTCCTCACTGACAATCAGCTCAGGCAGACCTCAAGGATGGATTATTAGCTCATTGCTTACTCTCTCCACATCTATGACTGTGTGACTGGGCACAGCTAAAATGGCATCTGTAAATTTGCTAGTGGCACAACTATTGTTGGCAGAATTTCAGATGGTGACAAGGTGAACAGGAACGAGGTAGATGAGCTGGTTGAGTGGTGTTGCAAAAACAACACGCACTCAATGTCAGTAAGACTAAGAAATTGATTGTGGACATCAGGAAGGGGAAGTTGAGGGAACACACATCAGTCCTCACTGAGGGAAGTTGAAAGAGTTGAGCAGTTTCAAGCTTCTGAGTGTCAACATCTCTGAGGATCTATCCTGGGCCCAACATATTGATGCAATTACATAGAAGGCATGACAGTGGTTATATTTCATAAGGAGTATGAAGAGACTTGGTATGTCACCAAAGACACTCGCAAATGTCTACAGATGTACCATGGAGAGCACGCAAACTGGTTGTATTTCCTCATTGAGGGGCCATTGCACCAGGATCAGAAAAAGCTGCAGAAAGTTGTAAACTCAGTTAGTTCCATCATGGACACCTGCCTCCCCAGCATCCAGGACATCGTCATGGGGCAATGCCTCAAAAAGGTGGTATCCATATGCCCTCTTCTCATTGCTACCACTAGGGAAGAGGGACAGGGAACTGAAGACATACAGTCAATATATCAGGAACAGGTTCTTCCCCTCTGCCATCAGATTTCTGAATGGACAATAAGCCCATGAACATTACTTATTTCTGCCCTCTCTTTTTGCTATACTAATTTAATGTGTGTGTGTATATATATTTCTTATTGTAACCTATAGTTTTTCTTTTTATATATTGCACTGTACTGCTGTCGCAGAACAATAAATTTCACAACATATGCCAGTGATACTAAACCTGATTCTGATATAGGGTGAATGCACAGTCTTTTTCCATCAGAGGAAGGGACCTCAGAACCAGAGGGTATAGGTTTAAGGTGAAGAGGGGAATGATTTTAAAAGAACCTGAAGAGCAAATCTTTTCAAGTGCAGGGTGGTGGGTACTGAAACAAACTGACAAATACAACTGTTGAAGGAGATGCAGGAAAATGGAGCCAAATAGATGACACACAAAAGGATGATATTTAGTATAAATGGGCAGCACAGGTTAATAGATTAATTATGGGGACTAGTGGGGTGGAGATATATCTCTACCAAAGGAGGTATAAGGCACTCCTTCCCTCTGCTAGCCTGCAGGTCACCCTTGGGCAAGGTGTAGCACCTGCTTAGCCCCTGGTCAGGATCACATGAAACTATGGGAGCAGGTGGGGGATGGTCGTATAAGCAGCTGGTGAATATCACAAATACCGGTTATGCAACCGCTGATACCAGGCAGACAATCTCTGAAGAGTATTGATATTGGTAAACCACTATTGTAGAAAAATTTGCCAAGAAAAATCATGGCCGTGGTTGCCCACGTCATACAACACGGCACATAACGAACAGGTTGCATGGGTGCAATTGGGATCATTGGGCCCGGTGGGTCTATTCTAATGTTGTATCTCTAACTAAAAATATAGATCAGCAGAGCATCATTCACGGAACGGTATGTCTGTTTATTTATTTACCACTTATCTATTTGTCAGCTCAGGCCCTTCTGACCCAACAAGCCTGCGCTGCCCAACGACACACGAGACCAATTAGCCTACTAACCTGTACACACTTGGAATGTGGGAGGAAAGTTTTGAATGTGAACAATTTGAGTGTCATGGGGTGAATGTACAAATGTCTTATAGACCGTGGCGGAATTCAGCCTGGGCCAGATTCAGATTTATTTATCTCACAGAGTGAAATGTGTCATGGGCATTAACAACCATCACTGGGTTGCTGGTGCTACAATAGCTTTATGCTGACTGTCACGGTAATGGGCAGGAACAATAATGATATTTGGATAATTACGTGGATAGGAAAAGCTTTAGAAGGATGTGGGACAAGCACTGACAAATGTTTAGGTGGGTCCTTGTTGGAATGGATGAGTTGGGTCAAGGGGAGTCCACAACTCTACCACATTAAGTATTGTCCAAAATTCACATTGGCAGGGAAGACAACTTTTGCCCAAACTAACCAGAGTAACACACACATACACAAAATGCTTTAGGAACTCAGCAGTTCTGGAAAGGAAGAGAGAAGATTCCAGAGTAAAAAGGAGGGGGGGGGGGGGAGCAGAACATGTTGGCAGATGTCAGGTAATGACAGATAAGGAGGAAGGTGGGGGAGAGGGGATAAACTGAGAGATTATAGGTTGAAGAGGTACAGTCGCCTTCAGGAAAAGGCAAAGAAGGTGGAATCTCTACATTAGAATGTGATTTCCTCCACAGTTGGGTTCCGATATTGTCAGCGCACATCACGACAAGGTGGGGGTGAACCTCAGGGAAAGCAAAGGGAAGCTTTACCAATGGGCAGTTGTATTAAAATGATGAGAAATCCTGGACAGAGTAAATGCAAGGCTTTTCCAGTGGTGGGATGGTTCTTATAGATCTAAGGAAATTAGCAAGCAATGTAAGAGTTCCCTTTACTGGCAAAGAATTTTCTTTGTTTGTTTTATTTTTACTCTCTTTGTCCTATTTATCCAAACTGGTGCAACTCTACACTTCCATCATAGAGAGCATTCTTAAATCAGCCATTAGTTACCCCCACCCACCCCCCTCTGTCTATTACTTCAGTCACTGCACTGTAAGCACTTTAAACCACATTTTATAATGCTGATTACTGGTATTTATGCATTTGTGTGTGCACGTTTTATTCCACATCTGTTCTTCCACCATTATTTTATATAATTCTTTATTCTCTATAATTGTTGAAGTTTTGTTGCATGTTGTGCCAACACTTCACAGCAAATTCCGAATATATGTAAATGTATATGGCGAAACAAGCTGATCTTTGATCCTTGATCAAATAACAACCTTTCCTGCAAGGCGACACACACAAAATGCTGGAGGAAATCAGCAGGCCAGGCAGCATCTATGGAAAAGAGTAAACAGACAACATTTTGGGCCAAGACTTGTTTATTCTTTTTTGGAGATGCTGCCTGGCCTGCTGAGTTCCTCTAGCATTTTGTATGTGTTGCTTCGGATTTCCAGCATCTGCAAATTTACTTTTGTTTGTGAAGTTTTTCTGTAGAATTGAAACTACTTATCTTCATTCATTCTTTTCCAAATATGATGAAGAATCTTTGACCTGAAATGTCTCTGTCTCCACAGATGCTGCCTGAGACTTTATTCCAATGCCCTGTGAATCTAGATTCCATCGTGTCTCCCCGTGAAGCCCATTTTAATAAGATCTCCTAGCTTTCTTCTAAATCTCTGCTGAGACCTTCCACGGAGGATTAAATGCCCCACCCTCTTTCAGCACAAGGTTGAGTCAACATTCTCTGAACCAGCTCCAAGGTTAGTAAGGTTAGACAGGACGCAGAGATCCAGGTGTCTCTCACCAACAATCTGCACAAATCACTTTTATGTTCCGATACCCTTTGTGGTAAAAACCAACATTCCATTCTCTTTACTTGGATGTATCTGCGTGCCAACCTTATGTCAGTTTTGAAAAATAAACACTCAACTTTCTCAATAACTTCACCCTCTTTCAATGACAGTCTGATATCCTTTCATTGTTCACAGCCTTACCTTTCACCACACTGAATCTCAATAAACCTGTGTCTATCCTGATGTCAGACTCTGTGGACATGGAACGTATTAACAAGCCATTCAGCCATTATGTCATAGAGTCACAGAGTACAATGGCATGGAAACAAACTCAAGTCCATGCCAAGCAGATCTTCTGCCTAGTCCTATTTACCTGCACGCCGATCATCCCCTCAAAAATTCTCCCATCTATATATCTTAAGACCATAGGATATTGGAGTAGAATAGGCTATTTGGCCCATCAAGTCTGCACCACCATTTCATCATGGCTGATCCAATTTTCCTGCAGCCCCTATCTCCTGCCATCTCCTTGTATTCCTTCATGCCTGACCAGTCAAGAATCTATCAACTTCTGTCTTAAACATCCAAAAAAGACTTGGCCTCCGCAGCTGCCTGTGACAAAGAGTTCCACAGATACACCACTCTGGCTAAAGAAATTCTTCCTCATCTCTGTTCTAAAAGGATGCCTCTCTATTCTGAGGCTGTGTTCACTGGTCTTAAACTCCTCCACCATAGGAAATATCCTCTCCACATCCACTCTATCAAGGCCTTTCACCATTTGGTAGGTTTCAATTAGGCCACCTCTCATTCATCTGAATTCCAGTGAATACAGGCCCAGAACTATCAAATGTTCTTCACATGAGAAGCCATATCCCACTCCTATCCCAATTTCTCTTAAATGTTACAATCAAACTCATGTCTGCCTCTTCCACTGGCAGCTATTTCCACATCTGCACTTCCCTCTGAGTGAAGAATTCTGATTTCCCACTCAGAATCTCCCCAAATATATCAAACTAATCCAATAACCTCTAATTCTAGTCTCGCTCAACCACAGGAGAAAAAAAGCCTGCTATCATTTACCCAAGCTATACCCTCATACTTTTGTATACATCAAGATCTGCATCAAACATGAAGATAAATTAAAATAATCCCTTCTGCCTTCACATGATCCATATCTCTCTATTCTCTGCTCGCTTATGAGTCCAACAGCATAATATATAATAGAACATAAAATAGAGAAAAGATTAACAGGAAGATAGAGGATTGGGAAGCATTTAAAACCAACTGAAGGCAACTAACAAAGTTGTTAAGAAGGTAAAGATGGAATAAGAGTTAGAGTAAGAGGATACCAAAAGTTTCTTCAGATACATAAAGCGTAAAAGAGAAGCAAGAATGGATATCGGACCCCCGTAAAACAATGCTGAATAGGTAATAATGGGGGACAAGAAAATGGTAGACAAACTGAATAAGTATTTTTCATCACTCTTTACTGTGGAAGACACAGGCAGTGTGGTGGAAGTTCCAGGTGTCAGGGGTCATGAGGTATTGAAGTTACCATCACTAGAGAGAAGGTTTTTGGGAAACTGAAAGGTCTGAAGGTAGATAAGTCACTTGGAGCATATTCTGTACACCCCAGGGTTCTGAAAGAGGAGGCTGAAGAGTTCGTGAAGGCATTAGTCATGATCTTTCAAGAATCACTGGATTCTAGAATGGTTCCGAACAACTGAAAAATTACAAATATTACTCCACTTTTCAAGAAGGGAGAGAGGTAGAAGAAAGGAAACTATAGGCAGTTAGTCTGACCTCTGTGGTTGGGAAGATGTTGGAGTCGATTATTAAGAATGAGGTCTCAGGGAACTTGGAGACACATGATAAAATAGGCTGTAGTCAGCATGATTTCCTCAAGGGAAAATCTCGCATGACAAATCTGTTGGAATTCTTTGAAGAATTAACAAGCTGGGTAGACAAAGGAGAATTAATTGATGTTATGTACTTAGACTTTCAGAAGGCCTTTGATAAGGTGCCACACATGAGGCAGTTTAACAAGCTACAGACCCAGGGTATTACAGTAAAGATTTTAGCATGGATGAAGCAGTGGCTGACTGGCAGGAGGCAAAGAGCGGGAATAAAGGGAGCCTTTTCTGTTTGGCTGCCACTGGCTAGTTAGTAGTGTTCCACAGGGTGTGTGTTGGGACCATTTCATTTTACATTATATGTCAATGATTTGTATAATGGAATTAATGTCTTTCTTGCAAGGTTTGCAGATGATATGAAGATAGGTGGAGGGGCAAGTAGTTTTGAAGAAGTAGAGAGGCTACAGCAGGACTTAGACAGATTAGGAGAATGGGCAAAAAAATGGCAGATGAAATACAGAACTGGCAAATATATGGTCATGCACTTTGGTAGAAAAAAATGAAAGGGCTGACTATTTTCTAACTGGAGAGAAAATACAAAAACTGAGGTGCAAAGGGACTTGGGAATCCTTGTGCAGGGTTCCCGAAAGGATAATTTGCAGGTTGGGTCAGTGGTGAGGAAGGCAAATGCAATGTTAGTGTTCATTTCAAGAGGATCAGAATATAAAAGCAAGGATATAACATTGAGACATTATAAAGCACTGGCAAGGCCTCACTTGGAGTATTGTGAGCAGTTTTGGACCCCTTATCTTAGAATGGATGTGCTGAAACAAGAGCGGGTTCAAAGGAGTTTCATGAATATGTTTCTAGGATTGAATGGCTTGTTATATGAAGATCACAGAGTGGTGAGTGCGTGGAATGGGCTGCCGGCGACGGTGGTAGAGGCGGAAACGATAGGGTCTTTTAAGAGACTCCTGGATGGGTACATGGAGCTCAGAAAAATAGAGGGCTATGGGTAGAGCCTAGGTAGTTCTAAGGTAGGGACATATTCGGCACAGTTTTGTGGGCCGAAGGGCCTGTATCGTGTTGTAGGTTTTCTATGTTTCTATCATTTGATGGCTCTGGGCCTGTATTCACTCGAATTCAGAAGAGTGAGGGGTGACCTCATTGAAACCTTTCAATGATACAATGGATGTGGGGAGGATGTTTCCATTGGTGGGAGAGCCAGAAGACACAGCCTCAGAACAGAAGGTGTCCTTTTAGAACGGAAATGAAGAGGAGCTTCTTCAGCCAGAGAGTGCCGAATCTGTGGTATCCTTTGCCACAGGCAGCTGTGGAGGCTGAGAATTTAAGTATATTTAAGGCAAAGGTTGATAAAATTTTGACTGGTCAGGGCATGAAGGGACATGGAGAGAAGGCAAGAGATTATGGCTGAGAGGGAAAATGGATCCGCCATGATGAAATGGCAGAGCAGTTCGATGGGCCAAATGGCCTAATTCTGCTCCTATATCTCATGGTCTAACTGTCATTTCTGTACCTGCTTCCCCCACCTCTCCTGGCAGCCCGTCCCCTCTGTATTACATAAACTTGCCCAGCATACAAATAGATCCTTTCAATGTTCTCCCCTGCATAGTGTTGTCATGGTTCCGGTGCCAAAATAGCATGCCAACAAAGTACTAATTGTTACTAATCTGTACATCCTTGGACTGTGGGAGGCGATGGGAACACCTGGAGGAAACCCACACGGTCATGGGGAAAATGACAAACTCCTTACAGACAGCGGTGGGATTGAACCCGGGCTCCTGGTGCTGTAAAGCATTACACTAACAGCTACAATACTGTGCAGCTGAAGAATCTCTTGCATTCCAACAAGACGTCTGCCGGAGGAACTCGGCAGGTCAAGCAGCATCTGTAGGGGGAGAAAGGATTGGTGCGTCTCATACCCTCTGTTGTTGGCATTTGACTGTGGCCAGCAAAGGCCAGAGAACTATTTGGCCAAATGAGAAGGAATTTCCTCTGCCAGAGAGCAGTGAATCTGTAGAATTCATTGCCATGAATGGCTGTGGAGGCCCTGACATTTTTTTAAAAATGGAGTTTAATAGGTTCATGATTAGTCAGGTTGTTAAAGATTACAGGAAGAAGACAGAATGGTGTTGAGAGGGTTGATATATCAGCTATGATGGAATGCAGACAAGAGTTGATAGGCCAAATGGCCTAATTCTACTTCTTTGTCTTATGGTCTTATGCATCACCTTGAACTGGTCTCGATATGACTGTGGTCCTGCAAAATCAGAATGGAAATCCCAACTGATTTATCATCCCTCTTTGACCCAAGGTTGGCAAGTCTCAGCTATGATGTACAGACTTCTCAATTGAGGGGCAGTGGGTCAGAGGTGGTCCCCTTCCCTCCAAGTTTGACCTGCTGGTATGGGGATTGTCCTTGTTAGCTGCCGTCACAGTGTGCACACAGTTAAGTCACCGTCTAGTACTTGAAGCTTTGTGCTCATGTGGGACAAAAATGATTTGCCATCAATTTAAAAACATGAGATGGAGCCTAGATGTGGCACAATAGTTGCAGATGAAGGAAAAGGTGTTTAGCCGCTGGACTCTGGGGTAACTAATTTAAATTTATTAAGGGCAACGCAAAGTGTACTCTCTTTGTATTTCACATCCTCTAACTTCCAATGAACTTTTTAACTACAACTTTCACACTTGGTAAAACTATATTCTCTTTCAACATCAGTGCCAATGAAATCATGCCTTTACTTTTGAGCCTGTGTATTCACTGTCTCTACAGGTGTGTATGTGCGCGCACTCAATGTCCACTTTATTAGGCATACCCATACACCTGCTCATTAATGCAAATAACTAATCAGCCAATCATGTGGCAGCAACTGAATGCAGAAAAGCATACAGACATGGTCAAGCAGGTCAGTTGTTTTTCAGACCAAACATCAGAATGGGGAAGAAATGTGATCGAAGTGACGCTGGCCATGGAATGATTGTTGGTGCCGGATGGGGAGGATTGAGTATTTCAGAAATTGCTGATCTCCTGGAATTATCACTCATAAAAGTCTCTAGAGTTTACAGAGAATAGTGTGATAACCAAAAAACATCCAGTGAGTGGCAGCTCTGTGGGTGAAAATGCCTTGTTAATGAGAGAGGGCAGAGGAGAATGGTCAGACTGGTTCAAGTTGACAGGAAAGCGACAGCAACTCAAATAACCATACATTACAACAGTGGTGTGCAGAAGAGCATCTCTGAATGCACAACACATTGAACCTTGAAGTGGATAGACTACAGCAGCTCACTGGCCACTTTATAACATTCAGGAGTATGTGTGTGTGTGTATAGGTGTATGTGTGTCTGTGTCTGTGTCTGTGTCTGTGTGCATGTGTGTGTGTGTTTGTGTGCCTGTGTGTGCCTGTGTGTGTGCCTGTGTGTGTGTGCCTGTGTGTGCCTGTGTGTGTGTGTGTGTGTGTCTGTGTGTGTGTCTGTGTGTGTGTCTGTGTGTGTGTCTGTGTGTGTGTCTCTGTGTGTGTCTGTGTCTGTGTCTCTGTGTGTGTCTGTGTGTGTGTGTGTGTGTGTGTTGGAGCCTGTCACGTGATTCTCCTGCCAGCTCTTGCACAATGAATGGTTTTAGATGCAAGTTGGGGGTCCATATAATTAGACCAACATAAAAAACTGGCCAGAAGATTGGAGAATGGATGCCTTTACCATGATAACCTGGTTTTGATTAAAGTTTGTCCCCACGGATCAGATCCCACGCTAGAACCCCATCAGTGTAGGCACAGAGTGAGAGGCTTTAAGTCACAGGGCTGGGTTGAGATAAGCCGACAATCTGTATTTTGGATATTTCAATATACTTCAGGACCCTGTCCAACTGATATTGTTAACACCTGCCTGCTCAACACTGAAAGACTCCAAAGAGTGCCGCGTTATCTCGACGACTACAACATTCCTCCCTCAGTCCCTGCACACCATGCTGGTTCCTGGAGAAGGGACCAACACTTTGCCCCAGCTGGCTGCTGATTTATCTACAATCTTGCTCGTCCTGACAGCTGTAACTACCAGCAGCATATCTAATCCAAAATCCTTCTAAAGTTACAACTTACTTCCAAACTGTAACGATCGTCTTCAATCTCAGTTGTTCTTTTTCCAAGAATTTATCACTTAACAAGATAAATGGTGTGTTATGACTGTATCAAATACATTCAGCACAGGGACAGCTAGAGTCAGTTAGATATAGAGTGCAGCTCCATCTACTCTGTTCAGTCCCATGTTCTCAGGTCAGGGACAGTTAGATACAGAGTGAAGCTCCCTCAAAATCACCAAGAGAGCGTGAGATAGAGAGAGAAAGAGACAGTTAGATACAGAGTGAAGCTCCCTCAAAATCACCAAGAGAGCGTGAGATAGAGAGAGAAAGAGACAGTTAGATACAGAGTGAAGCTCCCTCAAAATCACCAAGAGAGCGTGAGATAGAGAGAGAAAGAGACAGTTAGATACAGAGTGAAGCTCCCTCAAAATCACCAAGAGAGCGTGAGATAGAGAGAGAAAGAGACAGTTAGATACAGAGTGAAGCTCCCTCTACACTGTCCCATCACACACTCCCAGGACAGGGACAGTTAGATACAGAGTGAAGCTCCCTCTACACTGTCCCATCACACACTCCCAGGGCAGGGACAGTCAGATACAGAGTGAAGCTCCCTCTACACTGTCCCATCACACACTCCCAGGGCAGGGACAGTCAGATACAGAGTGAAGCTCCCTCTACACTGTCCCATTACACACTCCCAGGGCAGGGACAGTCAGATACAGAGTGAAGCTCCCTCTACACTGTCCCATCACACACTCCCAGGGCAGGGACAGTCAGATACAGAGTGAAGCTCCCTCTACACTGTCCCATTACACACTCCCAGGGCAGGGACAGTCAGATACAGAGTGAAGCTCCCTCTACACTGTCCCATCACACACTCCCAGGGCAGGGACAGTCAGATACAGAGTGAAGCTCCCTCTACACTGTCCCATCACACACTCCCAGGACAGGGACAGTTAGATACTGGATGAAGCTCCCTCTACACTGTCCCATCACACACTCCCAGGACAGGGACAGTTAGATACTGGATGAAGCTCCCTCTACACTGTCCCATCACACACTCCCAGGGCAGGGACAGTCAGATACAGAGTGAAGCTCCCTCTACACTGTCCCATCACACACTCCCAGGGCAGGGACAGTTAGATACAGAGTGAAGCTCCCTCTACACTGTCCCATCACACACTCCCGGGACAGGGACAGTCAGATACAGAGTGAAGCTCCCTCTACACTGTCCCATCACACACTCCCAGGGCAGGGACAGTCAGATACATAGTGAAGCTCCCTCTACACTGTCCCATCACACACTCCCAGGGCAGGGACAGTCAGATACAGAGTGAAGCTCCCTCTACACTGTCCCATCACACACTCCCAGGACAAGGACAGTCAGATACAGAGTGAAGCTCCCTCTACACTGTCCCATCACACACTCCCAGGACAAGGACAGTTAGATACTGGATGAAGCTCCCTCTACACTATCCCATCACACACTCCCAGGGCAGGGACAGTCAGATACAGAGTGAAGCTCCCTCTACACTGTCCCATCACACACTCCCAGGACAAGGACAGTCAGATACAGAGTGAAGCTCCCTCTACACTGTCCCATCACACACTCCCAGGACAAGGACAGTTAGATACTGGATGAAGCTCCCTCTACACTATCCCATCACACACTCCCAGGGCAGGGACAATCAGATACAGAGTGAAGCTCCCTCTACACTGTCCCATCACACACTCCCAGGACAGGGACAGTCAGATACAGAGTGAAGCTCCCTCTACACTGTCCCATCACACACTCCCAGGGCAGGGACAGTCAGATACATAGTGAAGCTCCCTCTACACTGTCCCATCACACACTCCCAGGGCAGGGACAGTCAGATACAGAGTGAAGCTCCCTCTACACTGTCCCATCACACACTCCCAGGGCAGGGACAGTCAGATACAGAGTGAAGCTCCCTCTACACTGTCCCATCACACACTCCCAGGGCAGGGACAGTCAGATACAGAGTGAAGCTCCCTCTACACTGTCCCATCACACACTCCCAGGTCAGGGACAGTCAGATACAGTGTGAAGCTCCCTCTACACTGTCCCATCACACACTCCCAGGGCAGGGACAGTTAGATACAGAGTGAAGCTCCCTCTACACTGTCCCATCACACACTCCCAGGGCAGGGACAGTCAGATACAGAGTGAAGCTCCCTCTACACTGTCCCATCACACACTCCCAGGACAAGGACAGTCAGATACAGAGTGAAGCTCCCTCTACACTGTCCCATCACACACTCCCAGGGCAGGGACAGTTAGATACAGAGTGAAGCTCCCTCTACACTGTCCCATCACACACTCCCAGGACAAGGACAGTCAGATACAGAGTGAAGCTCCCTCTACACTGTCCCATCACACACTCCCAGGACAAGGACAGTTAGATACAGAGTGAAGCTCCCTCTACACTGTCCCATCACACACTCCCAGGGCAGGGACAGTCAGATACAGAGTGAAGCTCCCTCTACACTTTCCTATTACACACTCCCAGGGCAGGGACAGTCAGATACAGAGTGAAGCTCCCTCTACACTGTCCCATCACACACTCCCAGGTCAGGGACAGTCAGATACAGTGTGAAGCTCCCTCTACACTGTCCCATCACACACTCCCAGGGCAGGGACAGTTAGATACAGAGTGAAGCTCCCTCCACACTGTCCCATCACACACTCCCAGGACAGGGACAGTTAGACACAGAGTGAAGCTCCCTCTACACTGTCCCATCACACACTCCCAGGGCAGGGACAGTTAGATACAGAGGGAAGCTCCATCTACACTGTCCCATCACACACTCCCAGGAAAGGGACAGTTAGATACAGAGTGAATCTTCCTCTACACTGTCCCATCACACACTCCCAGGACAGGGACAGTTAGATACAGAGTGGTGCTCCCTCTACACTTTCCTATTACACACTCCCAGAAAGGGTCTGAAACTTGTAAACACTGTTTAAGTTCAGTGAGCATTCAGGAGAATCTCCAAAACCACCCAATCTTACTCACCTGCCCCGAGCTACGTCTGTGTCGTCCTTCCTCCATCTCACAGTGGGCTGTGGATCTCCCTGTAGCTGGCAACGGAATTCCACTGCCTCATCCTCCAGTACCACCTGGTTGATGGGTCTCTTCATGAAGGTGGGCCGCTCTGCGAAATCACCAACAGCAGGGAGACCAGAGAGAGGATGAGATAGAGAGTGAGAGAGAGAGAGAGAGAGAGAAGTGAAAGAGACAGAGAATGATAGAGTGAGACAGTCAGAGACAGACAGATTGGAGAGAGACGAGACAGAGTGAGAGAGACAGCGAGATAAAGGGAGACAAGGGGAGGGGGCAGAGAGAGAGAGAAGTGAGAGAGCAAGAACAGGGAGAGAGAGGTTAGTCAGTTGTGAGTCAAAGTACAACTCGAGGTTACAGATCTTGCAGTAATTTGCTACTTGATTACCTCCCCGTCATGGAGAATGCCCATGATAATTAACTTCATTTATGAGGAGATTAATGTGCGTTCAATCACCTGCACAGTTTGCTTACACAGTTTAATCTCCCACAACAGGAGACCACCCTTCCACAGCAGAGTTTCCTCCTTTACTGAGTTTTGTCCTTCAGGTCCAAAGGACCATCCAGTGAGACCAGGGTCAACTGCAATGAGTGGAATAGTGGAACATTGCAAAGGGGCAACACACAAAACATGCTGGGGGAACTTAGTAGGTCAGGCAGCATCTATGGAAATAAATAAGCAATTCATGTTTCAGACCGAGTCCCTTCTTCAGGACTGTTGTCTTTGGTTTCTACAATCTGTAAATGAATTTGGATTTCTCTACCTTCCAGAAATGTCTCCCCTCTCTTCCCCTTCCTTCTTCCTTTTCAATTCCCCATTCATATTGCCTTCTCACTCCTTCTCTTCTCCTCACCTGCCCCTCACGGCGCTCTGGGGCCCCTCCTTCTTCCATTGCTCTTGTGGGGTTTCTTCTTTTATGTTACTGCTAAGGCTAATAAAAAGGCTTCTTTGTTATGTTAAAAGTAAAAATGCTTCTTTGTTATGTTAACTAGTGAGAGAGTGCTTTCTCTGCAGCTTGTTTGGGTTATAATTACTGATAACGAGAACTGTATTCATTTGTTAACCGGTTGGGATAAATGTTATTCTTTCTTGTGGGTCTGTAAGCTAGTGTTGCGCGGACTTTGGGGGAGACGACGCCAGGGGGTTAGAGGGAGAAAACGCGATGTTGTAAGCTGGGTGACGGAATGGACCCCGAGCGGGGGTCCGAGGCCCAGGGTTTTCGGCGAGGAGATTCGTGTGGAGCGTCTGGTCGACCACTGTTGTTGGTCCCAGGCGGCGGGTCAAGGAGGTCGGAGGGGATCGAATGGTGGCAAGAAGACGTCGTTAACTGAGCTCCAACGGTTGTGCACAAAGTGGTTGGACTTTGATAAGTTTGACGCCTTTTACTTTTCCTTTTATATTGTATCTCTATTAAGTACATAGTTCCAGTAAGATCTATAAAGTGTAATCATTTAATCGCATATGGTGTACTGTCTGTTATTTGGCTTGGTGGGGATATCACACAGCGTCTACACCAGCTGATTACCCAGTCTGGCGGGGCCGAAGGCTGCTCCTCCTCGACAGAAGCGAGCTGAGCGAGCCTGAGGCTTACCGGGGGGCTACACTCTCATGGTCCACGATCAGCTTCCTTCTTTTTCAGTCCTTTACTCCTTCCACCTATTCCCTCCCCGTTTCTTACTTTGAAAACCCCTCACTTGGTCTCACCTATCACCTGCCAACTTGTACGCCCCATTCCCCTACCTTCTTATTCTGGCTCCCCCAACCTCTTTTCCTGTCCTGATGAAGGGTCTCGGCCTGAAATGTTAACAGTTTATTCCCCTCCATGAACGCTGCCTGACCTCCCGAGCTCCTCCAGCACGTCGTGCGTAGTACTCTGCAGAACATCTTGCGTTTCTGATTTGCAAAGACGCGAGGTGTCTCAGAGTAAGGTGCGGCCCACACCTCAGGCTAGTCCTGCTTCTAGAGCAGTGAATTTCATAGATTAGGTTGTGTGGGCATCAACTGCAGGACTGAATGTGATTGGCAAAGGAATAAGCAGTGATACGTGTAAGAAGCTTTTATACACTGATTAGAGATCAGCTTTATGGGTCACGTGTACGGGGTGTGGAGTATGGGGTGTCCATGGTGAGTTAGCACCTCTGGTGAAGGGACTTGTCGTATCCTTTCCGAAGCAGCTGACTCACCTCTGGGCCCCACTGGACACTCAGTTCTCACCTGTGGCTCCAAGTAGCTGTTTGCTTACGACAGCGGCCACATCGCTTCGACAGGCGGGCTAAACCAGACAGATTCCTCAGAACCCGGTGAGATAGGGTCATGCCTGTCCTAGCCTGTAAAATCAGCACCAGTGGACCAGGGCGGATGAGATCTGTACTGAGATCCAATGGCCTGGAGGGCAGTTCTGCGACACTGCATGGAGAGCAAAGGGCAGGACAAGCCACGTCATGGCCATCCATTGCAAGCAAAGAAGACCACAGTTTGTGATGCTTGTTCGTGCCACTGGACCTGGACTTCTGAGGTCGAGAGTGTGGAAATGCCCCAATGCAATGGCTTTTCCACTTAAAAAACACACCCGCACAGGACTCCTGTCATCGTTGGACACGACGGACAACCACCACATCGAAACATTCAGTGAAATGTGCCACTTGTATGAAGTCAAATCAGCGATGACAGTGCTGGGGACAGTGCGCTCCCAGCGACAATCATGGAGTTCAATTAGATCACTGATGACCACCAGCCAGTCAGCGCATTTCACCACTCCCTATGTAAACGCTTACCTCATGCATCTTCCTGGAAGGTATGCTCTCTCAGAAGCATGCCCCTCCTACCCCTCTCTCACAGGACATGGAACAGTACAGCACAGTTCAGGCCCTTCAGCGCACGAGGTTGTGCCGACCTTTCAACATACTTTACGATCAATCTAGCCCTTCCCTCATACATAGGACTCCATCCATCTGCCCATCAAAGAGTACCTCAAACGCCTCTAATGTCTCAGCCTCTACCACTACCCTGGCCAGGAATTCTATGTACCCACCACCCTCTGTTTAAAAAAACTAACTCTGACATCCCCCAGTACTTTCCTCCAATCATCTTAAACTTATGCCCCCTCATATTAGCCATTTCCACCCTGGGGAAAAAAAGGCCACTGGCTGTCTACTCAAGCTATGCTTTTTGCCATCTTGTACACCTTTATCAAGTCACCTCCATCCCCCTTCTCTCCAATGAGAAAAGCCCGAGCTCACTCAACGTTTCCTCACAAGGCATGCTCTCTAATCCAGGCAGAATCCTGGTAAATCTCCTCTGCACCTTCTCTAAAGCTCTATAATGAGGTGACCAGGACTGAACATAAAACTCCAAGTGAGGTCTCAGAAGGGTTTAGTAGAACTGATGAGTGGATACAGAGTGTGGCATCAATTTCTTGGTGTGCTTTTTGGGAGGCTACATAATAACAGACGGGATGAACCCCAATGCCAAATTAAACTAAATCTCTTGTGCCTGCACATGAACCAAATGCCCCCATTCCCTGTATATTCTGCATAGATTTACCCTTGAACTTTAACCCCCTCCGCTTAAATGCATGCCCTCACACCACATTTCGTCATGCCTCACTCTTAGAACAAATAGCATAGAACACTATAACACAGCACAGGCCCTTTGGCCCCCAATGTTGTGCTGAACTGCCCCAGAAGAGGGGTGTTTCATTTAGCTGTTTACATGTGTATGGTCGAATGACAATTAAACTTGAACTTGATATTCCTATATTTACCCAACAGCCTGTTAAACATCACTGTCTTATCTGGTTCCACCAATCCCACTGACAGCCTGCTCCACTTGGTGTAAAACATGTACTCCACTCATCCTTAAACTCTCCCCTTAACCGCATGTCTTTGACATCTCCACTGTTGGAAGATGCTTCTAATTTATCTCTCATAATGCTACCCCTTTGTTTCCAGAGCAGATGGTCAATCAAGAAGCTGGGTTGAGTCCCTCAGATAAAATTAGAAGTTATTCCCTCGTGGTGAAGGGTAGCGTAGAGAAGGATAGTGTGGTGAAGCAGAGACCTTACCAAACACAGTCAGTTCAGCAGGTTCACTGTTCCTCTCCCCCACAATGTTAGTCCCAACGCAGACGTAGGTCCCAGCATCACTTCGCTTGGTGTTTGATATCATCAGCTTCCCTCCATGCATCTGTGAGACAAAGAAACGTGGCAGCAATGCAAATTACCATAAAGCCTTTAGACATAGGAGCAAAATTAGGCTATTCAACCCATCAGGTCTGCTGCAATCATGGCTGATGTATTATCCCTTTCAACCCCATTCTCCTCGTAACCTTTCACACCATTATTGGTCCGTGCTGCATCTCAATAAATAAATAAAATCAAGAATCTATCAACTTCCACTTTAAATATACACAATGAGCTGATCTTCACAGCTATCTGCGTCAATGAATTCCACACATTCACCAACCTCCGGCTAAAGAAATTCCTCCATATCTGTGTTCTAAAGGGACGTTCTGCTCTCTGGTCCTGGACTCTCTCACTGATGGAAATATTCAAAGTTCAAAGTAAATTTATTATCAGATATATACACAGTATGTCACCAATTTACAACCCTGAGATTCATTCTCGTGCGAGCATACTCAATAACTAGAATAGAATCAAAGAAAGTCCACACCAACTGGGCCTGCACCCCCGGTGCAAAAGACAATAAACTGTGCAAATACAAAAAGAAAGAAAGAATAAATAAATACGTATCGAGAACATGAGATGAAAAGTCCTTGAAAGTGAGTCTATAGGTTGTGGAATCAGTTCAGTGATGGGGTGAGAGAAGCTGAATGACATTATCCCCTCTGGTTAAAGAGCCTGATGCTTGAGGGGTAACAATTATTCCTCAGCTTGGTGCTGTGGGTCCCAAGGCTCTTGTACTTCCTTCCGATGGCAGCAGCAAGCAAAGATCATGATCTGGCTGGGGGGGGGGGGGGGGGTCCCTGTTGATGCATGCTGCTTCCTCTCCACATCAATTCCTGGCCTTTCAATATTTTGGTAGATTGCACTAAGATTCCCCTCACTATTCTAAAGCAGAGGTTCTCAACCTTTTTGTAGGTTTTTATTCCTTGGAGTGGAGGAAAATAAGGTGTGCCCTCAGTTTATAAAATCATGCGGGGTGTAGATAGGGTGGACGTGTGTAGTCTTTTCCCCAACTTCAGAGAGTCCAAAACTCGAAGACATAGATACAAAATGAGAGGGAAGAGATTTTAAAGAATCCTGAGAGGTGATTTCATTACACAGAAGGCAGAGAGTACCTGGAATGAGCTGCCAGAGGAAATTACAATTACAACATTTAAGGGTTATGGGCTGAACAAGGTCAACTGGTATCAGTGAGGAGGATGCTGTGGTCAGCATGGAGGAGTTGGGCTGAAGGGCCGTTTTTCCCTGCTGTATTACTCTACAGTGCTATGGCTGAAACTCACCCATGCCGACCGACTGAGTTGCCCATCGATCTGGTCCCATCTTTCCACGTTTGGCTCATTCCTCTCAACCTCTCCTCTCTATGTATTCACCTGGATGATTTTTAAATGTTGCTAACATACCAGACTCAGCCCCTGTTTCTAAAAACTCATTCATCCATCTTCAAGGACTCTCATCACCCAGGCCATGCTCTCTTCTTGCTGCTGCCATCAGGAAAGAGGGACACAAACCACCTGTTTCAGGAACAGTTATCACCCCCTCAACCATCAGGGTCTTGAACCAGAGGGGATAACTTCATTCAACTTCACTTACCTGCAAGAAAATGAAACTCAAGGTTGGATGTGGTGACATATATGTACCTTGATAATAAATTTACTTTGAACTTTGAACCTCAAACACTGAACTGTTCCCACAACCTATGGACTCACTTTCAAGGACTCTTCTCACGTTCTCAATGCTTATTGCTTGTTTATTCATTATTTCTTTTTCTTTTTGTGTTTGCACAGTTTGTTTATTTTTGCACTTTGGTTGTTTGACTGTCTCGCTGTATGTAATTTTTCATTGATTCTATTCACCGTGAATGCCCACAAGAAAACAAATCTCAGGGTTGCATATGGTGACATATATGTACTTTGATAATAAATTTACATTGAATTTAAATACACACCACCATTTGTGTGAAAAAGCTGCACCTGGTGTCTCTTCTAAATCTCTTACCTCTGAGCTAAAATCGATGACCTCTTGTTTCTAGCACCCTCTGCCTGGAAAAAAGTCTATGTGCTTTCACACTGGCTCCGACCCATTCGATCTTGTATTCCTCAACCTCCTGCTCTCGAGTGAATAAATGAAACAGATGGGCAAAAGTGTTTCTTCGTGTGCTGTATGAATCTCTGACTTTAATCACTGGTGTGCGCAGAGGGAGGGAGAGAGAGAAAGGTCAGCGGTGTGGCCGTGGAACACCCACCGTTATCCGGTCGTCGCGGTCACTGATGCGGACGCCGTCCTTCATCCAAAAGGTGGTGGGTTCCGGATGCCCGCGAGGGGGTTGGCACTCCATGATGGCAGGCTCACCAGCTGCCACCACCACGTCAGTCGGGTTCTGGCGGAAGTCATCTCGCAGCACTGTGTGCAGAACAGAAAGAGGGAGTTAAAGCAAAGGAACTGACTGAGGAAGAAATTGCCATCGGCAATCAGCACTCCAAGCACACACGGTGAGGCACATATCAACAGACTCTCAAGCACCATCACTCCAAGGCCCAGTCACCGCTCACAATTCCTTGGAAGTATATGTTCAAATTCAAGTTCAATTTTCACTGCCATTCGACAATACACATGAATACAACCCAATGAAACAGTGGCCTTTGGGGTATCACAGGTAGACGAGCGTTGTGAAGTAAACATTGGCCTTCAGAGATCAAAACATTGAGCACAGAGATTGGGTTGTTACATTGAATTTGTATAAGACACTGTTGAGGCCTAATTTAGAGCATTATATTCAGCTCCAGTTACCTACCGATAGGAAAGATATTAATAAGATTGAAAGAATCCGGAGAAAATTTATGAGGCTGTTGTCAGGATATGAGGACCGAGTTACAGGGAAAGGTTGAATAGATTGGGAGTGTAGGAGAATGAGGGGAGATTTGATAGAGGTATACAAATTACGAAGGGTATAGATAGGGTAAATGCAAGCAGCCTTTTTCCACTGAGGTTGGGTGAGAGTAGAACTAGAGGTCATGGGATAAGGGTGAAAGGTGAAATGCTTAAGGAGAACATATGGGGGAATTTCTTCACAGAGGGTGATGAGAGTGTGGAATGAGCTGCCAGTGGAAGTGGTGGGTTTGGGTTCGATTTGATAGGTTCATTCATGAGAGGGGTATGGAGACCCATGGTTTGGGTGCTGGTCAATGGGACTAGGCAGATTAATAGTTCAGAATAGACTGGATGGGCTGAAGGGCTGTATGACTCTCTGAAAATCAAGTGACAGATGTAGGTCTTCCCAACAAGTAGAAATGTCCATGACCAAGTGATAAGGACACGCACACTCCAAGATGGTAGGTATGTGGAGTCCAATGTGCACTATGACTGCTGCAGAGAACACACGGGCAAATCGCTCTCAGAGCAAACATCCTCCACACCTGCTGTGACAGAGCTTAGACCCAGCACAGTGTCTCAAACCAAAAATGGGATTGTGGCGACCCTCTTCCCAGCGCACTCGAACCGGCTCACAAAGTGGCGCGCGCCGGCATTGAGGCCGGTCCCAAAGAGGGCGCCAAGCCTGCTTCACCAGCAAGGGGAAAAGCCCGCACGCGGGACGGGACTGTGAATACGTGCCCCCACAGCATCCTCGCCCGGGGAGGGTGGGATCAGGAAGGCTTTAAAGCGAGGCTGCGAAGTTTGAATAAACCTCTTTTGTAACTGCAGCTCACCGACTCTGTGTCGTTATTTCAGCGCTGCGTGTAGCACACCGCTACAATTGGTGACCCCGACGGCCCAAACGATATTTGGACCGGAGATGAATGACGCCGCATCTGTTCATGCAGTTTCATTAAAACTGCCGAGCTTCTGGATGCTGCGACCTCACCTATGGTTCCAGCAAGCAGAAGCCCAATTCCACATTCGGCGGATAACCTCAGATGCCACACGTTACTACTACGTGGTGATATAAAGGTTAGGGTTATAAAGATAAAGATTAGCTTTATTTGTCACCTGTACATCGAAATGTCGAGCCATACAGTGAAATGTGTCATCAGCATCAACGATCAACATAGTCCAAGGATGTGCTGGGGGCAGCCTGCAAGTACCGCCGTGCTTCCGATACCAATATAGCATGCCCACAACTCACTAACCCTTACTAACCCTGACCCGCACTTCTTGGGAATGTGAGAAGAAACCAGAGCACTCAAAGGAAACCCATACAGTCACAGGGAGAACAGATAAGCTCCTTACAGACGGTGGCAGAATTCAACCTGGGTCACTGGTACTGTAGTAGCGTTACGGTAAACGCAGTGTAACTGTGCTGCCCTGATGCTCTAGATTCCAGCAGCTGTGCTCGTTTGTGTTCCTGGAGGCGGAAGTGAGGCCAGATTTGCTCGCTGCTCTGCGATGTTTACTGTACTCTCCACAGTGCTGAGCATAAACTGTCCATACGCTTCAGTCAGACCTCCTCAAAGATCAAGGATCAACTATACTCCCCACTGTCGGAGCAAACTGAAAGATCACATGGAGTCGGTGTTTGAAATAATCATCAAAGCTCATCTACCTGATCGTGAACTTGGTACGGCTTTACATTCTCAGTTGATGAGATTGCCAGTAAAAATACATTCTGATAACAGAAGGGTGACAACAGGAAGACTTATTTAAGTAACAGACTAGACATGATGACATAATACAATGATTATCCACAGGTCTAACAGCTAATTCAATTTCCTATTACAGCAATGGGTGTATGCTATAACATAATGAGTGACATTCCTGAAAGTTGGCTGTTACTGCCGCTGCATTCCATGTCTGTACGTCTGTCTGTGGGTCCCAGTTATCACATTAGCACAACTCACATCACCACTCATGATTTTTTAGCCCTCAATATTCAATCACCTACAACAGCCATAAACATTAGGAATTTGCCGTGGTGTGTTAGCATGACATAAAACATTCTGCTTTCCTGCATGTGTTCTCTCCCAACCCAGCTCCTAGTTACCTCATTACTGCCTGCTGGAACTTCCTGAGTGCCAACTGATGACAAACATTTTCTTCATTGGCACCACAATGCAAGGGAAATTATTCCTTTATTTTGCTGCCTATTAATCATTTATAATATGGACTTTTATAGAATTGTTATAGTATGAGTCAGATACAGAGAGAAACTCTCTCTGCACTGTCCCATCACACACTCCCAGGGCAGGGACAGTCAGATACAGAGTGAAGCTCCCTCTACACTGTCCCATCACACACTCCCAGGGCAGGGACAGTCAGATACAGAGTGAAGCTCCCTCTACACTGTCCCATCACACACTCCCAGGGCAGGGACAGTCAGATACAGAGTGAAGCTCCCTCTACACTGTCCCATCACACACTCCCAGGGCAGGGACAGTCAGATACAGAGTGAAGCTCCCTCTACACTGTCCCATCACACACTCCCAGGGCAGGGACAGTCAGATACAGAGTGAATCTCCCTCTACACTGTCCCATCACACACTCCCAGGGCAGGGACAGTTAGATACAGAGTGAAGCTCCCTCTACACTGTCCCATCACACACTCCCAGGGCAGGGACAGTTAGATACAGAGTGAAGCTCCCTCTACACTGTCCCATCACACACTCACAGGACAGGGACAGTCAGATACAGAGTGAAGCTCCCTCTACACTGTCCCATCACACACTCCCAGGGCAGGGACAGTCAGATACAGAGTGAAGCTCCCTCTACACTGTCCCATCACACACTCCCAGGGCAGGGACAGTCAGATACAGAGTGAAGCTCCCTCTACACTGTCCCATCACACACTCCCAGGACAGGGACAGTCAGATACAGAGCGAAGCTCACTTTACATTGTCCCATCACACACTCCCGGGGCAGGGACAGTTAGATACAGAGTGAAGCTCCCTCTACACTGTCCCATCACACACTCCCAGGACAGGGACAGTCAGATACAGAGCGAAGCTCCCTCTACACTGTCCCATCACACACTCTCAGGACAGGGACAGTCAGATACAGAGTGAAGCTCACTTTACATTGTCCAATCACACACTCACAGTGTAGATTACACTAATAAAGAGTTCCCTGTAATGTTCCAATCTCTCAGTGTCAACTTGTATTGAAATTACAAATTCTATTTTGTACAGTTTCATTTCAAATAATTTCTCAAGTCATAATGTTTGTCAGTTATTCCTCATCTTGCATTGTTTGTTATGAGCATGGTTTTGTATTTGAAACAGGCCTGTTATAACAAGCAAAATGTGGCTTGTCAGTCATCTAGTTGTTGCTTGTGTATCGTATGTAATCCTGGCAGAGTTTGTGTCCAGATGTTTTGTGATTAGTTTTATTTATACCGCAGTAGTTAACAAGTTAGTGAAATAGAACATTATACCTCTGCTGGGTTTAATCAAATGTTGCGACCAAGCCAAGTCTCTTACAAAGGTCCCTTTTCTTTACTGAGGTGATGTCATCCATCTATTGACTTTTGTGCAATAAGACCTAACCAAGATCACCTGCAGACATGAGTTGTTACTGCACAATCAAAACAGCCTGAAAACACGTCAACCTCAATCTGTAACAGAAATTCAGATATCTCCAGCTTTCACACACTACTGACTGGAGTAGTCCTGGAGTGTTCCTGTTGTAACAGAATGGATACACAGAAGTGTGTGGTGGGGTGGAGATAGGTCTGTACCAAAGGAGGCATAAGATGTTCCATCCCTCTGCTAGCCTGTAGGTCACCTTAGCCAGGGTGTAAGCGCTTGTTACACCCTCCGATCAGGGTGAAGCCACAGGATCAGGTGGTCACAAGAGCTTCTGGTTCATATCACAGGTCCTGGTTATGTGAGCACTCTCACCATGCAGACAATCTCTGAAGAGTATTGATAATGGCTGGGGTCATCCATCTTGTAAAGACACTGCCCAGAAGAAGACGATGGCAAACAATTTCTGCAGAAAACTTTGTCAAGAACCATCATGGCCATGAGACCATGATCACCTATGTCAATAGACATGGCACATAATGATGATAATGAAACGTATGACATTCTGCAGCTCCTGGAAATCCAGAGCAATACACACAAAGTACTGAAGGAACTCTACAGGTTAGGAGTGGTGAGGGGTCTTGGTCTGAAACACTGACTGTTTATTCATTTCTATAGATGCTGCCTGACCTGCTGAGTTCCTCCAGCACTGTATGTGTGTGTTGCATTAGAATGGAACGGCTTTATGGAACATAGAACGATACAGCACAGGAACAGACAATTGGCCCATTTGTCTGTGATGACCAAGATGCCAACCCAAACTAATCCCATGTCTCTGCACCTGGTCCATATCCCCCCATTTCCTGCCTGTCTAATGACTCAAAAAGTAGCTTTATTTGTCATGTACACATTTAATGGCCACCTTTTTGATACAACTGTGTACCTGCTCATTAATGCAAATATCTAATCAGCTAATCATGTGACAGCAACTCAATGCATAGAAGGCATGGTCAAGATGTTCTGTTGTTGTCCAGATCAAAGAAAGAAATGGGGAAGAAATGTGATCTAAGTGCCTTTGACAGTGGAATGATTATTGGTGCCAGATGGGGTGGTTTGCGTATCTCAGAAACTGCTGATCTCTTGGGATTTTCACACACAGCAGTCTCTAGAAAACGGTGTGAAAAAAAAACCCAGTGAGCAGCAGTTCTGTGGGTGAAAATGCCTTTTTCATGAGAGAGGTCAGAGGAGAATGGCCAGACTGGTTCAAGCTGACAGGAAGGTGACAGTAACTCAAATAACCACACTTTACCACAGTGGTGTGCAAAAGAACATCTCTGAACATAAAACATGTCAAACCTTGAAGTAGATGGGCTACAGCAGCAGTGTCCATACACCCAGTGGGTCCTTTATTATGTACCTCCTGTGCACTGATTGTACATTGAAATATGCAGTGAAATTTATCCTTTTTAATCTAATTAGTGCTGGGCACCTCAGAAGTGTTACCACACTTCCATGCCTACAAATCACTAACCCTAACCAGTACATCCTTGAATTGTGGGAAGAAGCTGGATCACCCAGAGGAAACTCACGTGGTTACAGGAAGAATGCACCAACTCTTTACAGACAGCACCAATCTTCCAGTCGCTGGTGCCGTGAAGTGTTAAAGCCCCCTTGTGCCCTACCATTTGTAGTATAAGCCCATCACTGGTTAAAGTTTCCAAAATGCATCACATTATGTTTGTTTATACAGAATTCCATTTGCCAATCCTGAGGAATAGCACATGATAGTAACACATCCTAACTGGACAAGATAGGTAGCTACCTCAGATCCTGATGTGTAAGAAAAATATTATCTGTCTTCTCATGTTCCATAACAAGTTTGCATATTTCAATGTGATCACTTGTCAGCAAGTCCAATCTGCTTAATCTCTTCTCACAGAACAAACCCACCATCTCAGTAATCAGTTGCTGAACCCTGCACTCACTATATCATAAGTATATCCCTCCTTAGGCCGGAGATTAGACCTGTATGTAATAGAATTTCCAATTTCAACCTCTCTTTGTGTTAAAAACATTCCTCTTCAGATCCCCTGTACATAGTATTCCCATCGAAACAAGCAGGATCCAATATATACATTGTGTTATACACACTTTGTGCTATAGTTCAAAGAATATTTATTATCAAAGTATGTGTTCTATATACAATCTTGAGATTTGTCTTCTTACTGGTGTCCACAAAACAAACTCAATAGAACCCATTAAAAAAAAGACCATCAAATACCCAACATGCAGGAAAAGAACAAATCATGCAAGCAATAAAAATAAGCAAATAACATTGGGAACTGAAGTTCACGAAAGTGAGCCCACAGCCACGAAGCCAGTCCCAGCCAGTCCAGGAGCCCGTTAGATGCAGGCCACAACCTCAGTTCTGCACAGAGATGAACAAACCTCACAGAGCAGTGAGCTCAATGCCGGCCCATCCCTTGCCTCCAGCCCCAAGACCCTGACCTTTTCAGTATAGTGTATCCACATGTTGTTAAATCCAGAAACACACACTGCCTTGAAAACGCATTCAGCCCCCACAACTATTTACACACTTATCGTCTCATCTGCTAAATTTAAAATATATTGAAGATATTAAAGATTTTTTATCTAATTTGCAAAGCATTGTACATCAGATCAACTCAAAAGAAAAATCCAAAATCTGTGAACAATTTACTAAAAATTAAAAACCAAAATTGTGAGACTGAAAAGGTATGCATCCTCTTTGTAATTACCATGCTAACTTTCCTCAGGTGCAATATTACCTTAACAACTCACCCAGCTTGTTGAGGTAGAAAATTGGAGGATCAACTCCTCTCTCTGTAAGGTCCAACAGTATGGTAGATTTTCAACAGACCAAACCAAAATGAAGACGGAAGTATTCAAGGCAAGTCAAGGAAATGATAATAGAGAAGCACAAATCAGGGAAGGGTACAAGACCATCTCAAAAGCCACTGAACAAACCTCAGAGCTCAGCGCAATCCATCGTGAAGTGGGAAAAATATGCAACCACAGCCACACTGCCCAGGTCAGGCCGCCCCTCTCAACTTGCCCCTCAATGGCACTTGCAAGAGAAGCTACTGTGACGCCAATAGTCACTCTGAGTGAGCTGTAGAGGTCAGTGGCTGCAGCTGGAGATGACATTCATGGCTCCACAATCTCTAAGTCCGTGCACAAAAAGTGTATTTATGGAAGAGTGGCAAGGCGGAATCCCTGGCTCAAAAAATGCATATACTTGTCTGCCAAGATTTTGCAAAGTGTCACTTAGAAGATACAATAAAGCTGTGAAAGAAGGTCTTGTGGTGGTTACAAGGTCTTGAGGATATGAGTTATAGGGAAAAGTTGAATAAATTAGGACTTTATTCCTGGGTGTGTAGCAGAACAAGGGGAGATTTGATAGAGGTATACAAAATTATGAGGGACATAGGGAGGGTAAATGCAAACAGGCTTTTTTTCACTGAGATTGGGTGAGACTAGAACTAAATGTCATAAGTTGGGGTGAAAGGTGAAATGCTTAAGGAGTAAATGAGAGGGAGCTTCTTCACTCGGAGGACAGTGAGAGCACAGAACAAGCTGCCAGCGGAAGTGATGGATGCACGTTCGATTCCAACATTTATGAGAAATTTACATAGGCGGGGTATGGAGGGCTGTAGTCCACGTGCACGTCGATGGGACTATGCAGGTTAATAGTTCGGCATGGACTAGGTGGGCTGAAGGGCCTGTAGTAGTACTCTACATAATAACGTAGCTTGTTTTACCAGGCATGACTATCAAAAACAGACATGCAGAGTAGTACTATATGAAATAACATATAATGATACCATTATATATTATATTATTATATATTAATGCTATTATTAAGTATTAATAGTGTTAATACTATTGATTTGTAATGGTATAATTATAATCTAGTACTGGCTGTTATATAACTGTGGCAAGATGTCTCCACTCTTTATAGCAAGAGGACCTGAGCACAAGGTACAGGATCCTGAAGACCACGTTCAACACTTAACGATTCATGAATGACACATTCCGCTCCATCATCAGATTTCAGAATGGTCCATTAAACCAGGAACGCATCCCTATTTTCACTCTTGGCCTGTTTCTGTGCTGTGTGACTCTATGATTCGATAGATTTGATTCTATAAATTCATTGGAAACTGTCCTCTCCTCAAAACTTCCTGTAGTGACCAACACTTTCTTGGGACACGTCTGACAACAACCTTGGCGGACCTGCCTCATGTCATCAATCTTACTGGTGGTGTGGGTCTGGAAATCTTTATCTGGTTTACTCTAAAAAAATAAATACATCTTAAAACTGTTATTTTGCTGTGAAGCTGCACATCACACAGTAGTTTTTAAATTAAACCCATATATCAGATTGTATCATCGCTGTCAGATGTATTATGCGCAAATTCAATGATGTAGATATTACCAGATAGATCAGACGAGAGCTTCAGCTGCACAATTATATGGCACAGCTCCCCATTATCACCAGTCCTTAGGGCTGACAATATTGTCCGTGGTCACATTACATACAATGACTTTACAACCGTTGAAGCAAGCAAGTTCCTATGTACAATATATCTATTGTGTTATACACACACTGGGTTATTGTATAGTATATACATACACGTGTTGTTAACTCCATTCATTTTGCATGCCACAGTGCCCGAGGAGAGAGTGAGTTTAAAAGAAGTGATCAGGAGTAGTCAGCACACCACAGTTTCTGAAGAACATTACATTGTGCGTAATTAGGCTCATGGAAAGGTCCAATAAAAATAAGTAAGGTTTAAGCAAAGTGGCCATCGTGGGAGCGGCCATTGTGTGAGTTGGCCAGCATTAGAGTGGGGGTTTGAGGCCTTGCTCATCGAGGCTTTGGCAAGAAGAGGCGTAGGCTGTAGGTAGAGTATTTTTCAGTATTTATTCTTTATTTATTATTGCACGTTTAGGGCAGTTGGGATGCCAGATAGGATTCCAGAATGCTTCTCTTGTGGGATGTGGGAAGGCAGGAAGACCAGCAATGTCCCTGATGACTACACCTGGAAGAACTGCATCCATTTGCAGCTTCTAAAGCAGCACATTAAGCAGCTGGAGCTGGAAATGGATGAACTACGGATAATTTGGGACGCCGAAGGTTTGATGGACAGAACATAGAGGAAGGTGTAGGACACAGGTCAGGAGGGCTGATGGCTGTCAGGAGGGAGAAAGGAGATAGGCAGCCAGTGCAGAGAACCTCTGTGGCTGTTCCCCTCAACAACAAGAATACTGCTTTGGATACTGTTGGGGGTGGGGGAATGGGAAGGTTAACCTGGCAGAGCAAAATCACAGCGGTCAGGTCTCTGGCACTGAGTCTGCCTCTGTGGCTCAGAAGGGAGGAGGGAGAAGAGATGAGCTGGAGTGAGAGGGGATATATAATGGTTAGGGGAATGGAAGAGAGGTTCTGTGGACAAGAACAAGTTTCCCAGATGGTATGTTGCCTCACCGATGCCAGGGTCAGGGACCTCTTGATTAGAGTCCTCAGCATTCTTAAGTGGGAGGGTGAACAACCAGAGATTGTGGTCCATGTCAGTACCAATGTTATAAGTAGGAAGAGGGACAAGGTTCTGCAAAGTGAGTGCAGGGAGTTAGGTGCTAAGTTAAAGGACAGGACCTCTCAGAATTGCTATCCATGTCACGTAAATACAGTGACAACAGAACTATTTTTATTTTGCGATGCAGTGCCGAGCAGGCCATTCTGGCCCAACGAGCCTATTTAACATGTCTAATCACAGGACAATTTACAATGACCAATTAATCTACTAACTGGTACATCTTTGAACTATGGGAGGAAACTAGAGCACCCGGAGGAAACCCATGCAGTTCATGGGGAGAACATACAAACTCCTTACAGACAGCGCTGGAATTGAACCCGGAACTCTGGAACGCCCCAAGCTATAATAGTGTTGCACTAATCACTACGCTACTGTGGCACTCGATAATATTATTCCATTATGATATTAATAGTATTAATCTTCTCTGAGGATCATCACCTCGTCGTGGTGAAGAAGCTTGTGGGTTCCTGAGGTCCCGGAAGCAATACCATTTAGTCATCTAGCACTTAGTTGCTGGTAGGGTCACTCATAGTGTTAAGCCCAACAGGGAGCTTCCAAGCAAGAGTGACTCAACCAAGGCCTCCATAGGCAAGCTGGTGGAAGATGATGACACATCACAGTAGCAGTGAAGATTGTGGAAGGCTGCAGCAGCAAATAGTCCCCAGTCGTCTTGCACTCCATGCTATCCCTTTCAATATTCAATAGGTTTCAATGAGATTCAACACTCACCCCCACCCCCCCACAGTCTTTTAGATATCAGTGAGTACAGGCCCAAAGCTCCACGTACGTAAACCCTTTTCATTCATGGAACCATTCTCATGAAGCCCCCCTGGACCCTTTCCATGGCAGTACATCCTTTCTAAGAGAAGTGACCAAAAACTACAGAGTTCTACTCATTACCACTCAAAATGTTCATATTTTGTGTACTCAGTAACAGAATGTATTGTTGTCCAATATATTGAAGATTGTTAGACACAACCTTGTTTGGGTCATTATTATACACAATGTACAGAAATTATATGTATGACATTATATAATATTACATACACAAATCGTAAACACTAGAGATTCTGCAGATGCTGGAATTCCAGAGCAACACTCACAAAATGCTGGAGGAACTCAGCAGGCCGGACAGCATCCATTGAAATGAGTAACAGATGATGTTTTGAGCTGAGCCCCTTCTTCAGGACTGGAAAGGAAGGGGAAAGACGGCAGAATAAAAAGGTGGGGTGGGAGAAGAGGATGGCCAGAAATTGATAGGTGAAGCCAGTGGGGTGGGAAAGGTAGCACCCGCCTCCAACCTTGTTATTCTAGTATCTTCCCCTTCCTTTCAATAAGAACCAGGGGTTCTAATGTTTCTATCATTCATTCTCTGGGATTTTTTTTCTGCTTCATGGATGTCTGTGAAGAGTAAGAATTTCAAGTTGTATACTTTGTGCATCCTCTGGTATTAAATTGAACCACTGTATTAGGCCATTCAGCCCATCAAGTCTGCTCTGCCATTCCATCATGGCTGATTTATTATCCCTTCCAACCCCTATTCTCCTACTTTTTCCCCGTAACCTTTAACACCCTGACTAATCAAGAATCTATCAACTTCTGCTTTAAATATACTCAATGACTAGGCCTCCACAGTCATCTGTAGCAACGGATTCCACAGATTCACCAGCTATCCCTCCACCTACCTTTGTATCTGCCAACACTGTTGCTCTACCTATCTTCACAAAGCCAAGTTATTGTCTCTTCAGTGTTTCTTTCTATACAATCTCAGTCTTTGCACTGCTCTGCTATTGTTTGCTTGCTGCTGTGTTTATTGTTGTATTCATTATCACAACTACATGGTTTGTTTCATGTGAACAAGAAATTTCATTGCACCCTGGTGTATATGACAATAATCTCATCTGTCTAATATTCAGAGAAACCTGATTGGTGGTAAACCAGTGGGGATGTACTGAGATTGTGAAAGGTGCAACTGAAATGAAATGTCTTTACTTTATCCTTTCACCCCCATCACCACCAAGCATTTCACTCCTGAAAATATCCTCCTGAACAAACTCAAAAAGCTTCAGGGCAAAGAGGCATCCTGATGGGAGAGGGAATCAAAGAGCTCGCAAGCAGAAATTGATTAGATTTTTTAAACAGAAGATTTCATATTGATCTCGGCCATGAATTTGGCCAGTACTACAATAAACATTAAAAAAAAAACATGAAACACAAAACACTACAGCATAGTCAGTACAGGCAATTTGGCCCACTTTAACCTACCCCAAGTTCAATCTAAGCCCTCCTTCCCACACAGTCCTCTATTTTTCCACATCTGTCTGTGGCAATATATTCCACAGATCCACCACCCTCTGGCTAAAGAAATTCCTCCTTATTTCTGTTCTAAATGAGATAGATAGATAGATAGATACTTTATTCATCCCCATGGGGAAATTCAACTTTATTTTCCAATGTCCCATACACTTGTTGTAGCAAAACTAATTACATACAATACTTAACTCAGTAAAAAAATATGATATGCATCTAAATCACTATCTCAAAAAGCATTAATAATAGCTCTATTCTGAGGCTGGTTGTGCCTTCTGATCCTGACTCCCCCACTACAGGAAACATCTTCTCCATATCCAGGCCTTTCAATATTTGATAGGCTCCAATGAGATGCTCCCTCATTTTCCTCAATTCTAGTGAGTACAGGCCCAGAGTCATCAAATGCTCCTCATATGTTAACCCTTTCAATCCTCGGATCATTCTCATGAACTTCCTCTGGGTACTCTCCAATGCCAGCACACCCTTTCTTAGGTAAAGGTCCAAAATCTGCTCACAATACACTGTACAGACTGAGCAATGCCTTATACAGGCTCAGCGTTATACCCTTGCTTTTATACTCTAGTCCTCTCGAAGTGAATGCTAACATTGCATTTGCCTCCCTTACCACCGGCTCAACCTGCAAGAAAAAGGACTAGGTTCTTGCTAAATTGTCTTACACCCAGCATCACTATGCCACTTGTCTTCTCCTGAGGCACCAGGCCCACTATGAGTCCCCAGCAGAATATTAAAGTGAAAAGAATGCTCCATCTATGTCAGATTTACATTTACATGAAGATCACAAATAACCATCTGTCTTTGTGCACATTTTCAATCTCCACCTCAGTCCCCCGGGCCTAAGGATAGTCAGTCAGCTAAGCCTGGAAGTAACGCTTCGGGGCCGACACTATTCCACACATAATTGCAATCTTATCCTACCCAGCTACCAGGCTTTCTTCAAAGACACTGAGGAGGACTGCAACACGGTTTTAAAGCTCTCTGCTGTTGCAAACAACACTAAATTCCTAGCATCTAAACCTGGGAGAGCAGCTGTTGCCTCCCAATGCAGAGGTTCAACGTAAATGAGCAAAAGCTCAATGTACTGTGCAGCCTGAAATCCGAATGATATGAGATTGCAAAAGATAATGCTCTACTGGCCACTGTGATTGGAAGGGGATGAGTTCCAAACCTCACACGGTTTACAACTGACTATATATTTTATTGTCTCAGAGCATAGGCCTCCAGAGAATGCAGAAAGCAGGAAGATTGCTGAGTGTTTTGGAACTGAAGGAACATAATAAACCCATTCTATATCAAGACTGGTAGAGATAAATGGGACAATGTAAAGGGGGATTCACTCTATATCTAACTGTCCCTGTCCTGGGAGTGTGTGATGGGACAGTGTAGAGGGGGATTCACTCTATATCTAACTGTCACTGCCCTGGGCGTGTGTGATGGGACAGTGTAGAGGGAGCTTCACTCTGTATCTGACTGTCCCTGTCCTGGGAGTGTGTGATGGGACAGTGTAGAGGGAGCTTCACTCTGTATCTGACTGTCCCTGCCCTGGGAGTGTGTGATGGGACAGTGTAGAGGGAGCTTCACTCTGTATCTAACTGTCCCTGCCCTGGGAGTGTGTGATGGGACAGGGTAGAGGGAGCTTCACTCTATATCTAACTGTCCCTGTCCTGGGAGTGTGTGATGGGACAGTGTAGAGGGAGCTTCACTCTGTACCTATCTGTGCCTGCCTTGGGAGTGTGTGATGGGACAGTGTAGAGGGAGCTTCACTCTGTATCTAACTGTCCCTGTCCTGGGAGTGTGTGATGGGACAGTGTAGAGGGGGATTCACTCTGTATCTAACTGTCCCTGCCCTGGGAGTGTGTGATGGGACAGTGTAGAGGGAGCTTCACTCTGTATCTAACTGTCCCTGCCCTGGGAGTGTGTGATGGGACAGTGTAGAGGGAGCTTCACTCTGTATCTAACTGTCCCTGCCCTGGGAGTGTGTGATGGGACAGTGTAGAGGGAGCTTCACTCTATATCTAACTGTCCCTGCCCTGGGAGTGTGTGATGGGACAGTGTAGAGGGAGCTTCACTCCGTATCTAACTGTCCCTGGCCTGGGAGTGTGTGATGGGACAGTGTAGAGGGAGCTTCACTCTGTATCTAACTGTCCCTGCCCCGGGAGTGTGTGATGGGACAGTGTAGAGGGAGATTCACTCTGTATCTAACTGTTCTTGTCCTGGGAGTGTGTGACGGGACAGTGTAGAGGGAGATTCACTCTGTATCTGACTGTCCCTGCCTGGGAGTGTGTGATGGGACAGTGTAGAGGGAGCTTCACTCTGTATCTAACTGTTCTTGTCCTGGGAGTGTGTGATGGGACAGTGTAGAGGGAGCTTCACTCTGTATCTAACTGTCCCTGCCTGGGAGTGTGTGATGGGACAGTGTAGAGGGAGCTTCACTCTGTATCTAACTGTTCTTGTCCTGGGAGTGTGTGATGGGACAGTGTAGAGGGAGCTTCACTCTGTATCTAACTGTCCCTGCCCTGGGAGTGTGTGACGGGACAGTGTAGAGGGAGATTCATTCGATTTAACTCAAACTAAATCTGAATAGGGAGTAACATTTGCTGGTAGTCAATGACTCAAATTCCAAGCACAATTATCACATAATAAAGTGAGTACGTGAACATTTGCCAATCGTTCAGTGAGCTTTCCAGTTGATACAACTGCTTCTTATTTTTCTGGAAACTTCTCGTATTCAGTGGCATGTTACATGACCCTGGCTATTTTGGCAGCTGGCCTTCCTATAGTAACTCTGTATCATTTTTCAGTAAGTGCTTCCTCATCAGCTGGACAGTGGTCTGGGATATTCTGGGCTCTCTCTTAGCTAATCACCCTCCCAATCAACACAGTTCATGCAGATTCATCAGTTATCCAGTAAAGTGCTGCAGGAACTCAACAGGCCAGGCAGCATCTGTGGAGGAAATTAGGCAGTCGATGTTCCAGGATAAGACCCTTCATCTGAATCCACCTAAGTGAGTCCCATTTGCCTAAGTTTGGCCTAAGTTTCTCAAAACCTTTCTTATCCGTGTACTTATGCAAATATCACATCATATGCAAACATCAAGAAACAGTTATTATCCATCAACCATCAGGCTCTTCCACCGGCGTGGATAACTTCACTCACCTCAACTCTGAACTGATTCCACAACCTATTGACTCACTTTCAAGGATTCTACAATTCTCTGATTGATTGATTGATTGATTCGTTTGTTTATTTGTTTATTTATTTGTTGTTGTATATGCACAGTTTGTCTTCTTTTTCATGTCGGCTGTTTGTCAGCCTTTGTGTATAATGTTTCATTGATTCTGTTGTATTTCTTTGTTCTAATGTGAATTCAGGATAGTCGATCGTGACATATATGTACTTCGAGAATACATTTATTTAAACATTGAACTTTGATCTTTTTAAATGCAATTACTGTACTTCCGTCAACTACTCTGTGTGACAGAAATGCACCACCCTCTGTGAGATGAAGTTGCTCCTTGACTCCTTTTAGGCTACATCCACACTACACCGGATAAATCCATAACCGAAGATTTTCTCTTCGCTTTTACCCTTCGTCCACACTAAAACAGCGTATTCGTCCCCCGAAACCAGAGCTTTTCAGAAACGCTCTCCAAAGTGTGTATTTTTGAAAACGCCAGATTGGTCGGATCAGTGTGGACGGGGTAATTGGAGACTTCTGAAAACGCTGTCAGATGGCACGGCGCTAATTCATTGTTTTCTTGAACGCAACCTAACAATTTCAGAACAGACGGCAACGAGACTGACGCCAGAAGAGTTAGAAATGTACTCACCAAATACTTTGACCCATAACTTACTGAATAAATAAGTATACTCACTTTGCCCTGTTTTCTGTCCTTGCTCGTATGAAGGTGGTTTACCTATTTATGCAAGTACTTCTCTGACAATAGATGTGTAACAGCCTAATGTAACATTGTATGGAAATACAAGATAACACTGATGCAGACATGTTTTATACATTTAACAAGGTGCTTTATTGATGCAACAGAGTTAGTCAGTTTTTCAATGTTTGTCGTCAGCCGGGTCAATCTGTCCGTGAACTCCCTTGTCAGTTGCCTCCGTACACTCCAGTATTTGTTTTTTTTTACTCTTAAGTCCTCCTGCGCGAGAGCCAACAGCTGTCCGTCGTTTTAAGTTTCTCTAGTCTGTAACTACACAAACGCGCACTTTTACGGCGAGATTCAACACCAAACATGTCGCTTGTTTTCGGTAGATGTGTCCTGCACATGCACAGGAGGAGGAGATTCGCCGAAATCTCCATTTCAATGTGGATAGAGATATTTTTTTAAACGCATAGTGTGAACGCCTATCGTTTTTACGCGAAACTGGCGTTTTCTAAATTATCCGGTCTAGTGTGGACGTAGTCTTAAAATCTTTCCCCCTCACCTTAAACTCCTACCCTCTTGCTTTGGATTCTCTTTCCCTGTGCATCCAGACTAACAAACCCCTCATTCAGTCCACCTCTGTAAGGTCATATTCTCACCTACTCAACAACTTCCCTCTCATTCATCTCCCACACTCTTGCACCAGAGTGGGTCGATTACCTACTACCTAGCAGCTCCTTAAGATGAGGGAGGAAACCAGACCGCCCAGGAAACCCTACGGGACAGACTCTACAAACACCTGAGGCCCCGTATCTAAGAAAGGACATGCTGACATTGAAGATAATCCAGAGGAGGTGAGTGATCCCAGGACTGAAAGGGTTAACGTACGAGGAGTATTTAATGGCTCTGGGCCTGTACTTGCTGGAGTTTAGAAGGGGGTGAAAGGGAGATCTCATTGAAACCTATCAAATTTTGAAAAGCCTAGACAGAGTGGACATTGAGAGGATGTGTCCCTTAGCGGTGGAACCTAGGACCAGAGGGTACAGCATCAGAATAGAGCAGGGCTCCCACCCTAAGCTCCACAAACCCCTTGGTTAATGGTAAGGGCCCTTTGCATGTAAAAGGTTGCAAGCCCCTGGAACGGAGGGGGGTCCGTTTAGAACAGAGATGAAGAGTTTAGAAGGATGAAAGGGAGATCTCATTGAAAGCTATCAAAATTGAAAGGCCTAGAGAGAGTGGACATCGAAAGGATGTGTTCTATAGTGGGGGAATCTAGGACTCGATAGGCTGAATGGCCTAATTATCCTCTCTGTGCTTCATGATCGAACTGGTTCACCCGAGCTGTGGAGCAGCAGCACTCCCTGCTGTTCTTGCACAATTCCGACTGATGTCTTGGAAGCTGTTCTCTGCATCCAGAGAAACTCCTTGAGTGAAGCTTTACTTAAGAAACATGATGAAGCCCTGCAGAATTTTAATGAACCATGGGATTGAAAACTTGGAAATGTCAGAGTGCAAGGAACAAGAAAAATCGAACTGGTAAATACATTTAGTGCTAAGAACACGAGAATCACTCCCCTGTGCCAGTGGATTTTCTGTTTTGCTAACACATACTAAATCTTTACCAGATAACAAAGTGCTGTGATATACAGCCAGTTGGATTAGTAATGGCACATGAAAGTTATCCTCTAAGTAGACCAAAAGTGTGTGCTTATTGATGGGCTCTGTCGAAAGGAATCTGTCTCTGACTCTCCCGCATTATTTTATGACACCCTCTTTCTCCTCTGGTGCAGTCTCTTAACCCATGACCTCTATTCCTCATTGGCTCAGTCTCCACTCTCAAACCAAGCTGCAAACACCACAACACAGAGCAACAACTATCAGGCAGGAGCTGCCGAAGCCTAGAGATCAACACCATCAGGTTCAGGATCTGCTTCTTCCCTTCAACCATTCAGTTCTTGAACCGACCCGCACAACCCTAATCGACAACGTGACCACTTTGATAGCTACGCACTAAGACAGACTTATTTTTTGTCTTAACTGTGTTCTTTCTTGTAAAAATTGGAGAAAATTAATGTTTAAATTAGGTTTTTCTTGTGAGCATGAACATGTGCCTGTAATGCTGCTGCAAGTAAATTTTTTATTGCACCTGTGCACAGGTTGTGGAATGAAAGTGCCAGCGGAAGTGGCAGATTCAGGTTCGAGTTTAACATTTAATTTGGACAGGAACATGGATGGGAGGGTTATGGAGGGCTATGGTCTGGGTGTAGGTTGATGGGAGTAGGCAGAAAAATAGTCCAGCACAGACTAGACGGGCCAAAGGGCCTGTTTCGACGCTGCAGTGTTCTATGACTCTATGACATGGACTTGTACATATGAAAATAAACTCATCTTTAACTTTGATCAGTGTGTGCAATTTTTACTGGTGCCCAGACAGCAGAATCTCCTAGTGGATCTGATCGTGATTGAAGGCTTTTTTAAAAGAGGTTCAACACGATGGAAGGTCAGTGAAAACAGAGAAACAGGATGTGGGCAAGTTGCACAATATCAAAAGCTATTCCTTTAAAACTTTTAGGACTAAAATGTACTCATTTGCAGAAAACCTTCTAGGTGTGTAATTGCTGGAATGTTGATGACATTAGGATTCAATAAATCATCAAGTGATGAGAATCAGTTAATCTTCCAATCAGAATGGCATGGAGTCATGGTCTTCATCGAGCTTGTGGATCAGAATTAATTGTTTTTTAATTCATGGGGTTGGTTTTTGGGGCAGAGCAGGGAGTTAGGTGTCAGGTTAGGATCAGGGTCAAAGATGAGGAGGAATGAGAGGTCAGACTGGAGTTTAGGCTTTGCTCCACATTCAAAGGCCAACAGCATGAACATAGGATGAAAGACATCCATGATTGAATGCTGGGCTTGCAAACCAGAGAAGGCAAGGACCCCCCCCCCCCCCCCCCCGCACCCAGATCAGCAAATCAGA